>NW_016804965.1:2006214-2032427 GCF_001698545.2 Rhinopithecus bieti
TCTCTCTCTCTCTCTCTCTCTCTCTCTCTCTCTCTCTTTCTTTCTTTCTTTTTTTCTCATTCTTTCTGAGTCTCACTCCGTTGCCAGGCCTGGAGTGTGGTGTTCCAATCTCAGTTCACTGTAAACTCTGCCTCCGGGGTTCAAGTGATTCTTCTGCCTCAGCCTCCCAAGTAGCTGGGACTACAGGCGCGTGCCACCATGGCAGGCTAATTTTTGTATTTTTAGTAGAGACGGGGTTTCACCACATTGGTCAGGCTGGTCTCGAACTCCTGATTTTGTGATCTGCCTGCCTCGGCCTCCCAAAGTGCTGGGATTACAGGTGTGAGCCACCACACCCGGCCAAGAAAAGATTTTTCAAACATACCTGTCTCATCATTTAAGTAAGATCCAATATCTGGAGTTTACTTGTATTTCTGTATTTGAGTTTGGGAAAGAAATAAACCAGTCTACAGTTTATAAATAAAACACATTGTTGAGCCTAATGTATAATGTCAATGCTACAACAACATTTATATTATATTAGTATGTTTATGAATAATCTATGTATCTGACTAATTTATTAGTTGAAGAAACATAAAATGAAGAAGAATACATTTTAGCATATGCAGTAAAATATTTCATTGTACTAGAGATAGTTTGGGGTTTTAAAACTGACAGATGTTAAGTACTAGATTTAGAAAGGGATATTAATATGGATTTTTTTTTTCGATTCTTCTATTTGTTTCCAGTAGATAGCGGAATCCCCCTGGACTAGACAGATGACTGGAGGGCAGAGGAGGGTAGGAGAAAGGCATGGAGATCTGCTCCTGGCACTCAACCTACTCCTGCACTCCGGAGCCAGATCATCCCCTTTGTTGCTCCCCTCCCATTTCAGGCATTATATGCCTTCCACCTTCCACTCCAATTATTCTGCATTTATTATAATTATTGTATTTTTCCCTTTAATCTGTTAATGGGATGAGCTATATTTACAGATTTTAAAAGATCTAATCAAGTTTAGGTTCCTGGGATCTACTCATGGTCAAGGTATATTACCTTTTTACATATAGTTTTGGTTTGCTTATATTTTAGCTGGGATTTTTACATCTGTACTTATGACTAAATGAGCCTATAATTTTGGAAGCTCTTTTCTGATGCTAGAATCAAGATTTACTTGCTTTGAAGAATGATTTGGAAAGCATTCCCTTTTCCCCTCCATTTTCTGGAAGTGTGTATACAGTTGGGATAAGTTTTTTTTCTCTGAAATGTTGGCAAAACTTGCCTACATAATAACTGGGACCTGGAGCAGAGCTTCAAATTTCACAGTCAATCGTATAGATCATAGCATTTTGTTTTATTTTGTTTCTTTACATTTGTAAAGTAAATGTAACATCTCTTCTTTGTGGAAAATAAAAAAGGAGATTGAAACCTTAAGAATCACCTATAAATTACCTATTTTTTTTTTTTTTAAGAAATAACCACTGTTTAAGCTTCTCATTGAAGTGTGGGGTGGAGGAGTTAGATCTACTGGCCTCCTCAATTGTTAACTTCTCAGTAAGACCTACCCTAACCACCCATTTGTAATCACAACCCCCAAATTCAGTTCCTCCATACCGTGTTTGTGTGTGTGTGTGTGTTTTCTTTTGAGACAGAGTCTCATTCTGTAACCCAGATCTCCTTACAGATCTGGAGTGCAGTGGCACGATCTTGGCTCACTGCAACCTCCGCCTCCCAGGTTCAAGCATTTCTCATGCCTCAGCCTCCTGAGTAGCTGGGATTACAGGTGCATGCCAGCACGCCTGGCTACTTTTTGTATTTTTTGTAGAGACGGGTTTCATCATGTTGGTCAGGCTGGTCTTGAGCTCCTGACCTTGTGATCCACTTGCCTTGGCCTCCCAAAGTGCTGGGATTACAGGTGTGAGCCACTGCGCCCGGCCTGCCTTATTTTTATTTATAGCATTTATCATATTCTAACATACTATGTAATTTATTTGTTCTGTTTCTTGTTTGCCTTCTCTCAATGGAATGTGAGCCCCTAGAAGTTAAAATTCTTATGTAATTTGTCTGTTTTGTTCACTGTTACATTCGTAGCACCTAGAATGGTGTCTGGCACAAAGTGGACACTCATATCATATTTATTTCATAAATAAGCACTTTTTGGGTACAGATTCTCTATTTTTATGTAATGCCTTTTTTGTTTGTTTTGTCAGTTGGTTTAATTCTGTTTTAGAAACTTTTTCCTGTTCTCATTAACATTTCTGTCCTAAAAGATTGTGCTCAAAGCACTGTACTCCAATCATACATCTTGAATTATATTTCTTTACACATCCGTATGTGTAAGGAAATGTGTCTGTGTGTGTGGCATGTATCCCACTTTTAAATATCTGCATAGCATTTCAATCTATGGTTGTAATATGAACAAGGATAGCTTAGCTGGAAGAGGAGTTTTTGTCTTATGTCCACTACTGAATTTTCTGACTTGCTGAATATCTAAGGAGCCTAAAAACTATTTTTTATTGATTCCCTTGTTTCAGCACTTTAGTTCTTTAGTAGTGAAGGTTCTAAATTCTTAGTCCCTCCTTTACTTCTTGTCATTTGCTTCCTGAGGGATGTACTCCCTTCATGGGCATAAGTGGAAAAGTGCTGATGATGATCAGGGAATGGGGCAGATACTACTCTGGCTGCTGCAAAAGCTGGCAGCCATGCAACAGAGATTGCTTGCATTGTTGTCCCGCTTTGTGAGTAGAAGCAGGTAGTGGGTTGTGAGGAAGTCACCCTCCTCTGCTCTTTCATAGTGGTCCAACGTGGTTTGGTGAGCACATGGGCTTCTTAATATTGTTTTATTTGTTGCTGTATTAATGGCCAGACCATTGGTCCTAGTTTTCAGGGTTGTTGTAATTTTTTTTTTCTTAATAAAGATAGGATCTTACTCTGTCACCCAGGCTGGAGTGCAGTGGCATGATTATAGCTCGCTGCAACCTTGAACTCATGGACTCAAGTGATCCTCCCACCTTAGCCTCTCAAGTAGCTGAGACTACAGGCATGCTCCACCATGAGCAGCTAACTTTTGAAATGTTTGTTAGAGATAGAGTCCTGCTATGTTGGCCAGGCTGGTCTTGAACTCCTGGCATCAAGTGATCCTCCCACCTTCACCTCCCAAAATGATGAGATTACGGACATGAGGCACAGTGCCTGGCCAGATGTAATTTTTATCTGTTCATTGCATCCAAAGGATTTTTCTAACTGCAAAGCTGGTTATGTTTGCTCTCTGGCTTTAAACATTTTAAAGTCACTCCATTGCTCTCAGGATAGAAAAAATTGCTGTTTCTTCACAAGACCTAAGAAGTCTTGCTTTATATGGTTCCTCCATGCCTAGCCAGTCTTATTTCCCTTCATGCACCACTACACATTCTGCAGTCCAGCCATGCTGAACTTTTCCACTTAACAAGTTACCTCCATTTCTTAGAATAGGCTGACTCCTCCTTTTCTTACCACCTTTGCTTACTCAATTTTTGGTCTTTCCACTTAGATTGGACTGCTAACAGAAAGCCTCCCACACTGGCTTTAATCTGGGTGCCCTTTTGTAGACCCCAGCATGCTCTTCTACCCCTCTCATGACACTTTATATGTATCTCAGTTGGCTTATATTTCCCACTAGATTATGAGATTCTTAAAGTGAAAGACCTTATTTATCTTATCTTCCATGGTATCCCCAATGTCTAGTACAGTGCCTTTCATATTATAGTCATGGAATACATATTTGATGACAGGCAAAAATGATGTTTATTCTTCTTCTGTGTCAGAAAAAGAAACCACACAGAAAAGCACTTGAATTAAGAGACCGCAAGCATTCGTCATTTTAAACCACAAGAAGCCTGCAGAATAGGGAAGGACATGGTACAGTGGGAAGGAGCATGGACTGTGAGCCTGCAAGCCTGTATTTGAATGCTTGCCAATATTTGCCAGCTGTATGATCTTGAGCAAGTTATTTAACTTCTCTGTGCCTCAGTTTCTGCATCTGTTAATTGGAAATAATGTTAATGACAGTACATGCCTCACATGGTTGTCATAAGGATTAAATAAGTTAATATTTGTAAACATTTAAAACCTGTATGGCGCATAGTAAACATACTTTGAGTGTTTGCTTAATAAATAAATAAATAAACCCTCCAGTAGCCTTCTGAATGGAAAGAGTTGCAAAGGACATAACGCATATTTTCAACTGATTTTCAGGACTATTTACACACCTCAAAGTGTGGCTGCCTACGCTAACTTGAACTATTTGTCTTTATACTGTGGTGTTTTATTCCATTGGCAAGAAGAAACAAGAAGCTCATAGGACTGTTTTTATTCATCATAAGCAACTGTATTATTTATGGAGTATCCTTATGTTCTTCAAAAATTTACTTCATGAACTAAACCCTTTAATATCTGCCAGCCACCATATCATGATAAATTGTGGTTGTAGTTCTTATATTTTCTTAGTATTTCCTTAACTGCAACCTATGGCTATTGCCTTAGATTATATTTTGATATCATAATTTTGGAGGATTCTCAATAGTAAAGTAGCTGAGGTGTGTTATGTGATGACATCGCAGAATGGTTGCTTACAGAAGACTTTGACAAGAAATTTGCCTATAATGTGAGTTACAAAAATGGTTTCCTGCCCACTGGTTTCCACTGCAGCATGGGCAAGAGCAGAGGTCAAGTGCAATTGGCACCATCAGGATTATAGACATTCCTTCCATTCCCAACATCTTTCACACTGAAGTCTTTCTCTCTCTCTTTCTTTCTTTCTTTCTTTCTTTCTTTCTTTCTTTCTTTCTTTCTTTCTCTCTCTCTCTCTCTCTCTCTCTTTCTTTCTTTCTTTCTTTCTTTCTCTCTTTCTCTCTTTCTCTCTTTCTCTCTTTCTCTCTTTCTTTCTTCTTTTTTTCAAGACAGAGTCTCACTCTGTCACCCAGGCTGGAGTGCAGTGGTCCAATCTCACCTCACTGTAACCTCTGCCTCCTGGCTTCAAGCGATTCTCCTGCCTCAGCCTCCCGAGTAGCTGAGCTTACACGTGTGTGCCAGCAAGCCCGGCTAGTTTTTGTACTTTTAGTAGAGACGTAGATCCATCATGTTGGTTAGGCTGGTCTCAAACTCTTGACCTCGTGATCCACCCGCCTCAGCCCTTCAAAGTGCTGGGATTACAGGCGTGATCCACTGTGCCCAGCCAATACTGAAGTTTTTCTAGACTATATGAGCCTTATCACTACTGTGGAACCATACATTTAAATGAAGATATGTCAGGAGACCCAAGAGGAACAGAGAAAAACCTTCCATAGAAATCTGTAGGTTTGGGATAACAAGATAAGTTGCAGAATCATGTTGAATGGTGATTGGAAGTATCTCAAATCTTATTTAAATTGATTAGAAACACTGGGGAAAGATAGCAATTGAACACTGTAAATGCATTTTAAAAATCCATTAAATCCATTCATTAATATTTGGTGAATTATACTACCAGGTTTAGCTGTGAAGTGTT
This sequence comes from Rhinopithecus bieti, assembly GCF_001698545.2. NCBI lineage: Eukaryota > Metazoa > Chordata > Mammalia > Primates > Cercopithecidae > Rhinopithecus > Rhinopithecus bieti. Next base: position 2,011,718 of record NW_016804965.1, read on the forward strand.
CTGGGACCTTGCAACAAAGTGTCAATAGCATAGAGGAGGATCCTGGGATTTGGGTTGACACACACATGAAACTGTGACTTCAATTGGGTTTTGGATAAATCAAAGGCCGAATTTAGCTGTAGTGAGGGAAAATAAGAAGTCAAGACATAGGGGGCAAAGGCATTAATAGATTCACATACGATTTGGGACCTCTCTTTACCAAATTAGCTTTTTTTCTTTTTTTAATGAAGTAGGAAATGGTGGTTAAGGTGGAGCTCATTCAGGAGCAAGACAGGGAAGATGTCCATATTATGAGACCTGTTCCAAGCTATGTCTAGTCTTCTATGGGAACACATGGATTTTGGGAGGGAAAAACTTTTTGCCATGATGGCAACGTGGCAGAAGAATGCAAAGTGGGATTGAAGGAAATAGAGTATTTGTGCAATTTGTTGTTTTTTTAATATCAGTCTGTGGGCAATAATCTCAGCTCCCTTTCTCTCCTCTAAGTTCTGGCAGGCTAGTATACTTGTCTTGGAAAGATGCTTAGGTATATTTGGAGTGGGAGACCTTACTTATACTATGACCAATTTCTGTGTGTATTAATTTTACTAGAGTGGGTAAAAGGCATTATCCTTGATTTGCCTCACTCATTGGTTCTAGAGACCTGAAACAGATTTTAAAGACTGTCACTAAGAGGGGTAAGGTCAAAACTGGATATGGAATTTTTAGTTCTAAGGCACTGGAGAATTTTTTTGGGAGTTATGCGTATTCTCTAGGATATCTTGAGAAATAATTGAAAGTCTCATTTCAATTTAGTTGACTCCTCATACTTAGCAGCATGACCATCCTCAGGGTTCTCTACCTTTATCCATCTCCTCCTCTGTTTGGCAAGAGAATTTTCAGCCTATTTTGAGGCAACCTCTAAACTAAGTTAATATATAATGCACAATATATAACATATAATTTACAGTATGTAGTTAGCCTGACCATCTACTTGTGGACTCTTTAAAAGATTCAGTTAGATGACTCTGCAATGAAAGCTGAAAGATGAAAAATAAATTTTTGGTCAAGAGAAACTTGATTAAATGTATAGGTATAGCATAAAAAAATACATAGCATTGGAGAGCATGAAAATACAATAAAGGGGTGATGGCAAATGAAACAAGTCTCAAGGAAGGATAGACAGATAAGGATAGAGGGTACTGGGGTGAAGAATTACCATACGTTTCCCTGGTATGGGGGCTTTGGTGTAGTGGATGATGAGCATGTAGAGAACCTTTAATTGGAGAGTATTCAACTTTTTAGTAAAGTGAAAATGTCACCAGCCCAGTGTGGTAGTTGTGGTTGGAGGCTTGAGAGGATTGAAAAGGGTTAAATGCAACTGGAATGTAATATGAAATAGAGAGGCAAATAACAATTAAAATAATTCCTGTGCAGTGTGGAAAGTTTGGTTGATGTTAGTCTGTTAATAATTTGTAGTAGGTCCAATAGCATGGTTCTGTGGCTTTCTCTAGGAGCATTAAGCAGGTTGGGGCAGAAAGAGAAAATGGTAAAATTGAAAGCCTTGTCCATTATAATATCAATCTCTCAGGTTAGAACAACTTTCCTCCAAAGAAAAGGGGCTCTCCTTTTTGACCCTTAATCTCACCTGAGTTTGTCATGTACCAACTCAGCAGCATTCTTTTTTGAGGGGGTGCAAACGATAATGAGGTACAACAACTGATCATGTAATCCTTTTATGCAATGTTCTTTTCTTTTCTTTCTTTCTTTCTTCTTTCTTCTTTCTTTCTTTTTTCTTTCTTTCTTTCTTTCTTTCTTTCTTTCTTTCTTTCTTTCTTCTTTCTTCTTCTTTCTTCTTTCTTCTTCCTTCCTTCCTTCCTTTCCTTCCTCCTTCCTTCCTTCCTCCTCACCCCCTTCCTCCCTACGCCTCCCCCTCCGTCCCTCCTCCTCCTCCGTCCTCCTTCCTTCTTCCTTCCTTCCTTCCTTCCTTCCTTTCTTTCTTCCTTTCTTCCTTTCTTCCTTTCTTCCTTTCTTTCAGACGGAGTCTTGCTCAGTCACCCAGGCTGGAGTGCAGTGGCACAATATTGGCTCAATGCAACCTCTGCCTCCCTGGTTCAAGGGATTCTCCTGTCTCAGCCTCCCTAGTAGCTGGGATTACAGGCACATGCTACCACACCCAGCTAATTTTTGTTTTTTTCTCAGTAGAGAGGGGTTTCACCATGTTGGCCAGGCTGGTCTCGAACTCCTGACCTCAGATGATCCACCCGCCTCGGCCTCCCAAAATGCTGGAATTACAGGTGTGAGCCACCACACCCAGCCAAGAATTTCTTAATATAAATATTTTTATCAAAATAAATTCACTAATGAATCTCTAAGTGTTAATGGCTGCCTAGGTAGAGGGGACATTGCCTATTCACTTTTTATATTACCATTGTCTTCCCTGATGGCCTTTTCTATATATATTGCTATAATGTTGCAATATGTTATTAAAAATTATTTGTCCTTCATAAGACTGATATTGAACAATAAAGGTAACTTGGACAACATGATATTATGCATTGGGTGCTGCTAGCCAGGTTTTAAAACTTTGGAATCTATCAAATGATTATCTGTTCAGTTCTTGGTGTCATGCTTAACTATAGTAGGCAGAACCTCTGTCTGATTCAAACAGTTAGATACCCAGAAATCTTAAATGCAGTCATCATATTTTCCTTCTTGAAGAGGCCAAAGATGATATTAATATGTGCTTAGCAGTTGACCCAGCAACAGTTGGTTCTAGATATTGACCTTTCCAATATATGAAGCTCTATTGACTTTTCTCCATTACTTTGTAAAAGTTCAACATGTTATCTGCTTGGAAGCAACATCACCAGTCATGATAAGCCAATATCCAGCTAACAGACAGACTGCTCTATTAAAATACATAGGCTTCAGGAATTTTTAGGGCAGTGAAACTATTCTGCTTGATACTGTAATGGTGGCTACAAGTCATTACACATTTGTCAAAACTCATGAAATATATAACACAATGAATGAATTAATGTAAACTATGAATTTTAGTTAATAATAATGTAACAATATTGGCTTATCAATTGCAACAAATACGCCACACCAGTTAAATATATTAACAGGGGAATTTTGTGTGTGTGTTACAGGCCAGGGGCTGAGGTGTGAGGGGATAGTGGGAACTCTGTGCACTTCCTGTTCAATCTTATGTAAACCTAAAACTACTATAAATATAAAGTTTATTAATTAGATCTGTATGTAGGCTTCCAAAGAGGAGATGAAAGTTATGGCTTAAAGGAACAGTAGACATTATGATGAATGCTAAATCAAGCAATACAGGAAGAAATATAACATGCTAATTTAAAGGTTTGTAGGTTATAAGCAAATCATTCTAGTTAATCCACTTATACATGCTTTTCAAACAATATATGGACTTAATTGTGCATGTAAAAATAAATTCATATATACATATGGGCTATTATTATCTGTGTGCACATAGGCACGCATAAGCCTGAGGACTGCTGTATTGGGTCAGAGCCCTGCTCCCAGTTACATTTCTGGCAATAACATCAAATAATGTTTTGTGGGAAGACATGTCTGTCAACTTCTGAGATTCAAAATTCCCTTAAAGTTTTCTTACTTTCCTTCAACCTGATATATAATTAACTACTATCTTATTAGAGATCTTCTTGAGCCTATTTATGTTTTATACTTCTCCCAATATGTAACAAGTTTCAAATACTTACACTTGCTATAATAGCTTCATGACTTAAAACTGTCTCCTTAAAATGTTCCCAGGGGTAATCCCTTTTCTGGTGTTCTGCAAAATTACCTTATTCTCACTTTGTTCAAATCCTCCCTCATTAAAAAATAAAACAAAGTATCTGTATCTTAATTTATATTTTCTCCAGGATCACAGCATTCTAGTTATTTTCTCAACTCTTGAAAGAAAGACCTGATATCATATGTTATTCTAAGGAAGAGTATGAAGCTACCTAAATTATGTGAGCTCAGGAATTCCAGCAAGGTTTATTTCTCTCTAGTACTTTGCCAATTAACTAACTGCTATCTTAGATTTCACTGTTAAATACTTATTCCTTCAACTTTATTGTTTGACCACTGTTAAATTTGACTCCTCGGGAAGGAGCATACAGAATGAATGGATTGGGTGCAGAGAAAACAAACTTCCTCAAATCTTATATCTGTGTCTAGCTAGAAAAACTATAAATTTATGAAGTGTTTCCTTCTGTAGATGCTAAAGGACAGGAGACCATGATCTATTACTTCCAGACTGTGGAAATGTTTATCTTAACAGCATGTTATCACAGTGCTCAGCAAATAAGCTACAGTGACTACAGATACCTTTGTTGTGTTGTACTTGGTTACTTGATGCACTGAGTGATTTTAAAATCTTTCCTTTGAAGTTGGAATATTTCCCCTAAAACAATACCATTCTGAGAGGCAGCCTATTATGATGCAAAAAATATGAACAGGAGAGGAGGTAGATCTGACTTCTAATTTTGGACCTGCCAATAAGATCTGTGTGACTTTAAGTACATCTCTCATTCTCTCTTGAGCATCAACTTACACATTTGGAAAATGACAAAAAATAAACTCTTAGTAGGTTGCATATACATATATATATACCATAACAAAGGTCCAAGTTACAAGTTCAGTGTTTGGTAAATTGAAAACACCCAATATATGGTAGGTATTTTTGTGAACCCAAATAAAGTTTACCTGCCACTTTACTGTGCTTTTGAGATCTTACAATTATCCTCAGAGACCAATTGAACATTAGGAAAAACTGAGTTTCCTTAACTAATTCAGAGGTTTCTGAATGTAATCTTTCCTTTAGATCATTTGGAATCATGGAGCAATAAAGTTAGAAAGAACTTGGAGGGAACCTGTCTTCAAAGCTTTATAATGCACACCAAAAAACCTGACACCAAGGAGTTTGATATGCCTAGCTGAAGCACCTACTCTGTACTGCTTCCTTCCACATAGTGAAACCAAGCATTACCTTGCTCTTACTTTAACGCAGAAATAGCATGGTAATGCAGCAAACACAAGACGCATAGTTTCTTTTAATACCATTCCTGCAAGATGTCAAATTTTCTTTCTAGTTCTTGTCCATATGGCAGGTTTTCAGAGTTGTAGCAATAATATAGGTATAGCTCTAAATCCTGCTTTTTACTCTGAATCACATGCCAATCATTTTTCTCCATATTGTTATATAATCTTTTAAAGTATAATTTTAAAGGCTATGGAATATTTAATTGGATAAAAATATTATGTAAAAGCATTTGGCTACAATTGGAAATTTTAGTTGTTACTTATACTACAATGAACATAAATGCAAATAGCCTTTTCTTTTTTCATTAGGCTACATTCTGAAATTTAGAATTCCTAGGTCAAAGAATAAGAACATGTAATGAATCTTAATATGTACTGCCAAAAGCATCCTAAAATACTATGCTAATTTACCGTACCACCAACACTGTGCATCAGATTCACTGTAGCCACACCAGTACTAAGTATTGTTTGTTAAAAATATTGTTTGCCAGTTTAATAGGTGTGAAATGGTATCTCATTGTTTTAACTTGCATTTAGTTGACTATTAGCATAGTTGAACATTTTTCTGTGTTTGTTTACATGTCAGGTTTTTTATTGTGTGAATTGACTGTTTTTAGCCTTTGTTCATTTATCTATTAAGATCTTAAAATAGTCACTCTTTAGGAAATGTTTTCTACAATGGTATAAGTTATTTTTATGTTTCTGTTTTAAAAGGAAACTCACATTTCTGGTAGGGAATTCACCGTTAAGTTCCAAGACTATCATAATCTGTAAATGTTGTCAAATCAACTGTTATATAAAAAGAGATGCTACAGAATTCCTTTACATGTCAAAGTATGCATAGGCACTGTATTTAAAGGTCCTCAGTATGTAATATATTAAAAGTCAAGTAAGACAAAACTACTTTATATTTGTTATTGGAGTCCTCAGCACCCTATTTACATGTTATAATAAACAATAATATAATAGGAGAAAACATGATTCACCGATTTTATAAACCATTTAAGAAGTTATTTTTTGACATGTATATTCAAAAATTTGCTCTTATATATATTTGTGTTATACGTATTTAAGGGATAAGATACTACTTATGCAACAGAATACATTTAACCTTTTCTAAAATTAAAATCTATCTCTCCCTTCATAGTTGCACTCCAAACTTTGTAGTTTTGTTTTCTGGATAAATTATTTTTATTCTGATGTTGGGGAGTTGAGAGTTAGTAGATTTTAAAACTCAGGCTTGATTTTCTTAGCAGATTCACATACTAATCATGACAAGGTTATATTTAGTTGGGTTTCTAAAGTGCCTTTAGGAATGTAAGCTTCAAAACAATCCCTGGCTTGAAGGTACTATTATTGACCATCTGGTCCACTTTATCTATCTTTTCTACCACATCCCCTAAAAGTAGTGTTTTGAGCCTATACTTGAACATTACAATGACAAGAATGTAGTCCCTTCAGAGGCAGCCCGAAATTTGGGCAATTCTGGATGTCGGAAAATTCTTTGCTACATTGACCTAAAAACTGTCTTTTGTATAGTTTAGTCATTAGTCTTGGTTCTACTCTGGAGATTTATGGAAAAAGTTTAATCCTTGTTTCTCATGACAGGCTTTCAAATATTTGAAGCCAGCTCATGAACAACCACAAACTGTAAGGTAAAGCACAAAAGAAATGCCATAATTGTAGCAAAGAGATCGTGCTTTTTGAGGAGCTTCAGTGGGTTTTCAAATCAGTTTAGGAAATCAAGAAAAAATGACAATTAAGATAGACTCAGTGAATGGATAAAATTTTAACAGAGAGATCGAGAGAGGTGAGTGTTCCAAGTGGTGTGGACTATGAAAGCAAATATATGAAGGAAAGCATCAAAGCTCTTCCGGAAAAAGTTCAGTTTTGCTGGTGCATAGGAGAAATGTGAATACTTAGAAAGGAAGACTGAGAAGATATTATACAAACTTTTATTTGCAGTAAAAGATTTGAAGGTTTTAGAATTAGGAGGTGCCATGTTTGGATCAGAGCTTTAGGATAGTTAATTGACAGCAGAACTAATAGGGCTCTTTAAAAATGTAGAATAATAGGAGGTAAGGAGATGAATTAGTATTCTCTTACAAAAGTGTAGTCAGGGGACAATGAAGGCCGAATATGTGACAGAGTTTGGAATGGAGAGGAAGAGATGGATGTAGGATAGCATGCCTATATCTTTGAAACTGATTTAATGTAGGAGGGAGGGGAGAAAGGAATGGAAAGAAAGAAAGAAAAGGTGACTCTGAAGGTTTTCCTTTTTATAGCTCTGGAAGAATGGTGGTGAGAGAAACAGAAATAGGAAAAGGAATAACTCATTGTACAAGAAAGACAATTAATTGTTTTTGAACAAATAACAAGGAGTTTGTATTGGCTATTTCCTGTAAGCATTTTAAAATGCATCTATAGGCCTCAGCTTGGCCTTCCAAAAGGGTCACAATCAGATCTCTGGCTATACAGGAGTCCACCAGACACTGCCAATCAAGCAGGCAAGTATAGGAGCACAGAAGGAACCAATGGAGATGGGTGATTAGGAAAGGGGACCATAAGTATCATGCAGATTTATTTAGTGCAGAGGACGTCCAAGAGGTAAGAAACAAACGATCAAACAAAACATCCACATGGTGAGGATTTAATTCCGAGCAGGTCTGCAAAAATCAGAGAGAATTGAACAAGCCTAGAAAGGCGAAAACAGTCTGGGTTCATGACTTGTTTTCCTTACCTTTAATAGAAGGATAACCATATGCCTACTTTCATGTGTTGTGACAAAGAAAAATATATACAGAAATTTAGCATAGTACTGGAAGATAGTAAGCATTTAATAAATACTAAATATATAATAGCATCAGTTGAGAGATAAACTCATTCTTTATACTACATAAACTTTTAAAAATTGTTAATTGTTTATTTATCAAGAGAAACTATTTCTTGGCCTATATGTTTCATAATTCAGGAACACAGGTCAGTGACAAACTTCTAGATATTTCAACCTGAATAGATTCTTTATATTCTGAAATCACTTTGCACTCTGAAAGGTACCAACCTCCACCTCCTCAAAATCTTTCATGGAACCATAATTTCTGTAGAAATCTGTACATGCCTTCTTTCTTGGTTCAGCCACAGCAAACTTATAGAAAGCTACAATCCTTGGGGATATAGCAAATGTTCTAACAATATGAAATTGCAGATCCTTGGCCAGAAGGCCATACATCTGAGGTTTTGTCAAAACACTGGAAGCCATGGTAGTTACTGTTCTTGATAAGCATGTCAACTTCAACACCAACGTCCTTCCTTAAATGTTTTGAAACATTCAAAATATCTTCATCATTTTCACTGTTAAAACTGGAACCTTCTAAAATCATAATTTTATGGTTTTAGACAAAGAACATTTGACCAGAGATGAAGCCCTCAAAGTTCTAGTGTCAGCTGCCTTTAATCAACTTTTTGATCATATTAAAGTTCCTATTCCCTCTTGGCATTGTCATCTTTCTAATAAAAGGTGGGTCTTCATGATCTCTATGATACTTTTTAACTGTAAATATAGATTCTATGAGATAAGATTTGGAAGACTGAACTTTCTCAAGGCACTACTTATTTTTGTAACTCAGTGTCTTTCACCATCAATGTCCACATCTTTTGATTGAGTGAAGTTGGACATAGAATTCCAGTGCTAGCATTATGAGATTCTGTGGTTCCTAAAAATTATGCCATTTTAAGCAAGTCTTCACAGACTGTGGAGACTTCAAGTCACTTAGCTAGAGTATACCATCACCTTAGCTGCCCAAAGATGGCATCCAAATAACTGGATTTTATTTAGTTTATCAAAATCTTTAAAAACTGGTGCATTATTTAGTTCATCAAAACCTTTTAAAACGGAAACAAAAGAGACCAAAAAGAACCTTGAATTTGATAGATTTGTACCGATATGTAATTTTATGAAAGACAATGAGGTGTTTAATTGGCTTGAGGACCAATATTTCTTTGAATTGTATGATATTGAAAGGAAATAATATCAGTATAATGAAATTTTCCCCACACTAATCTACTTACTAACAAACAGGGAGTAACTTAGGAGGTGGAAGAATGTGACTGTGGGTCATCATCATCACTGTCTACTTAAGTTACATTTACTAAGAAACCTCAGATTACAAGGCATCGTGCCATTTCTTTGTAATATACAGACTTCTTCCTCTTAAATTACAAATAAATATAATACTTTCGCTTTATATCACCAATGCTCCATGACTGCTAAATATACCTTAAAAGATAAATACCTAAATGTAAGTCAAGATTAACAAGTGTTTTTTAAGTAAAAAATTCAGTTATTTACAGGAAAATGAATTTAAAAGGGAGTTAATTAACATTTATGAAGGACCTATTATATGTAAGATACTTTTTAAAAATGTACTAAGTTAATTGGTAAAAAATACGTAATATATCCTATAAAATACAAAACTTAGAAGGCAATAGACAATTTTCAATGCAAAATAAGTCTCCTTCTTATTTCTCTCTTCATCTCCAAATTTTTTCCTCAGGGGCAACTACTATTACTCATTTCTTGTGTAATAGAAATAACAATAGCTAACATTTATAAATCGATTACTAATGCTTGTCAAGATTCTTAAGTGTTTAAAAACTTTAATCTCATTTAATGCTCACAACATCCATAATATTATTATCATGAATAATTAATAATAATAATATTTTTACTCTTTCACAACTGAGGAAACTAAGCTACAGAGAGGGTAGATGACTTTTCCTATGTATTACAGCTAGGGAGTGGTAGGCTGAGATTTAAACCAAAGTAGTCTGGCTTCACTGTATCATATCACACTGAAAAATATCTATGAATATAAAGCGCAAATGTATGTATCTTCAAATATACACATATACATATAAACACATATATACATTTTATGCAATTTGCTTTTTTCACTTAATATTTCTCGGAGGTTGTTCTAAATCAGTACATTAAAGAACTGTAGTAGTTTTTGAACATTTGCATAATTTCCAACTGCATGGATATATCACAATTTTAGCTTAATTCCCTAATGATAAGCATTTAGATTGCTGCTTATCTTTTATCATTATAAACATTACCACAATGGCATAAACTGGCCACTTGTGTTAGGATTTATATTTGTTATTTAATGATGTTCTGTAGAAACGTGTGAGAATGATATTATTTTTAAAAAACTGAGACAGAGGAATCAAATAATTTACTCAAGTTTTCAGAGCTAGTAAATGGTAGCACTAATGTTTAAAACTGACTATTTCTAGCTGAAATATTTTTTTCCATTAGGATATACACCTGGCACTCATCATAACACAATAATGAGAAGGGCAAGAGTTACTAGAGGCATAGAATCAAGAGTTGGCAATGTCTGTAACTCTAATCTTCCAACCTGGTCAAAACGGAAAATGGAGCCACTGTTAACAGAAAATACAGGCAAAAGAGCAGATATGAGATGTTGAATATTGATGAACTTCAAGTGCTCCAAGACAACCCTTTTCCAGCTCTCACACATCCTCACCTTCACAGGTGGGGTGAACAGGAGCTCCTGAGCTCTCAAGCTCTGGAAGCAAGAAGCAGTTAGAGCTTGAGTTCTGTATTTATGTCTATAAGATAGCTCCTGCCTTTGCTTCCAAAACTCTATTGCCAAGACAAAAGAGAATGTTGGATATATGCTTGGTCCTGTCAAGAGTCTTACCCTGCTGAAAAGCTCTATGACATTGGTCTGGACAGTGATTTCTTGGAGAAGATCCCAAATAAACAGGCAACCAAAGGAGAAATAGACAAATGGGACTACATCAAACTGAAATCTTCTACACAGCAATGGAAACAAGAGAGTAAAGAGACAACCAAGAGTTTGAGAAAATATATTTGCAAATTGTATATCAGATAAGAGGCTAATATCCAAAACATATAGGGAACTGGAACTACTCAATAACAAGAAAACAAATAAATCTATGAAAAATGGGCAAAGGACTTGAACAGACATTTCTCAAAAGAAGATATACAGATGGCCAACAGGTAGATTTAAAAATGCTCAACATCTCTAATCATCAGAGAAATGCAAATTAAAACCATAGTGATATTTTATCTCACACCTGTTAAATTTGCTATTATCAAAAAGATGAAAGATAAGTGTTGGCAAGGATGCTGAAAATAGGAAACACTTTTATATTGTTAGTGATGATGTAAATTAGTACAACCACTCTGGAAAACAGTGTGGAAGTCCCTCAAAAACTGAAAACAGAATTACTGTATGATGCAGCACTCTTCTGGGTATATATCTGAAAGAGTTGAAATCAGTATGTGGACGAGATGTCTGCACTCCCATGTTTATTGTAGCATTATTCACAGTAGCCACAATATGGAAACAACCTAAGTGTCTGTCAATAGACAAATGAGTTAAAAATGTGGTACATATACACAATGAAATACTATTCAGTCTTTAAAAAGCAGGAAATTTGGTCACTTAAGACAGCATAGTTAAACCTAAAGAACATTATGCTATGTGAAATAATCCAGGCACAGACAGACAAATGCCATATGATCTCACTTATATGTGGAATCTAAAAAAGTTGATCTCACAGAAGTAGAGAGTAGAATCGTGGTTACCAGAGGATGGGGTTGTGGCAGATGGGGAGAGGGGAAATGATAAGCAGAGTATAAAGTTTTGGTTAGACAGGAGGAATAAGTTCTGGTTATCTATTGTAGGGCATTGTGACTATAGCTAATAATAATAATGTCTTGTAGATTTCAAAATAGCTAAAAAAGGGGATTCTTGATGTTCTTACCACAAATAAGTTATAAATATTTGAGGTGATGTGATATGTTACTTAGCCTGATTTGATCTTTCCACAATGTGTACATGTAACAAAACATCATACTAAGCCCCATAACTATATACAATTATTTGTCAATTAAGAATCAAATAAAGCAAAAAGTTACAAAAGAAATAAATAAGAGTCTTCCCTGGTTGTTTTCTCCTCCCTTTCCTGCCCCACCATTCAGGCCCACCAAATTGCACCACCCTGAGAAAATCAGAACTAATTTCACTATGGAATTTAATTATGTTTAGTCTCTCTAGGACAATCTGGACTCTGAAGTCATCTCTCCTTCCATAGACTCTCATTTCCCCACGTCTCTCTGCAACCTCTTTTCTGACCTCATCTCTCACCCACCTCATTTCTGAAACCCTTCCACTGAAACTCGTAGTTATTAGGAACCTCTTTCCTTTACCTTCTTGCTTTGACTGAACCTGATTTTCTCTGGGGACATGTTTCTTTATGAATCCTCTCAAGCTTTAGTTATTTTTCTCCCACAACATTTTACCACCAGAGATGAGGTAGGGAGAGCTTTCTCCTTGCTCCAACAGCCCATTCTCCCTCCCCCTTTCTCAAGCTTTCCTAGCTTTAAATCTCATGCCATCAAACCACCTGTCACTCCTTGCTGCTGTCTTCTGCAAACCCTCCAGGCACTCCTCATTCCCTGAAGAGTTTATTGGCTTATGAACTCCTGGCTTATTGTCACTGTTCCCAATTCTACTTCTTGCATAATTCTTGGTGATTTCATTATCCTTGTAATGTTCCTTCTAATGCCCTGGATTTTCAGTTCCTTCTTTTCACCAATGATTTTGTCCTACTCTCCTTCTGGGCCAGTTGTTCACAGGGCTATGCCCTATACCTGTCAATTATCAACGTCTAACACCTCTCCATAATCTCAGTGTCAAGAAGTCTACTCTTCAAGTCTCAGTTCTTATCTTTCTAGCTTACTTCCTCTCATACCCAGCTCCAACAATTTTTTTGGTTCACTGGGGACCTATCATCCATTGATCCTTCTATCACTTTTCCCCACAGCATCTCTCTCTTCTCAGCTCCTCGCTTTCTTTCTTGCCCATAGCAACTTCCAATATCAATTACTACAATCACTCTCTTGAAAATTCCCTAAATTTCCTTGCTCCACTCCCATTTTGTATACTCACCTGACCAAATCTCAACCATAGTTAAAGCCTAATATTCTCCTACCCCATGTCTGTATCTCCATAGTTAAATTAGCCAGATAAGAATACACAACCAGGATAATTGGCCTCATTTAAAATTCATGACCACTAACATCAAATGTGATACTAGTCCTACTGCTTAACAATCCTGCTACGATCTCTTTCTGCGTTTCTTGAAGACAATTTTTTCTTCCCTTTTTCCCCATACCTCCAAGATATCCATCATTCTCACTCTTAGCAGGAAGCTTTCTAATACATTGAGAAAACGGCAGCAAACAGAAGAGAGTATCCACAACAGAAGAGATTATCCACAACAGAAGAGAGTGTCCACAAGCTCCCACCACCCATCTTGCCGCCTACCTGTAACTGTGCTCATATACTGAGGTTCTAGTACTATAAATGAATAAGCTGTTCCCACTCTTCAACTTGTATGCTAGATTCCATCTCGTCTTCTTGACCCAGATTTTTGCTCCAATATTACTTTCTCAGTGAGTCTTTCTTTAACAACTTCTTTAAAATTTCACTTTCCTTGGCATTCTTTATTCTCATCCAATTATTCATTGTTTTCTCCATATCATTTGTCACCATCCAGCAGAGTATGTATTGTGATTATTTATTGACTGTATTACCTTCCTTTCCCTCTGTAATGGAAGTTCCATGAGCAGAGAATTTTATGTTTTATTCACTAGTGTCTAAAAGAGTTCCTGGAACGGAGTAACTGCTCAATAAATATTATGGAATGGAAGAATAAACAAATGAATGACTTCTGTTTTGGGCAGTGAGTTAGATATAGCCATGGCATAAATGTATGGGACTTTCCAACAGGATATTAGGAGGGGATTTTAGGGCAATTTTATATATTTGGAGTTTATGTACAAAATAAGAAGAGAAGTCACAAGAATAAATAAGAGTGCAAATAAAGATTAGAGAGAGGAGGCGCATTTGGCAGGATGTTTTATGTGAAAGTATAAAAACATCTGTATCTAAAATGATAGTTCTGTTCCCATTATGATACTATACTTAACAGGGTATGGTTATTTTTATTAAATGCCATATGAATGGCATTTGTATATGAATATGTACATGTATATGTATATGTATATGTAAATGGTTTACTAAGCCAAGAAGTATGCTGATTACTTTTGGACATTAAGTAACAGAAACTAAATAAAATTATGAAACAGAGAGTTATAGTCACTTCTGCTGGCAAAGGTAAGAAAAAGTTTATCTCTGGACTCTACAGAGCTAGTTAGCCTCAAATCCTGCAAGGTCATTTTTTGTGATGGTTTTTACAGTGAAATGGTCATTCGAATTTTGACCTCCTTAATTTTAGAGTATTACTGCATTAATTCTATAATATACAACACTTATTTGATTATCAAAGACATTATGAAATATATGTATGTATGTATGTATGTGTATATATGTGAGTGTATACATATGTGTGTGCATCTATATATCTACCTAAATATATATTCAGTTGGTAGTACGCATCTGACATTTTTAGTGACACTATGCTGAAAAGTCTCCACCAACCAGTGTATTTATTCTGTTGTTTAATATATTACTTATTTTAAAAGGCCACTTGAAAATATACATTTTTATAGCTAACATGACTATGACTTGACCCCTTGCATTGTCTGGGGATTGGTGTGGTTATAGTAATGTTATATATCCATGTAAAGAATTCTATAATAACAATTTAAGTGACAATCCCAAGTGAAACAGTCATGACTGCTCCTAATTCAGAGTCTTTATCTGCCTATCTCTACATTTGTAAGTCAGGCAAGAATTTGGGGAAAGAAACACCATCGTCTAGCTCCTTAGTTCTAGTCCCTTTCAAAATGAACTGCACTTATTTGAAGAACTTCATGACACAGCAAGGTTTGGCTGACTGCTCTTGCTTTGACTTGATTCAATTTAAGCCATCAGCCCATTTTAGGATCAGAGAGAAAGGCACCCTCCCACTAACATTCTAGAATATAACCATATTTTAAGGTTCTTAATATTTAGTTTTTGTGACATAAGCAATAAAGCGAAAAACCCAGTACAGATATTTGCTTGTGTTATAAAGATAGGCCCCAAGTTTAGATTTTTAACTAAAACACTCATTAATGATAAATGGGATATACTATTAACTCTTTCTAACTTTGTTTATTATTGTTATATTTTTCTCAACAAAACAGGAAATAGAAAATTCATAATGTAAAATGGAACAGATTAGAATCTAAAACTACAGGAAGTTTTAAAAACTACAGAAACTGTAGATCGTTGATGACTTAATCCAATAAATAAAGCATGAGTTTATTTGGTCTTAATCAAAACTTGATTTTATTTTATTTTATTTTTTATTTTATTTATTTATTTATTTATTTTTTGAGACGGAGGCTCGCTCTGTCGCCCAGGCTGGAGTGCGGTGGTGCAATCTCGGCTCACTGCAAGCTCTGCCTCCCGGGGTCACGCCATTCTCCTGCCTCAGCCTCCCGAGTAGCTGGGACTACAGGTGCCCACCACCACGCTGGGCTAATTTTTTGTATTTTTAGTAGAGACAGGGTTTCACCATGTTAGCCAAGATGGTCTCGATCTCCTGACCTCGTGATCTGCCCACCTCGGTCTCCCAGAGTGCTGGGATTATAGGCGTGAACCACTGCGCTCGGCCAAAACTTGATGTTTTTGATATTAAGAAATTAAAATATTAGCAGATAAAAATAAAATCGGAATATGTTGTGAAACTTGGTCATATTTGTATTCTGATAGTTTGAGTTGGTAAGATAATTACAACTTTGAATTTTCTTTTATATAATGTTTTTCTACTGTAATATGCATACAAATCACTTGGGGATCTTGTTAAACTGATGATTGTGATTCTGTATGTTTGGATTGGGACTTGAGATTCTAATAAACTCCCGAGTAATCTTACTTAGGTTATTCATTTTTACAATCATTTTATTAAATCGAGTTATTTCATTATTTAACAACTAATGCTACTCTGTCGCCTGGGCTGGAGTGCAGTAGCCGGATCTCAGCTCACTGCAAGCTCCGCCTCCCGGGTTTACGCCATTCTCCTGCCTCAGCCTCCCGAGTAGCTGGGACTACAGGCGCCCGCTACCTCGCCGGGCTAGTTTTTTGTATTTTTTAGGAGAGACGGGGTTTCACTGTGTTAGCCAGGATGGTCTCGATCTCCTGACCTCGTGATCCGCCCGTCTCGGCCTCCCAAAGTGCTGGGATTACAGGCTTGAGCCACCGCGCCTGGCCTAATGCTACATTTCTTTGGGAAGAAAAATTCAAATAGTTTCTAGCAACAAAATTATTGTAATATGTAATTCTTCATTATTAAGTATAATTTTTCAGTTATATAACTTGCTTCACTTTTTTTACATAAGTTGCAACACAAGGCAATAAATAATCTAAAGTTAGACTGTCATCTTTACACGTTGATTTCATGAATGTTTCAGAGGAAAACAAGTTTAATTTCTTCAGCTGGAAACAAAAGTGGCATTATATTTTTCTGGTTGAGACTGTCAAAATTTTCTGTAACACTTGAGCAGGTAAATCTATTAGGTTTTCATATGTTAAATCTCTTTCTTGAGATATCAATGGGAAATGATTAAGGAAAAATTAAAATGAGTCAAAATTGAAGATACAGGAACATTAAGTTGTATTTGGGAATGCTGTGTGAGCAAAATATGATTTCTTGATATTATTTGTCTAATGCAAAATAAATATATTTATGAAAATGTCACAATTTTTTTTGTCATGTTAAGTACAGTGTCTAATCTTGGTGACATGCTTATTAAATTTTGTTTTCCCATGCACAATGCACTGAAGACCCAGATTAGGGTTCTCTTAGGGGACGTATTGATCAAGTGTAAATTGCAAACCAGTGATTTGGGTGAAATTCAGAAAGGCCTGATGCTGTAAGCATTTGTGTATGAGACGGGATAACTTAAGCATATGCTATAGAAGAGTATATCCTATGAATGTACAGTAAAGCACTATAAATCTGCAAATTTATTAACTTCACATAACTTTTATAATCCCTTGGGATTTATTTTGGCCTGATGGAGATGTACTGTGCTACAAGACTTTCATTGTAACTACAGCAGAAAGCCAAAGAAATGATTCTGAAGCACATAACCCCTGCCAGGAGCAGGAATACAATTTACTGGATGGAATATGTTTATATGTTGTCAGCAAGGGAAGAGATGTGGACAAAGTCAGAGTCAAAAGGATAAACACAAACAAGTTGTTTTTCACACATTGGGGAAGAGACCTTAGGATAAATACTAGTAATTACAGTATATTTATTTAGATTTAGTATACATTAAAACTCTAAATACATATGTAACTCCAAATACATCTGCTTTTTTACTGAAAACATTCTTAGATCTCACAGTAATTTCTCAGTTATCACAGATGAAGAGATTGTGGGCTGGTTAGTCCTCCAAGGCTAATATGAATTAAAGAAACATGGGGAGTGTGTAGTTTCATTTTAATACGGACTCTACCCTAAAATTTTCTCTCCTAGAGTTTTTAAAAACAGCCAGTCTGTCATTTTTTCTCCTTTTGCTTACGATTTTCTCCTGTTTTCTGACTTTTACTGCATCCCAAACATTTGCATTTCCATTGATTGATATTCTGTCCTGCAAACATGGTTATCCTTTGAAGATGATTTAGTTTACTGCACGCTCCTATTGTTTAGCATGTGGAGGTGGTCTGCTCACAGAGAACATTTTAGCTGACTCTGGCACTTCTTCCCATTCTCAAAGCTACCTTCAGCCCTTCAAGGTAACATTTATATTTCTCAGGTACATTTGTACTTGATTGGATGTATTGGGCTTAAGTGTAAGAAAAAAAATTATTTTTACATATTCATATTATAATTATTTCATTATATGGGGGAAAGAGGAAATGATAATAGGGAAAAGGGCACTAACATTTATTGCCTATTCACTTTATTTTTGTAATTCCAAATATGTTATATTATTTTTTCCTTATAACAACGCTTCAGATAATATTTTTTTGAAAGACTAGGAATTAACAAACTTTCCCCACATTGTCCAGCCCATAGGAGGGTAACCTGAATGAGTCGGGTCTCTCTGGCTCCCAAAGTGGCAACAACTTTAAACTATTCAGATGGGTAACAATATACCACAATTTAGTCTATCTTTATAATGTAATACCTTTATAATGCAATTAGCCAATTCACAGTCCCTTACAGTATGTCAGGGGAGTTAACCTAATGGTTATAGTGGGATCAGAGTCAGTTCAAAACTAAAATGTATTCTGATTGTGTTTGTAAACCCAGATACAACATGTATGTCAATCTAAAGTGTATATATGTACATTCTTTTTGAAAGCTTTATACATTTTTGTTTGGCTAAACTAATACAACAGTAACTAAATTTCTTAGGATTGTTATGCATAATAAAAATAATAATTGAAATTGTGTATCAGGTAAGGCATTGTTCCTGACAATAATTTACGTGTAACAATTTATGAAGGGCATGCCCAAGATGGCCAAACAGGAACATCTCCAGCCTCCAGTTCCCAGGGTGAGCCACACGGAAGACGGGTGATTTCTGCATTTTCAACTGAGGCAGCAGGCTCATCTCACTGGGGCGTGTCAGACAGTTGGTGCTGGTCCACAGGTGCAGCCCGACCAGCAAGAGCTGAAGCAGGGCGAGGCACTGCCTCACCTAGGAAGCACAAGGGGGAAGGGAATTCCTTTTCCTAGCCAAAGGAAATTGAGACACACAACACCTGGAAAATTGGGTAACTCCCACCATAATACTGCGCTTTACCAAGGGTCTTAGCAAACGGTACACCAGGAGATTATATCCCACACCTGGCCCAGAGGGTCCCACACCCATGTAGTCTCCCTCATTGCTAGCACAGCAGTCTGAGATCTAACTGCAAGGCGGCAGTGAGGCTGGGAGAGGGGCGCTGGCCATTGCTGAGGCTTAAGTATGTAAATAAAGCCGCTGGGAAGCTCGAATTGGGTGGAGCCCACCACAGCTCAAGGAGGTCAGCCTGCCTCTGTGGACTCCTCCTCTGGAGACAATGCATAGCTAAACAAAAAGCAGCAGAAACCTCACCAGAGGTAAATGCCCCTGTCTGACAGCTTTGAAGAGAGCCGTGGATCTCCTAGCATGGAGGCTGAGATCTGAGAATGTACAGACTGCCTGCTCAAGTGGGTTCCTGACCCCTGAGTAGCCTAACTAGGAGACATCCCCTACTAGGTGCAGACCAACACCTCACACCTCACACGGCGGGGTACACCCCTGAGACAAAGCTTCCAGAGCAAGAATCAGACAGCAACATTCACTGTTCAGCAATATTCTATCTTCTGCAGCCTCTGCTGCTGATACCCAGGCAAACAGGGTCTGGAGTGGACCTGAAGCAAACTCTGACAGACCTACAGCTGAGGGTCCTGACTGTTAGAAGGAAAACTAACAAACAGAAAGGACACCCACACCAAAACCCCATCGGTACATCACCATCATCAAAGACCAAAGACAGATAAAACCACAAAGATGGGGAAAAAGCAGTGCAGAAAAGCTGGAAATTCAAAAAATCAGAGTGCATGTCCCCCTCCAAAAGAAGGCAGCTCATCGTCAGCAATGGAACAAAGCTGGACGGAGAATGACTTTGAAGAGTTGAGAGAAGAAAGCTTCAGGTGATCAAACTTCTCAGAGCTAAAGGAGGAACTATGTAACAGCGCAAAGAAACTAAAAACCTTGAGAAAAGAATGGATGAATGGATAACTAGAATAATCAATGTAGAGAAGACCTTAAAAGAACTGATAGAGATGAAAACCATAACATGAGAACTACGTGATAAATGCACAAGCTGCAGTAACTGACTCGATCAACTGGAAGAAAGAGTATTAGCGATTGAAGATCAAATGAATGAAATGAAGTGAGAAGAGAAGTATACAGAAAAAAGAGTAAAAAGAAATTAACAAAACCTCTAAGAAATATGGGATTATGTGAAAAGACCAAATCTACATCTGATTGATGTGCCTGAAAGTGATGGGGAAAATGGAACCAAGTTGGAAAACACTCTGCAGGATATCGTATGGGAGAACTTCCTCAACCTAGTAAGGCAGGCCAACATTCAAATTCAGGAAACACAGAGAACACCACAAAGATACTCCTCGAGAAGAGCAACTCCAAGATACATAATTGTCAGATTCACCAAAGATGAAATGAAGGAAAAAATGTTAAGGTAAGCCAGAGAGAAAGGTTGGGTTACACACAAAGGGAAGCCCATCAGACTAACAGCAGACCTCTCAGCAGAAACTCTCCAAGCCAGAAGAGAGTGGGGGCCAATATTCAACATTCTTAAAGAAAAGAATTTTCAACCCAGAATTTCATATCCAGCCAAACTAAGTTTCATAAGTGAAGGAGAAATAAAATCCTTTACAGAAAAGCAAATGCTTAGAGATTTTGTCACCACCAGGCCTGCCTTACAAGAGACCCTGAAGGAAGCCCTAAACATGGAAAGGAACAACCGGTACCAGCCATCGCAAAAACATGCCAAAATGTAAAGACCATCGAGGCTAGGAAGAAACTGCATCAACTAACGAGCAAAATAACCAGTTAATATCTAATGGCAGG
>NW_016804965.1:2034657-2036685 GCF_001698545.2 Rhinopithecus bieti
GTGGCGATTCCTCAAGGATCTAGAATTAGAAATACCATTTGACCCAGCCATCTCATTACTGGGGATATACCCAAAGGATTATAAGTCATACTGCTACAAAGATACATGCACACATATGTTTATTGCAGCACTATTCACAATAGCAAAGACTTGGAATCAACCCAAATGTCCATCAGTGACAGACTGGATTAAGAAAATGTGGCACATATACACCATGGAATACTATGCAGCCATAAAAAAGGATGAGTTTGTGTCCTTTGTAGGGTCATGGATGCAGCTGGAAACCATCATTCTTAGCAAACTATCGCAAGAACAGAAAACCAAATATCGCATGTTCTCACTCATAGGTGGGAATTGAACAATGAGATCACTTGGACACAGGAAGGGGATCATCACACACCGGGTTCTAATGTGGGGAGGGGGGAAGGGGGAGGGATAGCATTAGGAGATATACCTAATGTAAATGACGAGTTAATGGGTGCAGCACACCAACATGTCACATGTATACATATGTAACAAACCTGCACGTTGTGCACATGTACCCTAGAACTTAAAGTATAATTAAAAAAAAGATAAGAATGATAAAAAAATTATATGTTATTACAACTTTCTTAAAATTACACAGTTTGAAAGTAAGTGGTAGAGCCAAAATTCAAACTCTAGATTTTCTTACCCCAAAATTCATTTTTAACCATATATTTAAAATGCATACATTTTTACCATGCACAAAATAGAGATAAAAGATTTTACCACCTTCAGTTTGTGTGTATTTGTAGTAATTTGTGGAAGCTGAAATGCACCCTATTCATAGTGGCTGGTTCAATTCCAGGTTGATTCTAGGCACTCTAAGGCTGAGAATATGCATGTTTGAGCTGGAAGAAGGGAAGAAAGAATACTAGGTTTGCAATGAACTGAGATATTAGATCTTATTTATAATCAGGTTCTTAAACTTTTCTAGAAGATCATTTTTGCTTCTGGAGCCATTCTGAAGTTTGAGGTTCATTGACAGGTTTCCCAAAGCCTTACTTTATACCTTTTTATGACCCCACATATGATGCACCACAGTATTCTGTGTCCGATAAGAACTCAACCTATAAAGGTTGTTGTTGATGTTGTAGTTCTTTAGCCTGCCTTCAGACATTCTTTCTTTAAAATAAATTTATGGTACATATGTACGTTTTATAAATGATGTTATAGGATACACACAGATAGCAAAATCCCAAATACAATATAATTCTATTAAATTTCGTCCTCATTTTTAACATCATATCTCTAGACTTGTTCTTCCTGCATATCTGCCCTTTTGAATCCCATGACCTATGTCTCCTCATTTATTCTCTCCCAAGAAAGACTTTTAAAGTGGTTTTCTTATTTGTATTAGGAGAAGGGTGAACTTTCCTTGGCCATTCAGTGTTAGAGAATGGGAAAGTAACAGCTGGCTATTTCAGTCTTTATTTCTAGGTATCTCTCAAGTCATCCAAGGATTCTAAACTAAACCACATAGGTATTTCTTCAGTAAAATATCTTGTTATACAGAGGCCAAGATGTTCAAAGATGATACAGTTATAAAATGGCATGCAATTTGTGGCGTGCTGATTAAAAATAGTCAAATGATAAAGCATTATGATTAATCACATCTTCATTGGAGATTATGCCCTAGGCAGCTGAGAATTTCCTTAAGACTATTTTAGTTTGATTTTGTATCTAATGTTAGATGAAACAAGGCACTATTGTTAATGTTTTAGTAGTTTACTATTATATTTTAGAATCTATTAACTCCAGTATTTTATAATATATGGCCAAAAACATTATTCTAGTCTTTAAAAAATAACTCTAATATTTTATGCTTATGATTTTTAAGCATAATGTGAGAATGAACAAAATCAGCATTAAGACCATATCCCTGAGATAGTCACTATTAGTGTTTCGTTGTATTTCCAACTTTTTTCCAATGATAAAAATGCATATTTTAATAGTTTTACTTTTGATTGTAATTTTATTACATACATGGAAATAATTATTCTCAGA
>NW_016804965.1:2036749-2058967 GCF_001698545.2 Rhinopithecus bieti
TACATGGAAATAATTTTCTCAGAGAAGAAACAACTCAAGAAATCAATGGGAAAATAAAATTTACTTCAATGCTTTTTTTCTTGGAGAAACAAATATTACATTGAAAAAGAAATATATGTCTGTGTATATATACATATATGTTAACTCTGTGATATGTGAGCTAAGCTGGAGATATATCTTGATTCCACCCACTTCTCTCCCTCTCTGCTGATGTTGCTTTAGTCTAAGCCACCATTATCTCGTCTGACATAATTTCCTAACTTCCTTCTTTTCAATGTTCTGTCTTTCAATCTTGTGTCTCAAGAATTCATTCTTTCCACAGTAGCCAGTAATCTTTAAAACCTGAAATTAGACTGTGCCGCTCTTTAAACTCTCTCAGTGGCTTTTTACACTGATAATTAAATCCAAACTCCTCATCTTTTTCTATGAAACTCTACATAATCTGATTCTTATTTTCTTCTGGGACTCAATTTTGTACTATTCTCTCCTTTATTCACTACCTCCATCCATTCAGATTTCCTACATTTTTTTGGCCATTGTATAATCTGTACTTTTCAAGGAATTTTCTCATTTTATCTATATTGTCGAATTAATTAGCATAAAATTATTCATAATGCTCTCTTACTCTTTTAATATTTTTAGAATCTGTAGTGATAGCTTCACTTTGATTCCTTATATCAGTAATTTATATTTTCTCTCCTTTTGGCCAGTTTAATCAGAGGTTTAACAGTTTCATTTATTTATTTATTTTCAAAGATTCAACTTTGATTTTTTGGCTTTTCTGTGTTGTTTCTGTTGCTTCCTTCATTTATTCCCAGTCTTATTTTATTATTTTCTTCTTTCTACACGCTATAGGTTTAATTTGCTTTTGCCTTTTAACTTTTCTAGGTGGAAATTTAAACCTTCCTTCTTTTTTACTTACTGCATACCGTTTTTTTTTTCTTTCTTATCTTTTCTTTTTTTTCAGTTACAGAGAGGGAAACATTGGAATCTTTACCTGAAACTGTGGCTATACGTCTCTTCAGTTTTCTCAATTTTAGCTTTATGCATTTTAAAGATTTGTCATTAGCCACATAGACAAATAGTCTTGTTATGTATCCTTGATGAATTGTTCCTTTAATCTTAATGAAAAATCCTTCTTTATCTACAGTATATCATTTTTTGAAGTATGATATCAGTCTTTATCTAATAAAGTCATTCCTACTTTGTCACATTTAGAGTTTACATGGCATATTTTTTTCCAACCTTTGGCTTTTAGTCCATCTGTGCCTCTATAAAGTAGCTTTATTTCAGTCAGCATATAGTTGTGTCTTGTTTTTTCATACAGGCTGACAATCTACCTTTTAATTGGATATATCCACTATCGAATAATGTAATTATTGATGTATTAGTTTTAAGACTGCTATCTTGTTATTTATTTTCTATGTGTTTCATCTGTTCTTTCTTCTTTTCTTCTATGCTTTGTAATTGAGTGAATAAATTTTAGTATTCAATCTTATCTCTATTATTGGCTTATTGCATATCCTTTTTTTTTTTTTTTCTTTTTTGAGACCAAGTCTTGCTCTGTTACCCAGGCTGGAGTGCAGTAGCACAGTCTTAGCTCATTACAGTCTCCATCTCCCGGATTCAAGAGATTCTCCTGCCTCAGTCTCCCAAGTAGCTGAGATTTCAGGCATGTGCCACCACGCCTGGCTAATTTTTGTACTTTTAGTGGAGATGGGGTTTCACCATGTTGCCCAGGCTGGTTTTAAACTCCTGGCCTCAAGTGATCTGTCTGCCTTGGCCTCCCGAATTGTTGGGATTACAGGTATGAGCCACCTTGCCTGGCTTAATCCTTAATTCTTTTAGTGGTTGTTCTATGGTTTATAGCATGTGCCTTTAATTTGCCTTAGTCTACACTCATCTCTTGTTATACTACAAGTATAACACAAGAATTTTACAACAAGATGCTTCCATTTGCCCTATCTTGATTTTATATATTTTTTCATATACTTTATCTCTATATATGCTATAACCCTGCAAATACATTTTTGTGGCTTTAAATAGTCCAGTGTCTTAATTTTTTAATACACAATACTAAATTTTTGTATATCCTTGTATTACCCTCCCTTGCACTCTACTCATTTGTGTAGATCCCAATTTCCATTTGTCATTATTTTCCTTCAACTCAGATAATTTTCTTTGTTATTATTTTAGTGCAGGTTTGCTGGTTTCATTCTCTCAGCTTTTTTTTTTTTTTGTCTTAAAATGCCTTCATTTCTTTTGTGTGTGTGTGTGCAAGATGGTTTGGTTGAATATAAAATTATAGTTTTATATTTTTTTCTTTCAATACATTAAGATTTATCTCCATTGTCTTCTTGCAATTTTTTTTTTTTTTGTTAGAAATTGGCAAGTACTTCATTCTTTTTTATGGCTGCATAGTATTGCATGGTGTGTAGGTACTACATTTTCTATAACCAGTCTATCATTGATGAGCATTTAGGTTAATTCCATGTCTTTGCTATTGTGATTAGGAACATGGATGGAGCTGGAGGTCATTATCCTTAGCAAACTAACACAGGAACCAAAAACCAAATACCACATGTTTTCACTTACAAGTGGGAGCTAAATAATGGGAACACATGGACACATAGAGGGAAAAACACACACTGGGGCCTATCAGAGGGTGAAAGTTGGGAAGAGGGAGAGGATCAGAAGAAATAACTAATGAATGCTAGGCTTAATTTCCGGGTAATGAAATAATCTGTACAACAATCCCTCATGACACAAGTTCACCTACGTAACAAACCTGCACTTGTACCTCTGAACTTTAAAATAAAAGTATAAAACAGGAAATTGGCAGGTATTCTTATCTTTGTTTTCCTCTATGTAATGTTTGCTCTTTTTCTTCTTGCTTTTAAGATTTTGACTTTATTAGTAGATTTTAATAATTTAACTATGACACTGCTTCTCCTGGTTTACTCTGTATTTGTTTGGGATTTGATGAGCTCATTGCATTTGTAGATTTAATTTTCCATCAAATTTGGAAAATTTTAGTAAATTTCTTGGGATATTATTTCTGGTCCCTTCTTTCTGCATCTCCAACTGGATGCATTTTAGACACATTAACACATTAATATTGTCATACAGGTCACTGAGGCTCTTTTTTTTTAACTGATTTCTTAGCATTTTATTTCTGTGTGCTTCAATGGGAAAATTTCTAAGGTTATGCTTTCAAATTCACTGATCTTTTTCTTCTGAAATGTCTAATCTACCAATCTACTGAATTTTACTCATATATTGTGTTTTCAGCTCTACGAGTTTCATTTTTTTCTTAATAGTTTTTGTTCCTCTCTTTATTATACTCATATAGTTCTTTAAGATTTTAAGCCTATTTATAATAGCTGTTTTGAAGTTCATAATTGTTCAGTTCATCACTTCTGTCATTTATGAATATGATTCTATTGACTGATATTACTTCTTTTTTAAAATTTTAGATTTGGGGCTACATGTGCAGATTTGTTACATGGATATATTGTACAATGGTGAAGTTTGAGCTTCTAGTGAACCTGTCATCCAAATAGTGAACATTGTATCCAATAGGTGATTTTTCAACCCTCACTCCACTTTCAGCCTCATCTTCTTTTGAAGTCCCCAGTGTCTATTATTTCCATCTTTATGTCCATGTGTACCCATTACTTAGCTCCCAGTTATATGTGAGAACATCTGGTATTTGATTTCTGTTTCTTAGTTATTTCACTTAGAATAATGGCCTCCAGCTTCATGCATGTTACTGTAAAGGATATGGTTTCATTCTTGTTTAAGGCTGCATGTATTCTATGATTTACATATACTATATTTTCCTTATCTAATCATCTGTTGATGGATATTTAGCTTGATTCCATAACTTTGTTATTGTAAATTGTGCTGCATAAACATACCAGTTTATTTGTCTTTTTGATACAATTTCTTTTCCTTTGGGTAGATATCCAGTAGTGGAATTGCTGAGTCAAATGGTAGTTCTATGTTTTGTTCTTTGCAAAATCTCCATACTGTTTTCCATAGGGATTCAAGTAATTTACATTCTCACCAAAAATATGTAAGTGTTTTCTTTTCACTGCATCCTTGCCAACATCTATAATTTTTGTTTTTTTAATAGTAGCCATTCTGACTGGCATGATGTAGTTTCTCATTGTGGCTCTAATCTGCATTTCTTTGATGGTTAGTGATGTTGAGCAATTTTTCATGTTTGTTGGCTTCTTTTGAGAAATGTCAGTTCATGTCCTTTGTCCTGTTTCTAATGGAATTTGTTTATGTAGATTTGTTTGATATCCTTACAGATTCTGGATATTTGTCCTTTGTTGGATGCATAGTTTGCGTGTAATTTCTCCCGTCTGCAGGTTGCCTGTTTAACTTGTTGATTACTTCTTTTGCTGTGCAGACATTCTTTAGTTAGTTTAATGAAATCCCATTTACCTGTTTTTTGGTTTTGTGCTTGTGCTATTGAGGTCTTTTCTATAAATATTTTGCCTAGGCTAATGTCCAGAAGAGGTTTTCCTGTTTTCTTCAAGCATTTTCACAGTTTCGGGTCTTACATTTAAATTTTTAATTCATCATGAGTTAATTTTTACATATGGTATGAAACAAGAACCAATTATTATTTTTTTGCATATGAGTAGCCAGTTGTCTCAGCACCATTTATTGAATAGGGTGTCCTTTCTTCATTGCTTGTTTTAGGGCATGAGTTAAAATTTGTTATTTTAAAATATATTTTGCGTGTCTGGAGTTTGTCATTTTTATTTAACAATTATCTTGTATTGGCAGGCAGTTCACTTACTTGCAGAGCAACTTCACTCTTTTGTGGATCTAAAGAGACCTTTACTCTAGAACTAATATAGCCTTATTTCTAATGTAGAATCCTTCTCTACTGAGTAGTTCTGCAGAATGCCCTAGATATTGAACAAACTCTCTCCACTTGGCTTATAGGAATGCAAATGTCTCCCTACTCTCTGTGAGCTCTGAAAGTTGTTCAGCCCTTAGAGGGTTACTCTTTGTTTGAAATTTTAGAGTTTTACCCTACACATATGCAGTTTTGTATTCAAAGAGGCAGGAGACTCTTATTCAGATCTGGAGCTTTTAAAATATATTTTTCTCCCCTCTCTAGTACTCTTTTATGCCAAGTGCAGCTACCTCAACCTCCTTATGCTCAGCTCCTGTTTATCCTTCCTCCAAAGATGGTCTGTAACTTCCAGAAGAGAGTGGAGGCAATGGAATCATCTCACTCAGTTCCCTTCATTTAGGGATCACAGTGTTACACTGCCTGTTTTCAAGTCTGAAAACAGTGTTCTTCCTAGATTTTGACCAGTTTTTAGTTGTTTACCATGGGAAAGCAGGTAGCTTTGCTGAAAGCACAAATCAGGAGCAGACTTTTTCTTTAACTATTTTGGCCTTTTTTATTTTGGTTCTTAAAAAAAAATCATGTTGCTCTTTGCCTTAAAGGCTTTGAACTTGTTCTTTCTACTTAGGAGAGTCTTCCCGTGACCCTCTACAAACTGCCTCCTTCTCATTTTTTGTCTTTTTAAAGAGACCTTTGTTGATTTCACTATTTAACTAAACTATCATATTAGTTCTTTCTTCGTTTCTTTGATAGAGTTTATCACAATCTATGATTATCTTTAAAACATTTTTTCCATGTGTGATATTCTCCATTCCCTCAAGCCATGTAAGCTCTATAAGGAAAGGAAACTTGTGGATTGTACTCCTATATTTCTTAGCCTCTAAAGCAGTACCTGGCCCAAAAGAGGGAACCAACAAACATTTCTTGAACGAAAGCATGAATAAAGATAGTATCAAGTCATATGCTCTGAAATCGTAACGTAGAGAGACACTAAGCACGGTAGTACCAAAGGCCCATACATTAGAGTAGGCTGTGTTTATGTGTCCCTGTAGAATTTTCTTCAAGCATAGTAAAGAGAATTGAGTCCATTATGTTCACAAGAAAAAATGTGACTTTAAATTCTAGATATTTAGCTATGTTTGCTATTACTCTTCACTTCTCCACAAGTAGGGTAGATATACTACACTCTTATTG
This sequence comes from Rhinopithecus bieti, assembly GCF_001698545.2. NCBI lineage: Eukaryota > Metazoa > Chordata > Mammalia > Primates > Cercopithecidae > Rhinopithecus > Rhinopithecus bieti. The sequence goes on from NW_016804965.1 coordinate 2,042,820, forward strand.
GTGGCATTATATGGTCTGTGGCAGTTCATTTGAAATTAAAATGTTAAATTTTTTTTCAAAATTAACCTGGCTTAGTAAAATATATCAGTAATTTAGAGAAAATAATATTTCGTATAATGGCATATATCAACATTATGTAACGGTTTTAAATTTGGTTGGCAATAAAGGGTTTGGCCTGCTTTAGCATGAAATAACTATGTTAATGTTACTTGATTTCAGTGCTGAAGCAGATCAAAAAACAGCTGACCTAAATAGTCGTGATTTACTTTTTAGTTTTACATTCTCTTAGGTGCATGGTTTTTATTAATCATCCACTTCACTGGAATGTAGGTCTGCATTTTCTTAATTTTTTTTAAAAGGATATCTCTGTCCAAGATCTTGGGATTTGATGTTCTCTTAGTATTAGTGGCCTACATGATGTAGAGCTAATTGTCTCCCCAGTTGAGGATTGGCATTTGAGAACATGGAAGGTTTAATGACAGCTTTAGGGTCTATACTTAGTTCTATCAGTCCTCTTCTCTTGGAATATGTAGAATAGATTTTTTTTTAATTGTCTTTAGAGCTTTGATAGTGGGGTTGCTTATAAGCTATTCTTTTTTTGTACATCGAGTATTGGTAACTTTCAGTATTTCATTTAAAATCATGTGTGCATTTTGACACAAACAAGGACATTTATTTAATTTTTAAAAATTATACTTTGTGATAATATCTTAATACATAAATATTCTTAAATTTATCTGTGCTGTATTATCATAATTGAGTATAAAACTACAAACTTAAACACCACGGTAATTTACACAGTCAGGTGTATCAATGACATGATATTATAGCATATACAATTTTTAAATATTTTTCAAAATATCTAGAGAGCATGACTTCCATGCCTAGATGAGAGCAGTTCAGTATAAATATTTAAAGGTTAAAAAAGTCTTTATGATGTTAGAGGCAGGCACTTGTATACTTTGCTTATAATTTTTCAGATATGAAAGGGAAGAATCAGTTTTATCCCTCAAAATTTCCTAAACATTATGACTTTCAGGTTTTTATATGAATATTGCCAAGGTGATAATGGATATGACTAGCAGCTTTTACATGGAAATAGGATTGGCTTTCCAGGGTACATACATCAGTGGTCTAAGAATAACTTTTGTCTACATCTCTAATTTATTTGGCCTCATTTAGCTGTCTTCACCGTTGAGAAAGTTTGCTCTTAAGCCCACTCTCTCCAGAGTCCTAAAGATCTCTGATGATAAATTAGAAATCTTATCACCACAAGTAAGTAGGATTTGGAAATAATTTTGTTGCCCTAAGTGTGGTGGTTAGTGTTTCAGACTTTTTGCTTATCAAAGGCATCATGGGTTTCTGTCCATCTTGTCTCCCAGCTTGACTTTCCTAATTAATAAGTTTAGTTCTATTGTTGCATTATAGTTCCCTTTCATTTGTTTGATCTAGTTACTTCTTTTCTGCAAAATAAATGTAAAGAGATAATACTTAACTTGCTTTTGGGTGAGAAAATAAAATTTGAAATATTATACAGAAATAATATAATACAATAGAGATATAATACCCTTAAGCTGTTTTCAATGGAATGTTTCCAGTCATCCTTTATGGGTATCTCCTGCCCCTCTGCATAACTGCCTTCCATAAATATTTGTTAAACAAATGAGTGGATTAGTGAATAAATCAACCATATTAAGATATATTTAAAATTCTTATAGAAGTAGGATTTTTTCCCCAGATAATCAAAGACCAAAACTCAGAAGATTTAGATACCTAAGTCTATTATTTCATTAGCATATTTACTAGTAAATATATTTAACAAATAATGGAAACTGCTTTTTATGAATAATGCAGTGCACCCAGAATGAACTATCCCTGATGGCTTTCTTTTCCATCTGATAGTCATTGTAAAGGGTGTAAGAATGCCTTTGGTGAGAAAGCCTTATGTGTTTATATATCTAAAGCTATATCATTTGTCACTTTGTTCTTTAATTTTTAGCTAAAGGTCAACCTGTTTTTAACATATTGCAAATAGCTTATTTTATGGAACAGGTTTTATGTCCAAAAGATTTCAGTAAAAATTTGCTGATAATAAGGCAATTGTTTATAAGCACCACCATATTGCCTGACCTTTTGAAAGATGTCCTACTTTAGACACCCACTGTCTTGCAAAGTTTCAAATTCTCTATTGGCTTCTTGCACTTTATTACTTTTTTTCTCCATGAGTTTAAGATGCTTTTCTAAGAGGGAAAAGTGTATCAATAAGTTCTTCAGCATTGCTAAAATTATCAGTGAACATCTTGTCAGACAGTGATGTGTGAATCTGTTTTGTATGCCTCTATCCAAGGCCAGGTTTGTTGATGGAGGAAACACTTTCTCGTTTTTAAACTGAAATTCCACCCTATGTGGAACACATTAGTATAATACAGAGACTATGGGAGAGGGTAGCATATAATTTGTTTTCTAGCTTCCTTATTTGTCCAAATTTCCTTACACATTCAACTTAAAACAAAGAACTCTACTATTTGCTCCTAATGTTTGTTGGATGCTTTCAGAGACCCTTTATTTGAGTTAGTTCAGACAGAATTACACCGTAATTCTAAGAATCTCTGAGTTAGGAGTGGAGCTTTCTTTGTTATGTTCTTTAATGTCCTTTAGTCCAGGTCCAGCATGTATTAGCTGCTGCAGCTATCCAAGAATAATTTACTTATCCACTAATGCCAGCTATGTAAGAAAAATAAACCAAATTTGTATAAAATGTAGGATTCAAATGTGACCACTAACATAAAGTCACTAATGTGACCCTTTCATTAGCTATTACTTTCAATTAGGAGTTCTCAAACAATTAGCTTTTGAGCTACATAATCTTATTTATAGCATATACATTCCCCGATGAGAGAAGAAATTGCTTCTGGGAAAGCTGAGGCTCAAACTTTTAATTTAGGTACTAAATTCAGATACATTACCTCAGTTGGACTTTCTTCTTATGGAATTACTAAACTCAGTTCTCTTGATCATGTGGTCCTCTAGGCATCAACTGCCTGTTAAAAAGCGAACTGCTGAAATCCATGGGTGCTTAGAGCACACAGGGAGATAAAAACAGCAGAGACTTGCTCTTGCAAAAGCATTCACATTTTTCAGATTTTCAAAGCATTCTTAGACTCTAACCTCTTATTCCTATTATTTAAGGCCATATATATGTAGATTCCTATATATATAAATATATATATGTCAGAAGTTTGTGTTACTGCTTCTTTGGCTTGATATTCTACCATGAAAACTGAGATTGGAATCACTTTAAATGTTATCCTGATAGACTTTTCAAAATCTATGATAACATTTATTGTATCTGTCATCACATAGTACTTTTCAGGGTGCTGTATCAAATTCTTTCCAAATAAGACATGGTCTTTGCCTGCAAAGAGCTTACTATATAAATGTAAAGTTATACAATAAACATTAAATATGTAATCACCTGTTCTTTCAAGAAATTCGTAGAGGGTGCCTAATATTTTATTGACCCTGGAGAGTCAATGTGTAAGAAAAGACAAAGTTCTGCCCTGACAGTCCTTAAATTTTGTTGGGGACTTCATTTTGTTGACTTTCACAAGAAATCCAATAAACAAGATAATTACAGATTATGGTAAGTGCTATGGAGAAAATAAGCAAGAGGATGTGATCTACAGGCAGAGAATATGTTAGAGGAGTGCGCAGGGAAGGGTTCTCAGTGGAAGTGACATTTCATCTGAGTTCTGAAGGATGGAAAGGAGCTCACGAGGAAAGAGCCACTGTGGCAGTGGGAAAAGCAAGTACAATGGCCCAGAGTAGGAACAAGCTTGATCTACTGAGGAACAAATGAATGTCATTGTGATTGGCGCTCAGTCAAAGAAGGAGAGAGAGGTAGGAGATGAAGTTGGTTTAGAAAGCAAAAGTCAGATCACGGAGGCCAGGTTGGATTTTATTTGAAAGGCAGTAGCAAGTTGTTGAAACATTTTCAGAAGGGTAGTGCCTCTTATTATACTATAAAGAAGATAGCTCTGTCTGCTGTATGGGGATTAGATTATAAAGGGAGGAGGAGAAACCAGGAAATACATTAGGAGCCTATTTCAGTTATCCACCCAAGAGACGGTGGATGGGACTAAGACTAGTGATGAAGAACAATGGATAGATTTAAGATATATTTTTGAAGTAGAAACAACAGAATTTGATGATTGATTGCCTGTAGAGGATATGAGAAATGGAGAAGTGAGGATGATTACTTGATTTTTGGCTTGAACAACTGGGTATCATTTGCCAAAAAAATGTGATAAGATTGGAAATACGTAAACTGAAAGATCATAAACAAATGTAGAGAAAGCAAACTTGGAACAAGTTGTGGGTTAATAGTGGTTATTTTTTCTTTGTTTATGTGTTTTATGCATGCTGCATTGAGCAAATATATTAATAATTATGTGAAAATTTCCAAGTGCTGTATGTAAGACTAGAACAGATAGAATGTCTTGAACCAGCAAGTCAACTGCATTTATTGAATGCTATTGTGCTCTAAGCACTCTACTTAATCAGTATAGTATTAATTCCCGTTCTCAAACAAAAAAATCAATATGCCAAAAAACAATTAAAATATGATGTGATGAGTGGTGTAATGGAGGTATATTTAAAAAACTGTGGGAACAGAGAGAAAGAGACAGTCATCCTAGAGGACACAGCAAGGGCACCTGGAAGCAGTGATTATTCTAGTATTCATACATGTGAGGGGCTGAGGGCTTGCAGGCTATCTGGAGATAGCAGAGGGTCCATGATCTTGTCCTAATACTGTATTTGAGAGGAAGGCTGATTCCACTTGTTGGAACCCAAGTATTCATGGCACTGCCACTGCTCAAAAGCAACATCTATGCTGGGCTTTCAAAGTGAGATGGCAACATTGCCAAGTAGAAATTGGACAAATGCTTTCTAGGGAGAAGAGAGAACATGATATTCAGGACAAAAGGGAGAAATGACAAGAAATGAAGTGGACATGTAGACTAGAAACAGCTTGTGAAAACCTTGCATGCTGAACTGAAGAGTTCTGTCCTTGCCCTCAGGGAGCTTTGCATGTGGATACTTGCACGTCAGTGGACATACCAGGCTTGGATGTGATAGATTGAGAATAGAACACATTCTCAATGAACACTTGATGATGCTGGGACTTGTGTCTTTGTTGAATTATCATATTTAGGTATTGTAATTTATGTTTCACATCCTTAAAAAAAGGAATTAATGTTATCCCTATAGGAGCCACTAAGGAACAATAAGGGGCTTACCTACTGATATGATTTGGCTCTGTGTCCCCCCCCAATTGTAATCCCCACATATCAAGGAAGGCACCTGGGAGTGATTAGATCATGGGAGTGGTTTTCCCCATACTGTTCTCATGATAGTGAGTGAGTTCTCACAAGTTCTGATGACTTAAAAGTGTTTGGCAGTTCCCTCCTCTCTCATTCTCTCTCTCTCCTGCCACCATGTAAGATGTGCCTTGCTTTCCCTTCACCTTCTGCCATGATTGTAAGTTTCTTGAGTCCTCCCCAGCCATGCAAAACTGTGAGTCAATTAAACATTTTTTTTTTTCTTCATAAATTGCCCAGGCTTGGGTAGTTCTTTGTAGCAGTAGGGAAATGGACTAATAACTCCTACTGAGAAGCTTCAGGTTAAATTTTTAGGACTAGCTTTCCTTCTCATGCCCTATTTCTCTTTTCTGTTATAGGCTTCAAGAAGTGAACATACCTTTCTTTCCTCTGTAAAGCTGATGTTTTCCATTCTATGTCTTAGGTTTCTTCTAGTTCTGAAATGGATTCCAAGTACATGGCAATTCTGCCAGCTCACAGCTCTCAGCTTCTAGAACCTAGCCAAACAGTAAAGGGGTTGAGAGTTTGGGCTCTGTGGCCAGAGTGACCAGATTTGAATTTTGGCTCTATCACATATTATCTCTGTAAACTTGGACATGTTTTTAAAACTCTCTGGGCCTCATATTTTTTTCTTTTTAATCCATGAAATCCAGATAGTATTAATACCTACCCTCTAGGTTTGTTGTAAAGGACATGTAAGATAATGCATATGAACTTAGTATAGTGTCCTAAGGGTACTCGATCAATGTTGCCTGCTATAATCATTAATCCTCATCAGGATTAAAAATATAAGAATAACAAACCTTAAGTAAATTATATAAACTATGGCCACAGCAATATCACCACAGAGGCAAAGACAGTGTCATGCTCAAAGATATTAGTTTCTCTGGATCTACTTCCGTTGACTCTGTGAAGACAGCATATTTCCCCAATTCCTCTGACTTGGCACTCAGAGTTAGCTCTTGTGCTTGGAATAACTGTCCCTCATGGCAATTGCTGTTTGCCTGTACCTGCTCTGAGTTGCTGTGGTGATAGCTACCCTTGCTTCTTCTCCTGTGACTAATACCATCTTTGCTCCTGATGTCTTTAGGAGCTTGCTGAAGCCTGCTGTCCTTCCCAGTCTTGGGAGATCTGGGAGAGTCTTGCTTCTGGTTTATTCTATTCTTTCCATTTTGGGCTCACTCTTGGATTCAAATAAAGAAACAGTCTGTTTTCCATTGATGAGGCCCTTTGTGACAGAGGCTGCTTCATACTTCCACCTCATGTTCTCAGTGTGAAGTGGAGAGTTCACAGTAATAGCTTTTACCAGTTACTTTTCTATAGCCAATTCTTCCTAAAATTCAGACATAATTTATTGGGAACTAGTCTGGAAAGCATTCAGTGTGGAGGATAGTGTGATGGTTTTATAAAGCATTCTGCCTGGTCTTTACTCTGTTGCTGATATAGTTATTGGAAGCTACTCTAGACTTTTGCCTTTTACTTTTGTTCTAATAAAAATCCTCTCTGACTTTCTTTAGGAGAAGCATAGGCTGACTGTTTCCCTGGGAAGGTTCTTTTAAATTTCTGTAGTGATCTGCACTGAATTGGCTTTCCAGATAACACTATAAGAAAAGAGGGCTCTCTAAAATACATGGAAGGAGGAAAAGAAAAAAAAAAAAACTTTAGGAAAGCTTCATGTGTATTGATATATTTAAAATACTAATATAAATTGCTTTGTATATTTTCCCTAATTTAAATTTTCTTGCTATATCAATTAATCTTACTTTGAAGATTAGGAGAAAAATCAGAAGAGAGGAAGGATGTTAAGTATGATTAAAGCATGATTTTAGGGAATGACTAAGGAAAAGCAAGGAGAGGAATGAAGGAAGATAATAAAGAAAAGAAAGATCAGATAAAAGAGCACATACACTTAAAGAAAATGCTGTGATGCTTCCTTTGGAGTATTTCACCAGCTACCTTGCACCTGATAAAAAGAAGGCACACCCTCTGGCTTCTGTTTTGCTTCCATTTAACAATATTTCTTGTTCTCAATTTAAATATTAGCATTCTTCATATCAAACTCTAGGCAGTTACAGAATGCAAATAGCCCAGAAGTTTGACAATCTCATTTTTAATGATTTAAAAGATAACTTCGCAATAATATAAAAAGTAGTCTTTTTTAAATTAATGGCTACTAAAGACATCATAAATAATTTATTGAATTACAACTGGCAAGTAACTATGTTTATCACCTTTTTATTGGCAAATAACTTGGCATCAGATGCTATTCCTTAAATAAATATTCTAGACTAACATCTCAAAATAATTTTTCCAAGAATTCCTTATCTTATAAAAAAAGGTTTTAAAAAATCCCAGTTTATTACTAAGTAATGGATTTTGGAAAGGAAAATTTGAGAAAGTGCTGTTTATGGCTTTCATAGTGTCTCAGGAAGTGTAGGCGGGCCTGTTAGAAAAATTTGAGAACATTGGTAGGGCAATATGGTTGATTTATTTACATTCTTCAACAGTTTAGGATATGAGTTAGAAACATTAAATTTCAAAAAGCAGTGGAGAAGCTAAAGGGTAGCACCATGGTGGTCCTCTTAGCTGTGTGTGTTTCTTCAATGGACACCTAGAACAACTGGCCTTGCAGAGCCCACCCAATCTTCCACAGGCTCAGATGGATCTCCCCATAAGAATAAGGGGGGCCGGGCGCGGTGGCTCAAGCCTGTAATCCCAGCACTTTGGGAGGCCGAGATGGGTGGATCACGAGGTCAGGAGATTGAGACNAGGCTATAAAGAAATGGTCTATTTACAAAAAATACATTGAGCTTTATGAATAAATATTGCTGTTGCACTAAGTGGAGACTGTTTCTTCTCCCATCCTCAAACCGCAGACATGTAGTAGGTGTTAAATTCACTTACTTTTCCTTTTGCCGTTTCCATCTGTGCATACTCCTATTAAAACCCATTCAATTTTGAAGATTGTGCCATTTGATTATAGCCACCATTTTCTTTCTTTGATTATTGTCATTTCTAATTATCCTGACTCACTACTTTCTTGACCTTCATGACTGGGTCAATTCTTGTATGTACAATTGCATGTACAATTATAACTGACTATAACACTTTTTACACTCTTTTCTGGAGTCGATAACCCATGCCCATCAGAACCAGGCAGGCCACATAAATGTCTGAAGCAGGTGTGTATAAGAAAATAAGGATTAAACTGCTTGTATTGAAACAAAGCTAAATCCATGCCCTGGTCTTAGTGCATTGAACTCCATGAAGATAGAAAGCTTTCCTATTTTGTTTACTATTGTATCTCCATCAAGCAGCACAAGCCCTAGTGCTTAATAGATAGGCAATAAGACTTGTGAAATGATTGAGTACATAAATTACTGCACTGCATTTTCATCCCATAGCCCCTTGAAAGTATTTCTTTTGTTGTCAGTGACCCTCAGAATTGCAAAACTCAACACTATATATTCAGATCTTGTTACCTGACTCCTTTCAAGTGCAAAGAAAGAGTCTTTTGTGTTACTATGTATTTCATATCAGAAAGTTTTCTCCCCTTGACTACCCAATGCCACATCCCCAGTTTTCTTCCTGTCTTTCAGGCCACTCCTGTTAGATCTCATTTCTCTACTCGCCCCTGCTATGCTTTTGTACTTAATGATCATGCTTTCCCCCTGCTTCTGTTTCTCTCTTTGACTTATTTCATCAATTCCCATACTTTTAAGTGCTGCCTATTTACCAATTTCTCTTAAATTTGTGCTCTGTCCAGAAGTCTTATCTAAATACTAAAAGAACAATTCTAAAAAGATAAATTGCCTTATAAACATTTCTACATGGATGGCCCACAGATATGTTATACTCATGTGTATTCCAAAACTTGATTCCTACTGCCAAACTCCCTCTGTATTACCGTCACAACCCACCACTCCATAGAGTGTCCTCATAAATAATTCATTTTGGATTAAGCACTATAGAGAAAGAGTGACCAAAATAGGCACATATTTTGACAGACAGGCATTGAGTATCTAATCAAAATGATTTTTAAATGTCCATTATGGTAAGAGCTATGAAGGTAAAGGTGAGGGTATTAAGAGAAGATATCATGGGGGTAATCTGTCTGAATCTAGAGGCCAGAGAAAGCCTTCCTGAGTAGGTAACATTTAGGCTGACAGGGTGCGTGTGAAGGGGTGTAGAGAGATTGTTCCAAGAGGAAGGATCAGGAGGTGTGAAGACCCTGGGCTGGGAAAAAAGCATTGTAAAGAGAGGGACAGCACTGAAGGGGAGGCTGGAAAAATGGCAGAAGTTTTACAGGGCATGTTCAGAAATTTAGGCTTTAGTCAAATAACAACATAAGTCATTACAGAGTTTTCAGTTGAGGAATGACATAATTTTGTGCCCCCAAAGATGGCGCCATCATTGACTCAGTTATTCAAACCAACAGAATAGGAGTCCTCCTGACCTTCTCCCTGATTTCTCATATCTATCTCTCATATCTACCTGATCTCTCATATCTCTTATATGAACAAACCTGCATTTTCCCAGTGGTCTGGTCCTTCTTTCCTCCCTGTCTTTGCACATATGCCCCATCCCAAATGCCCTCGCAATTATCCATTTGGAGGATTTCTATCTGTTCTTTGTGAGTCTGAACATCACCCAGATCTTCTAAAACTTTCTCTCTTTTTGTCTTCATATCTGTCTCCAAGTCAACTGTTGACTTTCCCATGGTAGTCTGTATGTGCCCCAACCCCAGTGCTTATCACACTGTATTGAAATTGTGGATTTGCTTTCCTTTCCTCCCTTCTTGACTGTAAATCTTTCAGAGGTGAAGGATTTCCTTCATTTTTGTATTTCCAGACACTAGCACAGCACAATAGTAACAGCTTGGTAAACAAGTGTTGAATAAAGAGATGTATCAATCAGCAAGACTCCTCTATTATTTTGGGTAGTGCTACACAGCTATTTTCTAATAAAGAATATTCATGTATGTCTATTGGATATATATATATATATATATATATGTATTGGATGTACCTTGGAATTATGTGTGGATATGCACAAAACAGTTTTGTGGAAAAGGCATAGACTTGATAATCACAGAGATCTGGATTCCTCTGTTGCTTCTGTTACTCACCTACCATGACCATTTGTGAGAAGATGTAGTTAATTCTCTAGGCGTTAGTTTCTTTAACTACCAAATGGAGATTAAGTGCATAAGATAGTTTGTGAATTAAATAAAATATAGTACCTGACCTATGGTAGACTTTTATAATGGTAGTTATTTTCTGTCTCTTTTCACTTTCTTCTTGTCCTCATCCGTATTTGCAAACTCCCTTTATTCTTCATCCTTGTAGTTAAGTGCTCCAAAAAGCTAAATAAATAAACACAACAACAACTCAGTCTTAGATTTATGGCTGTTGATGAGTTCTTTTGAGAAAGATCATTACACAAGTGAGAGAAAACTGTACATCTCTGATATTGGGGACTAAGGAGGGAGCCCTAAATCTTTAAGGATAGGAAGTGCAGTCAAGAGGACTAGTGTTAGTTATTATCTCATCATATCATAATTTACCTTGTTCATCATAAAACTTTATTTTATTTTAAAGCATTTAAGTAATTCACTTTTTACTATGTTATTCTATGTTGTTTCCGTAGATCAGGATATTTGTGTTTAGTAGAGTTCAACATGTTATATTAATGAAATTCATTGTTAATATATTTATTGTTATTATATTAAATTATATATATATAATGCTAATTATAGTATACTCCATATTACTGAAAAACGCATGCAAAGGTGTTAGATTAGTTTTAGTATGTATACCCCACCCAAAATTTTTAATCACTGTATATGTATACATTCATTGAAATGAAATTGTTTTAAATATAGTTTTATCATTACAGAATAACTATTCTCATTTAGGCCCTTTCTCATTATTTTGTATTGATTGCAAGTACAAAAAACCCACTAAGTAATTAGTGCTTCATTATAAAATTATACAGGGAAAATTAAATAAGTTTAGAAACAGAAAAGGTCAAATTTTTTATTAGTTTTGAATTGTGGACTGTACTCAGCAAGCTATCATACCTTGTACTTTATTCTCAAGAACTAAATTACACTGACATCTCTTAAATTTACTGAAGATATGCTCATTTAAAAAGTTCCGTATGGTATTTTGTTAAAATATGTTATGTAACTCTTGGGGATTGGGTAGTGACTGGTTCCCAAATTACACTTTATACTCATTATAGATTGGAGGGAACAGATACTGAGTTAGGTCTTAGCAGAATAGAAATAGGTATAGGCCTGGGAGAGTATCCATTCTGATCTCAGCGTCTTAAGATCAAAAGGGGAGGCGAATGGTCTCTCAATAAGCGGTCTCGCTGGAAGTTGCATGAAGTGGAGCAGAGAAGCATAATAAGGGAGATATGGTAATGTCAGCAGGCCTTTGGCATTAAAGAAGTCAGACTGCAGATGGCCAATGAGAATGGGAACAAGGCTCCAGGGTGAAAGGAGGGTATTGGCAAGAGCAAGTATGGTCCAAGTATGGAGTAGTAGCCACATGTATTTGTCAAGATAAGGACTCAGCTATGGGGAAATAGAACAAACTCTTAGACTAGGCAAATTTATTAGTCAGGATTCTCCCTGGAAAGAGAGGCAATATCACACACACACACACACACACACACACACACACACACACACACATATTTATTATAAGAAATGGGCTCATGTGAATATGGAGACAAAGTCCCTTCATCCTCAGCTGGTAAACTAGGGAACCAGGAAAGTTGGTGGCATAGGTCCAATCCTAATTCGAAGGCCTGAAACCAGGAGAGTTTATGGGTAAGTCCCAGTCTGAGGACAGTAAAAGATAAATGTCCTAGTTCAACCAGTCATGCAGAGAGAAAGAAAGGAGAGAGTGAATTCTTCCTTCCTCTGTCTTTTTGTTCTGTTCAAGCCGCAACAGATTGGATGAAGCCCACCCACATTAGGAAGGACAATTAGCTTTACTCTGTCTATCAATTCAAATGCTCATCTCATCCAGAAACACCTGCAAAGACACACCCAGGAACAGTGTTTAATCAAATATCTGGGTACCCTTTGGCTCAGTCAAGCTGAAACATAAAATTAACCATCACAGCAAGGTGTGAGTCAGATAGAGTTCCAGTATCAGACCAGAAACTCAAACATCAGATATCGGGCCCAGGTTCTAGGTCAGAGAAGTAACAAAGGTAACTTTCTATTGAAGCTGAAGGTCTGATTTGGTCTCACAGTTAGGAACAGTCTGTGTTCTTATCCTTGCTGTTTGGGCAAGTAAAGGACTGCAAGACCTGATAGACCACAGTTAACATAAGGCTCTAAGTGATTCTGACTTGTCAGAATGGGACTGCAGCAGTAACAGCTCTCCCTGTGACTAGGGGAGGAGTTGAGCATAAGTGATATCAGCACTGACTTTCATTATGATTTACACACTCAAAGCAGGGTTTATTGAAAATGTTCCTCTGCAAAATTTGCATAGAGGAGATAGTTTCCCTGAGCAGGAATAGTCATGGTATTATTTAGGTTTCAGAATGCTAGTATTCTGTTCTATGTAGGACTTCTGTGCCAGGCAGCCTGTGTGGTAGTGATAATTTCACCTGGAGCGGAGCAACCTTGCACTTAAAGTTGGAAGATAATGTGAAGAACAAGGGTAGTCTGAGGAAGGGATTAGAAATGAGTGAGGAGACTAAAGGCAAGAAAAGCACAGATGGGTAAAGAAATGCTCATATTGGCTGTGAATATCTGGGAAGTTAGGCAGCAGGAGAAAAGAAGCTGTTGAGTCTGAAAAGCATTTGGGCAGCATTTTGGAAAGAAGAGTTGCTTGATTTAAAAAAATGTGGTAGGAAAATATCACTGAGTTTGTATTGGATGACACTGTAATATTAATCTGAAGCTAAGATTCTAAGGGACCCTGAGGCCTTACAAAGAGCAGTATTTCCTGAGGATTGGGGATCAAGTAATCAGCCAGGTGACTTGAAAATGAAACCTGGATGAATAGCTTTTCAAATGCCTCACTATTATGACAAGCTGCATCAAGTCAACATGAATGTCTTTGTTTCTACTCTCGAATGAATAGCTCTCTGACCTATAGTTAAGACAAAAGTGTAAGGAAATTTCCTACATGAGAATAAAGTTGTGAATACTGGTTGACTAAAACTTAAGTGGTATTGTTTCAGCAATACATTTTCTAATGTGGCTATTTTCCTAATACAGAAATATAAAATACAAGTTTCTTATACAACACATGAAAATGTATTCTAGAGTTTTTGTGGTTATATCGAATACATCTGTGAATCAATGGGATCAAACACATCTCTCTATTTATTAAGGCATTCCTTCAACAAACTTTTATTTATAACTGCTACTCTACTGGATGCTAGTTATAGATAAATGAGGAACAGACTATATACACTTTACAGAAGGTTATGTCTATCAGAAGACAAGGCAAGCAAATGGTAAAAACCATTAGAGCTGTCATAGAGGGAACAGAATGCCATAGAAGCTTGTAGGGAAGAACATACTCCAGACTGGGAAATACAAAGAAGTCCAGTTCAGTAGCTATTTATTGGTGGTAATGACCTCCATGTTGAATTTTGAGGAAGAAAATAGTCTCCCTTGAATATTACTTGAAAGAAAGTAACAAGGGCAAAGTCACAAAGATTTACTACAGCAAGATGCACTTAGTAAGTTATAAATAACTCATTATAGAATATAAGGAATTGGAGTTGGAGAGCTGGGAGAAAAACAGGTAATGCAGAGAAAAAATCATGGGCCATGCAGTACCTAGGTTATTAAACAGCTTTAGACGTCATGACAGGGACTTTTGATTGGTTTATCCTGAGGTTAAAGATAGTATTCAATCATTGAAGAATGCTAATATGTAAATAATATTTTCAAATTTGTCTTTTTTTTTAAAGGCATTATTATGACAGGAGAGTAGAACATGGTAAGAAGGAGATGAGCCTGGGGGAAAAATATATCGCAACTCAATCAGAATGTATGAACTTTTGAACTAAGGTGATAACAGTGGCAATAAAGAGGAAGAAACAGATTCAGAGGATATTAAGGAGATAGACTTGCTAAGAGTTGGTAAACAAATGTAGTGAGTAAGTGAGAGGAATGAGGATAAAAAGTGGCTTTCACATTTTCTGGCAGGTAGATTGTATGAAGGGTGGTGCAACTTACTAAGAAGGTGAATTCAGGATACTTGATTGGAGGGAATAGATAATAAGGTTTAATTTTAAACATAGCGAATAAAGTATAGGTATAATAGCCACATGAAAATGTTCAGTAGGGATTTAGACATATTGATTGGTGCTCAGGAGAAAGATTGGATTAGATATTTGGATTTGGTAGCAGTCAGCAATTGAAATAATCAGAAAGAATGAAGTAGATCAGTGTTAAGGACTTAATTGTGTCCTGCAAAATCTATATACTGAACTCCTAACCCCAATATGACTACATTTGGAGATAGAGCCTTTAAGGAGGTAATTAAGAGTAACTGACATAAAAAATGTGGAACCCTAATCCAATATTATTGGTGTACTTACAATAAGAGAAAGACACCGGAGATGTATATGCACCGTAAGAAGGCCATGTGAGGGCAAAGTAAGAAAGTAGTCATCTTCAAGCCAGGAAGAAAAGCCTCACCAGAAACTAACCCAGCCTGCACCTTGATCTTAGGCATCCAGTCTCCAAACCTGTGAGGAAATAAATTTTTGTTATTTAAGCCACCCAGTTTTTGGTGTTCTGATATGGCAGTTCTAGCAGACTAATACAGTCATGAAGAATCTTGAGTTAGAAGAAAAGACAACCAAAGACAGAAATCTGGAGGATAACATCATACAGAAGAAGAGCTATACTTGAGAAGGAGCAGCCAGTGAAAAGAACCAGGAAAGAGGGAGACACTGAAGATGCAAAGGAAAGAGTTGACTAGAAACTGAGGACCCTGATGAATCTGAAAAGTTAGAATTTATGGGGAGAAAGGGAAGGAATTTGAAAAGTGTTACGATTTGATATAAATTATTGAATGTAGGGACAAGAAGTTAATGAATTACACATAAAACTGTGAGTATGGCTGTCATCTGAGAGGCAGTGGGAAGAAGGAGATGGGGTAGGAAACTTTCTTTCTGATCCTTTTGAAGCTTGATTTTATAGGCAAGACTGTATCAGTCTTTAGGGCAAATTTTGCCTCACCACTATACTAACACCCTTTTGAGTGCTCTACCTGATTCCTCACTAATTACAAGTGAAGAAAATATTGAAGATTGTATATAGTTGTTGCAGATTTCTACTTCTGGTTATGATGGGGTAATAGGGGCTGAATTCACTTTTTTGCTTTAAATAATTAACCACATGCACAAAATATAATCAATATAATTGTCAGACATTGGATATCAGGTAAGGAAGTTCGGTAATTCCTTCCCTGAGAGAGAAGAGGAAGTAAGGTGAGCCCTGTGATGGCTCCAGCTTGCTGTCTGGAGAGTTCCTAGGCATAATTGAAGTGGGAGAACCTACATGGAGCTTAGCAAAATCCCTGAGTTGTAGAAAGAAAATTGGAACTTTGAGGAGGCCAAAGTAACTAGTTTCTAGAGTCCTGGAAGAGGGAGGGAGAAAGGGAGGGAGACAGAAAGAGAGCAAAAGTGAGAGAGAGAGTGAGTGAGAGAGAGAGAGAGAGAGAGAGAGAGAGAGAGAGAGAGAGAGAGAGAGAGAGAGAGAGGGGAGGGGGG
>NW_016804965.1:2059301-2072364 GCF_001698545.2 Rhinopithecus bieti
AGAGAGAGAGAGAGAGAGAGAGAAAGAGAGAGAGAGAGAGGAAGGGAAGGTAAGAGAGATATGAAGTGCTCTGGAGATCTTCAGAATTCCTTCCATTTTTCTGCTACACATGAGGAAAGTAGCCAAGGCTGGGGAAAAAGCCACTTAAAATGGGCAAAGGAAACAATCACTGTCACTCACCCAGGACCAGGAAAAGTACTTATTTCTACTTGCCTTAGTGGGAAACTTATAATTGATGGGGCATCAGGTAGAGTAACCAAAAGTGTATTAGTATAGTGGCGAGGCAAAATTTGCCCGGGTCTAAAGGCTGATACAGTCTTACTTATAAAATCAAGCTTCAAAGGGATCAGGTTATTTCCAACTAACTTAATTGTGACTCATAAACAAATTCAAGATTATTTATAGGAATCCAAAAATATCCAGTACCCAAGAATATCTACAGATTTATGAAACATCTAGTACTCAACAAGATAAAATTCACATGGCATATGATAAAAAATTACCAGGTATGCAAAAAGGCAGGAAAATATGACACATCATAAGGAAAAAGTCAATAAATAGAGACTGATCCCAAAATGACAGATAATAGATTCACCAGGTGACATTAAAACACTTATAACTATATTCCATATGTTAAATAAAGTAGAGGAAGGATTGAATATATTAAGTGGAGACATGGGCAATGTAAAAAAAAAAAGACTCAAATCAAATCTATAGAAATAAAAACTACATTGTATGAGATGAGAAACATACTCAATGGTGTTAATAGCAGGATCAAAACTGTTAGAAAAAAAGACTAATGAGCTTGAAGATAAAACCAAATAAACTTTCCAAGGTGGTACATGGAAAAACAAAATGACTTAAAGTTAAATAATCCATGAACAGTTGAACAATGAAAAGTTGAAATATATATATAAAATTGGAATTTCTGAAAGAAGGGTCAGAAAAATATTTGAAGAAATAATAGCTGAAATTTTTCAAAATTGAGGGAAAATATAAATCCAAGGACAAGATACTGGAAGAAAACTTCATCAAGGCACATGATAATAAACTTCTTTAAAATCAATGTTAAGGAAAAATATCTTTAAGAACTCATAGCAAAAGTACATATATGATACGGAAGAAAAAAGGTAAAAATGACATCAGACTTCTTGGTAGAAACAATGCAAACAAGGGATCAGGAAAGCTGAAACTTTGAAATACCGAAAGAAAACTGTCACTGAAAATATCTTTTAGAATAAAAGTGAAATAAAGTCTTTTTTCAGACAAATAAAAGCTGAAAAAATATTAATTAGCATACCTGCATGAAAAGAAGTGTTAAAAGTCCTCAGTTTGAAGGCAATGAAACCAGATGGAAATTTGGATTTACACAAAGAAATTAAGAGCATTAGAAATGTTAAAAATATGAGTTAATATAAAACTCTTTTCTTATCTTAACAATCTCTTTAAGAGATAATTGATTATTTAAAATAAAAGTAATGACAAATTAATAAGATGTATATAAAATATTTAGAAAAAATACATGTGAAACAATAACATGATGGTTCTGAGGGCAAAGTGCAAGTGAAGGTAGACTGTGATTGGTTAAAGATACATACTATAAACCAAAAGCAATTGTTAACACAGACACACATACACGTATACAAATGAGTTACAGCCAATAAGCCAACAAAGGGAACAAAGTGTAATGAGAAAATATTGTATTAGTCCAAAAGAATGCACAAAAGAGGAAAAAGTGGACAATAAATAGATGAGATTGATAGAAAACCTATAGCAGGATGATACATTTAAACACAACCATATCAATAATCACATTAAAATTAAATTGTTTGAACACCTCAACTAAAAGGCAGAGAGTCTCAGACTGGATAAAAAAACAAAGATCCAACTATGTGCTGCCTACAAGAAACCCACTTTAAATACATAGATACAAATAGGTTTAAAGTAAAAAGATGGAAAGAAATATACTAGGCTAACACTAATCAAAGGAGAGCTGATGAGAATTTTAAATGATACAAGCACTTCGGAAAACATTTTGGCAGGTTCTTAAAAGCTAAATATACAGCTACCATATGATCCAGACATTCCACTACTGGGTATTTTTGCAAGAGAATGAAAGCATATGTCTATACAAAGACTTATACATGAATATTCATAGCAGCTAGGTTTCCAATAGCCATAAAGTTGAAAAAAATTCAATCATCCATCAAGAGTTTAACAGATAAATTGTTGGTTCTTCACAAAATAAAATACTACTCACCAGTAAAAAGGAATGAGCCACTGATATACAGTACAGTATAACCAAATCTCATAATAATTATGTAAAGTAAAAGAAGTCAGGCATAAGAGTGTACATACTGTATGAGTCTCTTTATATAAAATTTGAAAATGTAAAATAGTGTATAATGACAGATAAGCAGATCAGAGTTTGCTTGGGGATGGAGGGAATAAGAGCAAAGGAATAACAAGGGGTACAAGGAAACCTTTGGGGGTTCTGGGTATGTCCACTATCTTGATTGTAGTTAATGGTTTCACATGTGCTTATATATGGCAAAAGTTATGAAATCATACACTTTGACTGTGTACAGTTCATGGTATGTCAATTGTAGATAATAAAGAATATTGTGGCAAATGGTTAGGAAAGCTAATTAAACAGATAGAACTGTTATGAGGAAGTGTTCAGAACTCAACTAAGGTTGAAAACTATGAGTTTACTATTGCACCTATTTGTACAACTACATGATTTTTTTCATCAGTGTTAGAAGTTAAGTTATAGGAATAGGGAATATAAAATTTTAAGAAACCAGATTAGTTATTTTCAAGAAATTACAACTGACTGTCAAAATAGTATTATCTACTAATGGGTAATAGAATTCAAATTTCTCTGGATGAAAGCAGTTTTATGAGGTGTATTTACTAATGCACAATAACTGAAGAAATAACTCACTAAAAGTTACTATGAAAGAGTTAATATACTACATCAAGTATCAAACTTTCTATTATTGTGTAGGCACTTGAGAAAGTCTGACTTAATGTATTTTCAACTATCATGATAGCATGTTGTATTTAATAAATGTTTTCCAATATAATATTTGCTCTACCAGCTCATTTTATATCTCTCTTGTACTTTTAATAAACTGTTTATAGATGAGCTTAAAACACTGAATAACAATGGACAGAGAATTGTATATTTAGTACCTTCCTTGACCTACAACATTGGAACATAAGCTTTCAAATAAAGATTGCAAAAAAAAAAATCCATTTAATTGTTCTTAGTTCTGCCATTTGCACTGTTCATGTGTACAGCACCTTGCATTTCTAGTATTTAGTGTTTGGCAAGGGTAGATTTTCTATGGGTTCTGCTTCTCCCAGAAATGTTGCAATTGACTATAACTCAAAAATACCAGATGGCTGACTGTAATCAAACAATAACGTAACAGAGAAAGATTAATCCTGATTTTTAAAAATGATAAGCTTTTGCAAACCTATTTCAGGTTAAGTTCAGGTGTTTGATTTATGGTATCATAGACAAAATATAGAATATTGTGATATTTGAATTATGGATCTAGATTTGTCAGTATCTAGTATTATAAGACTCTCAGAATATGATTTCAACTCATCTTTGTAATGTGGCCTTAACTATGTGCATAACTGAAAATAAGTTTAACTATAAATGAATTTAGAATTGTAGTGAAAATCTTCCTTGATCCCTTTAATGAGGTAGAGTCAGACAACAAGGTACAATGCGTTTGTTCAATTAATGAATAAATAAAATTGGAATTATGGGATCCAGTAGTTATAGTCATCTGCAATGTTTTCAGTGTTAATTGGCATTATTAATGATAGGTTTAATAAATGCCTTTAAAGTATATATTTGTTTGCATAACAGAGACAAGTTTTTTAGTTCATTTCATGTTGAACAGTGTTAAGCAGGTGACACTCTTAAAGACCTATGGAAGTGCATTTGATTAACTGTTTCCATGGCTAAGAGAAGATTGATAACTTGTCTTCTTTGTTGTCCATTACCTAAATGAATATAATTAAGTTTTACACAGTCATAGAGATACCATTTATTCAGATAATGTTCCCAAGAGGTAATTGTGTTTTTTTCCCTCAAAATAAATAGCTTCACAATTTTAAATTTATTTCCAATGGGTAGAGTGTATGGCATCAGGAATATCTTGGCATCGGTTCTTCCTACTCTTCTTGAAACCTCCTGAGGGCCAAGTGCTTGTGTATCTTGTCTCACTGACACATCATTGCTTATCACCTTATTTTCTTGACAAAATCATGATTTTTTTGGCTTTGTTTTCCTTCTATTGCATTTTTAAGGCAAATAATCCCCCCACTCTGAATTAATTTAATTATCTGCCTTTTCGATACCTACTTCTAAGCCATTTAATGCTGCTGGAGAAAATGAGTTAGGTACAATAATACACAAATTTGTGGTCTCCACCCTCACCTGCACCTTTGACACTGTGGAGTGCTCCCATCTTTCTTAGTCAGTGCTTACACTCTCCACAAATGTTACTTCATGTCAGCATTCTTTAAAATTTTAACCCTACCAATCCTCGTTGTATCATCTTCTCTGCCATCCCTCACCTCAGCAGATGATCACTGGTTCCTGTTCCACAGAAAAATTAGAGATCTTTGGGCAGGAATGTCCTCATTCTCTTCCTGAACCCTCTGCTTTTGTTATTATATAAAGTCTTTTCCCTTTTCTGAGTTCCTCTTGTCCCTGTTTTGCGTTTTTCTTACCTAAGTAGGAGGATCTCTATATTATTGATAATCTCTCTTCTGTCTCCCTTCTCTACTAGCTTGTTCCTATTAGCATTGATGCAGGTTCAAATCTCTCATATATTAAAAATCTTCACATTTCTTCTAGCTTATACTTTCTTTATCATAGCTGAGCATCCTTTAAATGTCATGTACTCCCGTTATTTTTGCACCTTCATCCTCCTTTCACTCTTCAATATGCTGAATTGTTTTCCAGCCTAACTAACTCTGCCATTGAAACTCCTTCAGAAAAGCCAGTAATGCCTTCTTTGTAGAAAAACCCTATGGATACCATTTGGGATTAATGTTATTGATCTCTGAGTGATGTTTGGAATTGTAGAGTACTTCTTTATTCTTAAAAAAACTTTTCTCTTTGGTCCCTGGACAATTCTCTCTCCTGATTTTCCTCTGACCCCTCTGGGTTTTTAAATCAGACTGATTTGCTACCTTCTTTTTCTCTGCCTCTCCCTTAAGTGTTTTCCTTAGAGATGAGGCCAAGACCCTGTCACATGTTCCCTTATTGACCTTATTCACTATGTGGCCTTGAAGCGCTATTTACCTGCTTATAACTCTTCACCTATAATATAATTTATATCCAGATCTATATCTGAATATAAATCTATATCCGGATCTCTCCTCTGAGCTTCTGTTTGTATCCAACTGTCTTCTGGAGACCTCCATTTGCAGTTCTCATATTAACATCAAATTTCATGTATCTTCAAAAAAATGATGATTTCCCTCCACTGCCCAATATGCTTCTTTTCCTGAGATTTCTAGCAGTGAGGAACAGTACATCCAGCCTTGTGCATCATTTTGGATGCATCTTTCACCATTCCTATGCACACAGTGAGTCAGTCACCCAATGCTATGGATATTGCCTATAAATATCCCTCAAATCATTCAAATTCTCTCAATGCACATCATTCTTTCCCTCCTTTACTCAGCACCCTCCCTCTCACTTGGATAACTAATTAATTCAACTGAGTTATTCACCTCCAGTTTGCCTCCCTCCAATCCCATCTCTACACTGCAGCCAGAGTAATATCTTTCAGCCATCTAATCATGTGCAATCGCACTTAGAACTTTTTAGTGACTCCACATTGCCTTTAAAATAAAGCTCATGCTCTTTAACACAGCTTGTGAGTCCTTCACCATTTATTCCCTTGCTTATCACTGCAATTTCATCTCTCACCAATTTGAGCTCTTTCTCTAGTCTCCGGCCCTGCAGCCCTACTTCTGAAGCCTCAATATGCCAGGTTCCTTTCTGTTTCTGGGACTTCACATATGCTGTTTCCTCTGCCTGAAATATTCTTACTAATCCCTTGACTTGAGCTTTTAGGTTTCAGCTTAGACGTCATTTACAAAAAAGTCTTTCCTAATGACTTGAGTCAGATTTAGGTGCTATTCTTATATACTTCCATAACATCCTGTACTTTCACCTATTTCAGCATCTAGCAGAGCTCATCTATATTTCCCCTATACTGCCAGCTTTTATGGAGTGAGCCATGTTTGTTTTGCAGCTATATTTCTATCTACTGGAATACACTGATGCTTACTGAAAGTGTAGGGGAGAAAAGATATCTCATCCAGTGCAAGGTTCGTGCCTGAGACACTGACAATAAAAGAAAGATTAACAAGAAAAAATATACAAATTTATTTAATATGTTTTACCTGACATTGGAGTCTTCAGAAATGAAGACCCAAAGAAACAGGGAAAACTGTGTACTTTTATGGACAGCCATGCAGAAGTATAATTAGAAGACAAAGTGTTCCCCAGTGGTAATAAACTGGGGGAAACTTGGCAAGGCCTGCTTGTTCAGATGCTTCTGTGTGCCTCTGTTTCTTCAGAGATAAGGATGCTCCTTCCCTCCAGGTACAGGGTGGGCACCTCTGAAATGAAAGTTTTTTGACCAACTCTAGAGGAAGGTCGGAGAATTCATGTCCTGCTTTAGGGGAGAAGGGCTTGGAAAAGGGCAAAGAGAACTTGCTGCTTCTGCTGTCTTATTAAATGCCAAGGAGTCACATTTTGGGGCAGTAGGTCCTGAACTTCATCAAAAGTTTACTGAATGAATGAATGTTTGTGTGAATAGTAAATTAAATTCCTCCCTTTCTGTTTATATTGACTGACTTTGTTCATTCATTATGAAATCTGTATATCAGCTAGGGTTTCTAATCTTAACGTCTATCTAAGATTGACTTAAACCCATATGTGTGTGTTACTAGAAATTCAAAGCTGAGCTCGAATTTCTATTAAATTTCTGGTAGGCTTTTGCTCTCATGAGTACTTTATCTCCAGTTCTTGTGACTATTAGCTCCTTTCTGCAATAAGTAAGCCCAGATAAGGAAGTCAGATCCTTTTGCAATTTCAGAGAGCCTTATGTGTAATAATGGTGAGTGTGGGAAAGTTTACTGAAACAAGGGGTGGGAGGGTTCAGTAGGAGAGATGGAGGGTTTTAGGGTCTAGCAGTTCAAACAGCTTCCAGTGGAACCTGCCACCGACAGGGGTCTCTGGTAGGCCCATGTCAGTGGCAATGTTCACTGACTTTTCTACGCTTGTTTCCTCTACTCATTCTTTCTCTGCTTTTCTTGTAAAAGCCAAGTTTCTCCCATGTTGGGTCATTCTCTAACCTTGTTGCCTTGGCTCTTGCTGTGTAATCCACACATTCAGATCTCACTTTTACCTTACTTTATTGAGCTGTTTTACCAAGGCAGTTCCTTTCTTAAAATAATGTTGTTTTCAGCTTATTGCGATGATCTTACTCATTTCTTTATTCAACAAATATTTGTTAAGGTGTGTGATGGGCTAGGCACTATGCTAAGTGTAGTGAACACAGAAGTTAAGAGGGTGGGATCTGTGTCTTGAAGAGCTCAGTCTGGTGGGGGACAAAGATGTGTCCTGAAAAAGTGTGCTGATGATGCTAAAAGAGCTCGGGGAAGAAGGTGGCTCCACCAGGCTAAGATTGTAGACCGATGCCAGATTGAGAGGCGTAAGCAGTGACTGTATTAGACAAAGAAGGTAGTACTTTTAAAGTTTTTCAAAAACATTGGTTATAAAAGGCTGGAAGTAGTTGTGGTAGTAATTGAATGCGAAGAGGACTCTAGATGATAGTGCACTTATGCTATAGCCAGCTCAGAGATGTGCAGAGAAAGCGAAAGCTGGTGGATAAACAAGGACATGGGGACTTAATAAGCTCATCTGTGGGGTTGGCCTCACAGAAACACTTACAAGTGTGGTACAATGGAAATTCTGATAGTCTGGACATGCCCATTGTAAATTGAGCTCCCCCACTAACTAGAAAATAACTTTGAACAAGCTGGGTAATTTCTGTGACTATATCTTTGCTTTTTAAATGAAGGGAAAGGCACTTACTCTTTTGCAAGTTATTGTGAAGATTAAGTCAGAGAATGAAGGTTTATATTGTTTAAAAGAAGTATGAAAATACATATATGTAAGCTATTCATCAATATTTACTGAATTTTGGTAGCATAAAAACTTAATGTTCAGAGACTAAAACTTGCAAGATTTATGAACTCAAAGTTTCAAACCTTAAAGATTCCACTAATATGGGCACAGTGATTCACAACTAGATAAATAAATGCAAAACCTTTTATAGCCAATTTTATTTTATTTTATATTTGCATGTACTTGGCAATATCTCTAAAGAGATGATGCAACAGAAAAATGAGCCACAGTAAACTTGACTCTGATTTTTTCCAACGTGAGCAGATTGAGGATGACGAGTCCAGGATTCTTAATAGTGATTGTGGTTCCAAGTTTTTGTCCATTCAATATGATGGTGCATTTTGCCTGGAAAGAGTCCCCACTTTGCATGTGTGTTTTAGTAACAAAAGAATGCTTTCAAACTGTGAATCAATTTACAAAACAGCAAACTGTAACATCTCTTAAAGGCCACACACACACAGAAATGCAAACCAAGATCTATAGAAACAATCCTAAGCCATTAGCTGGCTCTACTCTGAAATTGTTTGAGGAAACATTGCCAAGGTACCTTTAAAACAGAAAAGGATGTAGGATAAAAAAATTGAAAAAAGTACCATGACTGATGTAGATCGGTATAAAATTCTCAAAAGAAACATTATCTAATAATACATTGAGTTTAGATATTATTTGCTAACAAACTTCTTTTCTCAAACACAGAATAAATTATTTGCAACTTAAACTTTTTTATAATGTATAAAAGAGCAAAACACAAAGAATAAATCGATTACCTCCCATTCTTGGAGAATTAAATACTTCCCACAATGTTTTATTTTAAAGAACAAAATTATAGTGAGTAGAATTTAAATACAATTCTTTTACAATTAAATGTTTTTTATAGGTCTGTTATATTTACAAACATAATTTGAGAAACAAAGTTACTTAAAACTTTGACTTATTTAGTATGTTTTGATTTGTTGATTAACATTCATTTACTTTATTTAAACAAAGCATTCTAGGACAAAATTAAATGGCTGAATTCATCCATAAACCTGATCCAGTACTTTACCCAGTATTACACTTAAAAATAGAGTATGAAGTTTACTCTGCTATTTTAATTCTAAGTTACCAAATGAGTCCAAATGTAAACTGTTTGCTATCTTCCATTTGAAAAACAAACATTTAATAGAATTACAAAATTATTACAAAAATGATGCAGTAAGTAGCACTTAGCCTTATCTGTTCAGGATTTGATAAAGTGTTTGGTTGATTAATTTTATGTAATAATATGATTATTATGTAAAACTTTATTTGATCAAATGAAATTTTAGTTTCTGATTTTATGCAAATGGAAATTGAAATGTGAGCTAATGTATTTTGATCATGTTGAACAGTAACTAATCATATGTTAGGCCAGCTTCATTTTAGTTCAATTCTGAAATTATTATGGTCTGTGAAAGTAACTAAGGTCTCTTGATCTGCTATTGACTCAACTAAAAGTACACTGACCTATTTATAGAAATTTCTCTCGTCTAAAAAAATAATTTTATTTCTGAAAATTGATATTTCATAATTAAATGTTATACTTAACTTAGAAAAGAAAGAATACATTGCAACAAAAATTATACACACCTCTATAGCAATGAAGTATTCACATATAAACACGAGTATTCTCAAGAAGGGTATGAAAGGATAAAGATGTCTTAAAAATTGAGTATAATTCATTTTGCCCTAGATGAATTCTCTTGAGCATTTCTGAAAATGAAGATGAATATGCAGGGATACATTCGGTTGATTTTGTGCCAGATGGCCAGTTGCAGAGGCTGAACTAAGCTGAACTGATTGATTCGTTTTTGCCATATTGCACACTGGCGCTTACCAGAGTTCACATCATTCAAGTACTAGCATATTTGGTAGGTTTGTGGGTTTCTTTTTTTTTCTCTTTGTTACCCATCTTTAAAAACTTTCTTGGGATGATCTATGCTTTAAAATACACTATTTTGTTGTTGTTGTTACATGAAATGGTCAGTTCTTCCAAAAGTTTCATAAATTTAGAAAAGCAATTTATACTATCATTATACTATTTCGTGCTCATCAGTTAAATTACTCATATTGAGTGATAAACACTTAAAATTCACAAAATAATTACCTCTTCAAATTTTGAGGAGAAATCCATAGAGTATAATAACTATTATTCAAATCAATAAGCACACAATAACTTTCAAGAAAAAGAGAGGACACAGTGTCTACCTTCAAGGTGCTGCTTACTAGCATGGAGAAGAAGACAAGTAACATGTCTGTTTTAATATTGGTGTCATAAGTACTTATATACACACACTGGATATAATTATCTAGCAATCTATACAAAAGCTAAGTGATTGAGTAGTGAAAACATAAATGACCAGAGTCCAGAATAGGCTATTCCATTCTAACAACAATACCTTAATACCCTCTTGGGGTATTTTTGACAAATCCTCATTCATTGTGGCTCTCTGTTTTGTTCATCAACGCTCTTCTTAGTTGAAGGGAGAGAGGAAGAGAAGTGTGACATACACAAGAGCTGGGGTACGGGAGTTGATACAATCACATGTGCACTTATTCTCTTGCCTTAACTTTTTGAGGTTATTTTAAAGGTTATTTTTCAAGGTTACTTTACCTTTCATATAGGTTACTCTCAAGGTCTAGTACTTATAAGTTTTGAATATAAGCTGTTTTATAGTAACTGATAATTTAAGATGGAAACAGTAGAAAAAGGAGTTACCAAAACCCTGAAGAAGAAAAAGAATCATTAAAGACTACTGACCTAGACTGAGTCTTACCGCAATATATATTTCATTCATAGCTACATTCACATTAAAATCAAAGAAGTAACTGCATTTAAAAAATTATAGTGTCTTTAAAATTTTAAATATACATTATTACATGGATCACTGCAATGAGACAAGTATTTAAAGAACTGTACATTTAGCATAAAGTCCTTTAATTTTTTTCAAGAGTAAGATGTTCTTGGTGCCAAATCCCCCATACCATTTAAAAACAAAAAAGAAAACCCACCAAATGTCATAGCCTTAACAGATCATAATTTTAAATACTTTATAACAAAGGATTTTGACTCCTTTATTGGCAGAAAATTTTTACAATATCAGGAGAGAAATATAACCTGAAAACACTTGCAAAAGAAAAGCCTACCAAATTATTTCTAAGCATGCATGAGATATCAAGTTTAAATTTTTGGTTATTCATCCTCCACAGAAATTTTAGAGAAAATTGTAGGAAAAAAACCAAAAGATTATCTTAAGGTGCATGAGGCCAAATTCTAATACATTTTAGTTCTCATTTATATGTTTATCAAGATTGTATAATATCTTCTGTGAATAATGGGTGGGTGAAAATTTAATAAGGAAACAGGTTTTATTGTGAAAAGAGGGCTAAAAATGGCATTACCTAGAAATGAAATTTGACCTTTATTATTTCAGTTGAAAGAGAAAAAAACTTGTCAAATTGTTCTGAGAAATTAGTTTTTTTTTTTTTTTCATCTTCTGAAACTTGTGACTGACTGAATATATAAATTTCCACTATGCCAAAAATTCCCATGACATCCATGTTACCTATAGTGATTTGGTGAGTCAAGCAGAGCAGTTAACACTGCAGACTATAGGACTGAAAGAGATTAAAGCGGTGAACCCACAGTACTTTATTGACCGAGGTCCCCACATTAACCTGATCTGATCCTGTAATTACTATGAATAGAATAGGGCTTACAGTTCTCCTTAATAACACCGCAGGCTTTTTTATTCTATAAAGAGATTTTCTATTCATGTTCTTTACTCCTTTCCAGATTTACAGATTTGTAGCAAAAAAGAATGTGTGTGGCTTTGCTGACACACCAGGAAAGAAAGATACCTAATGTTCATGGTCAATAAGTGACATGCTTCAAGACATCCAACACAGCACAACACATTCTTTTTAATCTAACTTACTTTAAAGTTTTGTCTCATATTTTCAATTTTCCAATTGCCTCCTGCTCTTTAGGAGTATAAAAATCGATTTACAAACATTGACTAATTATGAGGGAAGATGTAGCTTTAAACTTAGGAATTGTTAAAATACCATAATTTTATAACTTTTTTACTGTAACTCTTAGAGTACATACATTTAAACGTATACTGAAAACCATTAGCTACTTTAACACAGAATGATAAGTAGTCAGAAAGGTCATGTATACGAGTGAGATACAATGCTATAATTAATAGTCAGTATTTTCTCTCAATTTAGAAAAACAGCTGCAGCTAGCAGATAAGGTGTATTATAAGAATAAAGTAAAAATTGGCTATTAATAATAATGATTTGTGATAATCCAAAATAGTGACGTAATCATTTCACTTTTAAAAGTGGATTAAAGCCTGTAAGTAGTTAGGAATTAAAAGATAAATACTGGTTAATGTTAGGAGTTGTAAGTTTAGATTATCACAAAGTCTTTAAAAATATTATAAAGTGAGAATTTGACTTTTGCATTAATAGCTTTTAATTTTTATTGCAATTCTGCAAAAATTAGAAAGCAGACCTTTGCCATTCAGAAATGAGAAATACGTTTGTGAATGAAGTGAATGAGTGAGTTAGCTTGAGAGCAAAACCAAAATGGCTGTTACTCTTGCTAAAAGAAGAAATTCTCATGTTAGAGAACTAACTTCACAATACTACAGTTAACATCTCAAGTAAAAATATATTTTGTATCATGTATACATATGTAACAAACCTGCATATTGTGCACATGTACCCTAGAACTTAAAGTATAATAAAAAATTTTTTAAAATAAAAAATTAAAAATAAAAAAATAAAAAATAAAAA
>NW_016804965.1:2073283-2153196 GCF_001698545.2 Rhinopithecus bieti
AAAATAAAAAATTAAAAATAAAAAAATAAAAAAATAAAGTATATATTTTGTAAGATTTCTATAATATTATATTTGTCAAAATAATTTCTAAAACATCAATATGGGTCATTCTTTTCTAAAATAATAAAATAAGACTATTAAGATAATATATTTTGTTAGTTAAATGTTTTAAATAAGTATTTTTAAATATTCAAGAAAAAAGGCAAGCTACAAAATAGGGCAATACTTTGACAGTTATGGAATACTGGATGGTTGATATAATTTCATTTCTTTTTAAAGTTTCTGTTTAGAGCAATTAATACAAGTAGAAGATACCATTTAGTATCAGAACATTGTTTTAAGATCTTTTATCATAATTTTCCCATCTTCCCAAATAGAAGGATTATTATGAGTCAATTTGATTAGACTGTCAAAAGCCTCTTTCTCTGTGGTATTTTACCGAGTGTATGAATAATCTGTATCATGCTTCTAAGAAGTAAGAACTTGAAATTAGGCAGGTTAGTAGTTTACCAAACAAACTCAGTTTGTTGATGTTCATTATGAGAGCTGTATTGCTTTAGAAGTGTCATGTGCATAAAATCGGTTTAACCATGGAGTTCTTTGATGCTATTTTGGTACTTGATGTTTTACTATATTGAGGGAATATTGATAAGTAACTAATGATATGAAAATATTTTAGGTTTAAAAGAAGTAAGTTAGCAATCAGTTACTTTAAAAAAGTATATGGATATATTTTACACTTTGTAATAATGTGTACTTGATAAGAGATTCACAGTGAAACCCCATCTTTTGGTGGTTATTTTACCATTAGAATAAAACAGCATTTGGAAACAGTAGGATAGTTTTATCCACAGAATTAAAAGAATCTGAACAGAAAATGGATTCATATCATCTTCTTTTGGGCACTAAACATAGAAAATATATAGCAGTTGATTTATTATAAGCGAGCTGAATTTTGTCTCCTGGTGAGCTTTTCAAACCTTTAGTTGCTGTTCTTATCCTTGCTGTGTGAATATCATTTTTATATCACTTTTTGTTAAAAGGAATTTCCATGAAAGCCCTACTGAAGTAGCCTGGAATCTGATTATCTGCTTTTCATGAAAATTTTGATGGGTTTGGGTCAGTATTCCACCTCTGTTCAGATGATTTAATTTGCACCAGGCTCTGTAATGAGGAAATTGTCCACAAATGAGTGTGGGCATTATAGTCTTTAGGACCAGAGGGGATTTATTCTGTAAAACACAAAAGGACAAGAAATGACAATAATAGGAAACCACACTACTTCAAAAGACTACAAGTTGGTGAATTTTATGGTTATAGTAGATGATAATGTAAACATTTTCCTCTCCATCTTGGAAAATTAAGTGGAGAAAGAGGTTAGAGGAGAAAAGTATTTTAAGAAAATTATTTTATGTACTTACTTTAGGATGTTAAATTTTTAAATCACATGAGTTATCTCTAGTTCAAACCTACTTGTCTTATTACGAAAGGAACTAGAATGTGATTAGGGCCTTTGAGTTGAGCATCAGAATAAATAAATATACTTTTAAATGCAATTATTATTGTATTTTAATGCCATTAATGTAGTTTTTAAATAATAAATTTGTATTTTGTATAATCACTCACAGAGTCAATTATAATAAAGTTTGGTTGGAATATATACTGAGTCATAATAATTTTAACTTAGAACTTAGAGTAATATTGCTGTAGACAAAGATTTTACCATTTGTTTTAGGAAAAAATGGCAGCTTTTAAACACTTGTTTCTTCACAGCTATAAATATTTTGTTTTACTAATCTAATATATAATACTCTGCATTTTGCCACAAAGTATAGAAACTTTGCTCTATTGTAACTTGGTGCTATTTTAATCGGTTTATGTTTTCCTATTGTGAAAATTATAGTAATATTATTTAATTCATATAATTGCACTCAGTAGGAAGTTTAGCAGATTTGACATTAAAGATGATAAAAGATGGCTATCAGCTAAGCTATTTTCTTTCCAAATATAAACTAAAGTAGTGAGATTCATAAGTTTACAGTCAGAGAACAAAGTCTTATTCTTGTAGTAAATTAGCTTTTGATTTAAAATTATTTAAAAGACATAAATTTTTGATTTTTTCTATGTAAGAATACTCTGCATTTTAATTTTATTATAAATTTGTATTTCAGAGTTGGCTGTAGGGGGTGTATAGAAATGACAGTTAAACACTCACGGAGACTTTCAGTNTCCTTCCTTCCTTTGAAATATATATTTACTATATATATGCATATATACATATAGTAAATGCACGAAGTAAGATTTTTTTACTTTCATACTGCTACTATTTTTATTCATTATAGCATAGATCTGTTGGAAAAGGAAAACATTTAAAAACATTTATTTCCTCTATGGTAAAAAAATCTTATGGTTTCCTTTTAAAAGAAAAATATCAAGCCAGATTAGAAGGAAAAAACTTAATACCACCTGACTATTTTGAATGGTGCAGGTAAAACTAAAAATTGAATTAAAAATGAGGATACACAACAACGACAACAAAACACATTAACTGAATTCAAGAAGGCTTTTCTTATGCATTAGTATTGATTGCTGCTTTGCATTACTTATGCAGAATTAATGGTGGCTTTTGACATGTTCTAGATAATTCCTCTCTTTGGGTTTGATATGCATATTAAGAGGATAAATTGTACATGTGATCTTGGGCAAAATTCAGGGCTGTAGGACATAAGCAGAGCTTCCGTTTTCTAGCTTTTCATCCTATATTTCTTTCATAGGTCATCAAACACAGGCATGCCAGAATTCTGGAAAACAAAATAAATGGCTATTTTTTTTTCTCCCTCAGGTCAGTTACATTCCTTATATTATTGGAGAACTTTAGTTAAAGCAAGTTTTCCTGTTGATACACAGTATGTATAATTGTGTGTGCACATATGAGTCTAAATCAGCCATAGGTTTCTAAGAAGACCCTTTAAGAAAGGTTATAATATATGTATGTTACATACCTATTTAAACAAGTCTATTATCAGTAGCTTAGTATATGAAATTAGGGCTGTGGTCATTGTTTTCAAAAGATTACAAATAGTTGCATCTTACCGAGTACCTTTTGTGTGTTGTGTACTTTTCATACATTTACTCCTAAATTCTAAATATGTACATCTTTATTTTGTAAGGGAAATTAAGGCTCAGAGATGTTAAGTGATTTGTCAAAGGTAATGCAATCAATAAATGTAAGATGGAATTTTTAACCCATGTCCACTTGAATACACTCACCCTTTTCATCCCAGCATTTGGATAAAGATTTAAAGTTTACAAAGCATCCTGACATAAAAGATTCCAAGCTCATGAGTTGTAATAGAACAAAAAATTTCTAAAATGCTTAAAAAGCAAATGAATGTAATGGCATTTGGGGTAGCTCCACACTAGATGGGTTGACAAAGAATAAATGCATATTATTTTACATTTCATAGAAAGGCTTTATACAGGATGCAAAATCCACATATTTTATTCAATGTAAGTGACCTGTTGGGCGTAAGTATTTCAAATGTGGTCTTCTATTTACAAATCATAACCAAGCACTGGATAATGTATGACAAATGGGATTAGAAAGGAAATATTAAGGATCCTCTCTTGATTTTTTGTTCTAAAAAAATGACAAAACTCCATTCGCACATATAAATTGCCAGGAGGGTTGAGAATACAAAGATTGTGAATGTTCTTGAGACTTTTTGGAGTTTATTTTCTATCAAATACGTATCCCCCTACTTTTTTAAATAATAAAATGTATTTATATTAGTTTATTTAATAGCTATTATTAAATTATACGAATGATTTAAAAAATTAATGGAGACAATTTTGTTTATAGCTTTCACTCTCTGGAATTAGACGTGGGAATCTTTTTTGAAAAAAAGAATTTTAATTTTCTGGTTTTTTTTTTGCTGGGTGTTCCAAAGATGCAATGCTGATGTAATAAATATACTATATATTTAATAATGTTTTGAGAAAAATATCAGTGTTAGCTTTTGAAGACAAAGGTGCCATGAAACTCCTTAGTTTTTGTCTGGTCATTCTATCAGCTGTCAGGAGGTGGGTGGGTTGGAGGAAAGAAATTTAATCACAAAGTATTCAGATACCCTGCATTTTCATTGTAAGTAACACAAGTGAAATGGCTAAGGGATCCAGGTCCAAAGTCTAATAAACCAAATTATTTTAAATGAATTGTAAGATTTCATATTTTCAGTGACAGTAGCAAATGACTATGCTTTCCTAGCAATTTATTCAAGTTATTAATAGAAAAATGAACACTCCAGGGACAGAAGCTGTGTACAGTTCTTTATCAGAAGGTAATCTTTCATGGCCAGACATTTTATTATCTTTTACCTTTGTAGTACTCTTGACAAATAGGTTTAACCTAAAATTTAATTGTTGAAAAATCAATTGGAAGAAATTTAAATTGTGGGACATTTAAACAACTGACATGGGTTCTTCAAATATTTCAATGCATAGAAGACACATGCTGAGGAACTGTTCTAGATGAAAGGTGAATAAAAAGACATACAGCTGAATGCAATGTGTGGTCCATTACCTTTGATTGGATTCAGATTCTCTCCTCTCAAATCAGTTATAAAAGACATTATCAAGAGAACTGGAGAAATTATACATATGGACTTTATAATAGAGAATACTATTGCAACCATGTTAAATTTGAGTGATAATGGTATTGTAGTTTATGTAGAAGAATGCCCTGGCTCTTTGGAGGCACATGCTAAAGTATGTAGGGGTGAAATGTCATGATGTTTGCAGCTTAAGTTCAAATGGTTCAGTGTAAGAAAACATGTTTTAGGTTGAAACATGATTTTGCCAATATTCAATTATTTTGGACTGAGGGAGAGACAAAAACAAATGTGGCAAAAATGTTAACAACTGTCAAATTAAGTGAAGGACACATGAATGTTTGCTATGCTATTTCAAATTTTCTATAGCTTTGAAGTTTTTTGAATAAGTTTGAAAAAAAGGTTACATTTATTCCTTACGTTAGTGAGCTATAAAAATGATTTAGTTGAAATTGGCATACTGTACTCAATGTACACCGCTAATTCTGATTACTCAAGCCAAATAAAACCTCCTCATTCACAGTCACGGGGTTTAGTGCTCAAATTGTCCAAATAATTGCTCTATGGATTCATCTCACTTTTACAGAAAATAGCACTTATGGCTTGTTCATCAGAAAACCATTTTGAAGTGTAGCTTGTAGTTTCAACTTATAGGAGTATCCTTTGCTGTATTAATGGGGACATAGAATTCAAAAACTCTAATGGTTTGGTTAGTTTAGCAATGGCAAATTTAAATAGTAATTTTACTTTAAAATTCTGCAAACTAAAATGCTTGTTGTTAAAGTATCTTCATTATACAAATTGAAATGTAGTATCTTCCAGATTAATATAAA
Source organism: Rhinopithecus bieti (assembly GCF_001698545.2). Taxonomy (NCBI): domain Eukaryota; kingdom Metazoa; phylum Chordata; class Mammalia; order Primates; family Cercopithecidae; genus Rhinopithecus; species Rhinopithecus bieti. The sequence goes on from NW_016804965.1 coordinate 2,078,727, forward strand.
ATGTATTGAGAAGTAATCAATATTTAAATAATCCAATAGGATTTTACATTTCGTATTACCTAAAAGACCTGGTTTTAAATCCCGGTAAGTAAATTTGCATTTACTTGATTTTGAGTTCTCTGCCCTATATTGCAGTGAAATGCAAGCTGCAATGAATAGGCCCTAAGTACCATTCTACAGGACTGCAGAAGATGCCCCTGGTGTATGTATCAGCTTGGGAATTTGTTTTGTGGTGATCACCCTTTCTGATTGGAAGCTTGCATGACAAGGAACTATTAAAGTAAAGGGCAAAAAATTCAATTCCTTGATGTCAGTTTTCTCGGACAGGTTTTAAAAGTAGGTCATTTAACGTTATCTGGATTTGTGTATTACAGCAGCACCTGCTAATGCTGCTATGTTTAAGGGTCTATTGGAGTTTTCATTTTCAGTGTTTCTAGACAGTATCTTGATACTCTAAACCTAAATATGCTTCCATTCAAATGGTAGTGAACAAGGTCTGCAGGAGAATGCATATGTCTTTTATTATACTGCAATTAAAAAATGAATGTTTGCTTTAATATATGCTAAGAGGTGAAAAACGAAAACATGAGATTAAAAAATCATCCTAACATTGGATAATTTAAAATTTGGTTCTTTTAAGAAGGATCTATGAATTGTGCAATTAGATATCTACTTAAAGATCCATTAAAATGGTAATTACAAGTTTCTGAAATTTTGTGTTTTATTTTAATCATGAACATATTAATGTGCTACCTTTTAGCTATTGTTAAATTTCACTTTTTAAATGTGTCTAACTAAGGTTTTTTAGAATGGGCAATTATGTTTTATTAACATGTGCTATTCTACTAATATAAAGGTAATGTCACTAATATTGCATGTGTACATCTATACATGGTTTTTGTATACTAGGATTTAACTCAAGAAATATTTTGTCTGACATATCTGATGTAAGCCTATAAGTGATATATAATAAAAATGGTAAGAATCAGTTTCGACATAAATATTAAAACCAGATAACTGATTTAAACACTAGAAACAACCTATGTCTTTCTTAAAATTCTATGAACTTCTGTGTTAACACAGCTATATTTCAGCAATTTATGTAAGTACAGAAATAAATTTGATACATGTTTTATTTTGTGGATTCCTAATTATTTTAAAACTCCAAAAGCTACAAATAAAAGGTGACCATTCTATATGGTAGAGCAAAAGTACTGTAATACCACTATAATCTGATTAAATATAATAAAACCTGCTTCTTTGCTTGCCTGCTAGTGAGTTTTATATAAATTAGCAAGTGGTTACAGTCCCCTTAGATAAAGTACTAATTTTTAGTGATAATCTTAGCTTTCTATGAAGAAGTATCCTATCTTCAAATAAGAAATTGGAATATTAGAATAAGAAAAGTAAGTGATTATTATTTTGGGGATGTTAAGCCTGTATTTGCAAACTGTGGGCACCTAATGCTACATTGCAAGCTATTCCTCAGTTAATAATGTTGTATCTGTGCATAAAGATATCCTTTTATGTAATAAATGTATCCAATATTGTGATAGCAAGGATTCTTGCAATATTTCGGCTCACCAGGGTTAGAAAAAAATTAGTTTGAAAAAAGTGTCGGCAATAGTTTTCCTACCTCTCTTTGCTTGAGTTTTCTTCTTAAGGACTTTGATACTGGGATCACATGCTGCAATATTTAAGCTTGATGGGATGAGTTAAGGATAGGGGCTTAAGATGGCTTAACTGTCATTTCTGCTTACATTTTAAAGACTTAGATCAGTGTCATCAGAGCCATCTTTGTAGTCTTGCCTGAAACAACTGAAAATATTAGAAATACAGATGGAACTTTAGGATGAGACCATACTTTATATGTTAGGTTAATTTATATTTTGGCTAAGTTGTTGGTTTCATACAAAGGTTTCTATAGGCATTGATTTTTTTCTTTTTGTTGACATTAAATGAGAAAGCAAAAAAAAAAAAAAAAAAAAAAAAAAATTTTCCCGAAAGCCAATGGTTTTCTACGTAAATGAGTTCAAACTTAATTTTAATGGAAGTGAAACATAGTCAATAGAGGCAAATTAAAACCATATAATTTTGTAATCTTAGTTTAGCTATAATTGCAGCAATAAAACAGTGGAAAGAATAATTGTGGAACATATGTTTGTGAGTGACATTATCTAGGTGACTTCCCCTTTATGGCAATGTGCTGTCCTATTTGTTTCCCCTCCCTATGTATTGGAATGACAAACCTGCAAGCCTGGAGTTAATGCTGATTGCAGCAGCTGCTTACACATGGAGTCTCCATAGCAACTGTGAAGGTTGCCATGCAACCATATTCTTTTAGGGACAGTGAAAATGCCCAAAGGCTTACTAAAAATACACGGGGAAAAAATCTGAAATTTTCTTACTACTTTTAGTGGTTATAAAGAACTATGATACAAGTTGAAAGCACAGGTCAAGCAAATAAAAACCCAGCCCTGACCTTTCAAAAATTGCTTGCTGTTGCCTGAAATATCAAGCTTTATTCACAGAGATGACTTTTGATCGATTGTAAAATTGGTAGCTTATGCTAGGCAGCCCTCAAAGATGGGACGATTCGGTATGGTGCTATTGGTATTCCTCATAGGGTTAAAGGTCAGTAGAAAGTCATCAATGCAATATTGATTGGTGGGGCTGAAAAATGCCCGTGTTTACACCTTCTCACTGCTTAGGGTTGTATACCAAACCTTAAGAAGACTCATGCAGCCTCTGAGTGTGCTCTGGAACAAACCATTCCATCAGCAAATGTGACATCACTTCAGTCAGCTCAGCTGTTTCTTCGGCTTTCTATAAATAGCTAGATAAAAAATTGAAGACTGCTTGCAGGGAATTTGGCCAACCAATCTGCTTATTCGAATCATTTAAGATAGGCTAGGATTCTGGTTTTTAAACATCTTCAGTTGATACTGATGTTTTTCAATATAAATTGTTATTTTAATAGCAGAATCATTTTTAGCATACATATAAAATGTGCTGATGTATATGTAACTGTATTATAGTGAGACCCTTTTAAAAAAATTGAACAGGTGTTGGCCAGCATCTAATGGCATAGGCTGTGTCATAACATCTGATCATACATGTTCACATACATATTGATTTCTTGATATCATCTAATTTATTACTTTAGCAACACAAATTTAGTGAATAAATAATAATATGTCAGACAAGATGGCTATCATCAAATTATAATACTGTAAGGTTTTAAAAAATCAGCTGAGGTAATAACAAAGGTATTAATATTTGAAAAGAATAAACAAAGAATGTACATGAATTTCCTTTAATCATATTTCACATGTAATAAGTCATATTATAACATTTACTATGAAATTTTCTCAGATGGTTGCATAGTTATATTTAAAATGAATCTATTCCTCTAAAAATACTCTGAAATTGCAGACTCTATTAGAGTAATAATAATACAATGTTCTGTTATTGTGGCATTTCTCAATTTTCCATAGATTTTGTGCCAGTAAAGATGATAGCAAGTTACCCAAGTCATTGTAATGAAGAATTTTAGTACTTCAGATAGTCAAGACAGACTTCTTTGAAAGCTGTTGTAGACTGTGTCTACAATTAAACAAAAATACGTGGTTAGCTCACTTAACCTAGTTAAAGGAGTACATGAATACCTTGTTTCCAAGACTTCAAATATGCAGACTAACCTAGGATGTGAATATAATATGTATACCTGGAAAATAGGATAAACCTTCATCAGTTTGAAGCATCCGTAAGAACAGTAAAGAACACCCATCTAGTAGGAAAAGCTCGTGCTACAAACCAGCTAATTTCTTACTGTCATCTCGGATTTTTTTGTTATTGTTGCCAGTAGCTTGTGTTTTTAAAATACTTCCATCCCCTCCATTAGGAAAGATTATGGTGAGCAACATAAATTTCATCTAAATCTACTCTCTTCTTAAAAGCATGAACCAGATATACTAGACTATTAACATGCTTTTTCTGTTTAGTATTTCTCCTTAATTGATAATTCATAAAGATGATTGCAAATGATGTTAAATTAAATTAGTGACTGAATTGAAATCTAAATTTGTTTTTAAATATTTACCGTATTATTTGAGCAGACAATACCTAGAACCCGACAAGAAACTAATCTATAGTACAGTGATCTGAAATGAAAGTTTTGTGAAATTTTATTATAAAATTTAATATGTAAAAAATTAATAACCATTAGATTTGATACCAACTTGCATGAACACAACTAATACTTTTCAAAATTTAGGAGTACTTAAATTAACATTATTTAAGCAAACTGTAAACATGCAGATATAAACTATGCAATAAGCAGTATGAATGATCTATAGAGCAGAACTCCAGGCTTGTATTCCACAATGCTGCTATTTCTTAAACTTCATACCTTATGATATAAATGGAAACATGATTTAGCATGCAAGCATAAAAATAAATGGAAACATGATTTAGCATGCAAGCATAAAAAAAATTAAAGTAGTATTGTTATATCACTATCTCCCCAATTGTGGTATTCGGAAAGCATGAAAGAAAAGTGTGCTAGTTTTATGATGACTTTCTTTTTCACGGCTGTTTGATAAGTATTAAAACTACATATTTATATTTCATTTTATTTTGGCTTGATTTCAAATTTGAATCTTTGTCAGGGAGCAGTTATGAATTTGCATTCCATAGCCTGTTAATAAATTTAAGGATATAGGTAGACTATTTTCACTAGATTTGATAGGTGAGCCGCTTTCTGAGTATGTGCAGATCTCTAAAATGTTTTGATTTTTTAAGATTATGGTAATTAAATTTTTTATTTTTGAGAAGCCATCCTAAAATAGTGAGAAGAATTTTGTACAGATTTTATTTGAAAACTGAATAGAATAAGAGTGTGTAACTATGGCTATAGCTTTATTTAATTCATCTCAAAATACCCCTACACGTTCATCTTTGCTCAAATGTGATACCACGGCTAAAATTACACTTAATTTTTGAGCATCTGTTCAATGTGCTCTCAAGTTTTTAAAAGTAAGCATTTAATAGCTTGGAAAGAGAAATTACTAATAACAAGATACAATTGTTTATTAAAATATAACGAAATGCATTTTTTAAAAAAATTGTATAATCCTATTTTAGCTTAGTATGTCTCGGGGCATTGTCAACACTCTAAAAAAGTCAAACTTGAAAAAAATCTTTTAGCTTTTTTTTTTTTTTTCTTTAGGACAGCTAGCCATTAAATCTCACGAGTAATGTTGAAAAGATCTGGTTGTGTGCATAGATTGCTCTTTACCCAGGATGCACTTCTGTCTACAAGATTCTGAATAGAGACACACCTGCTAGCTAGCTGATAACACTCTGGGGTCACTTCATTGAAGCAACTGTCAGCCAGGAGGTACTTAAAATAAAGCCACAGACAAAATCATGACCTACACTGTTGAGACTAAAAAGGTGTAAAAGCAGAAAGGAAATGTAGATAAATGCACATTCCTTTGTACCATAACAAAACTTTTACATGTAAATTCAACTAAATAGGAAAGAATGGGGAAGAATGTTTCCCTCTACAGTAGAAACAAATTAGATTGTTCAGCTGCACATTTGGCTTTCCGCCAAAGGAGTCGTGTGCCATGCTTGTTTGCCTACCAGTGCTGCTTAGATTGGCAAATGCCCATGCAGTTTGAAGAGGGCAGGCGGATGACTGGATGCCTGCCAGGAAGTGTGTGGGCCTGATGCCACTGCTGGACTCCATAGCCTGGTAGGAATGAGGAGTACAAAGGCATTCAATAATCTGAATGTCCCTTTGCTTCAAGAGAGTGGTGCCAGGCAGCATTTAATGAGAGATTGCTTTGTTACAAAGTCCTCAACATCAAGTGGGCTGGTGAGCTCATTAACCTGACTGCAGCAAATAAAAAAGGCACACTCAGAAGACTCCCATGATAGCCTACTCAATGGTGTAAGAGCCCTTTTGCTTCCTTTATGGTGATCCATTAGCAAGCAGCAGTGTAAACACCATAAAGCAAGCCAGGTTTCTGATTGTTCAACTAAAGTCTGTTTCCCCTTGGGGATTATACCACCAGTTGATATAGGATTTTTCCTCTTAAGGTTTCTATTTACTATATAATGACCTTCTTTGCAATGAAGGATTTTGGGGGTTGCTCTTAACGGCATAGCTCCGGTTAAGGAAACATGAACTGTTCAGGTGTCTCAAAGAAGGTAATGATGTAGGACCGACAGAGAAACAAACTAAAGTGGAGTGATCCCAAGGGGAATCTTGCCAGTGCATTTCTGAAGCCCAAAATGGTGAACACATTACATTACTTTTCTATGTTCCCTTTATTTTTAGCTTTCATGGGACTTTACATTTATACAGGAGGTAGGCCACCCCTGCAGTTAGGAGATAGTTAGTTCACTGAGCATCTGTCTCTGAGTGCTGCTCTGACTCTCTGGGGATCGCATTACTCCACAAAGGCTCTCTAGCAAAGATTCATTTCTCCTCCTTTCGAAACATATTTGATGGTTGATTGTGCAAAAATTCAACCTGCAGCATCTAAACAGGATGCTATAAAATAAGTGGTTTTTTTTTTTTTTTTCAACCGTCAAGCTAGAAAGGCAAAGGAAGACCAAAAAGAAAAGACAAACCATTTCAACATTACGTCTTTAGAAATCTACAGGCCATCTGTTGCTTTGTTACGTGTCCAATTACTCATCTAGGGATATCAGACTGGGGGAGTGTATGACTTTAGGGACTAGTTTGAAGACCAGAAAGTAAAGAACCTGTTACTTTCAGGTCACCAGTTCAAATCCAGAACTAGTCACTGATGAGTGCCAGTCATTGTCTTTTGATTGATACTTGATGGTCAAAATAAAATGTTAATCATCTTGGTCATATATTTAGTTGACATATGACTGTAGTCATCAAAATTACTATCTATACTTGCAATATAATGTGGTCATGGAAGTCATTGTTTTGTTTTCCCAGTAATCATTTTGGAAAAAGTATCAAGTTTAACTGAGATGGAACCATGTGCGAGACTGTTCTGGCACTTTGTTAATATTGTAAAAAGTAGAATATGTCAATTTGACTTATACATATTTCTGAGTAGAAGATGATGCTATGATTAGTGAATTGAATGAACAGGGAAGAAATAACAAAATGCCATATATTTTAATAACATTAAGTCCATTCGTTTGATCATACAAAGCAAAAGCAGCTCTCTACTTTCCTATTTCGTATAAAGTATGAATTGTTTTTAAAAAAGATTGTTGTCTTTATATATGAATGCTTTAAAATTAATTACTTTTAATTAATTTAGGCCTATGCATATATCTACATGTAGAATGAATATTTATGCATATAGATATATATAAAGATACAGATATCATATACATACAGATAGAAAGGTCAAGTTAAAAATATCGATGACTTTATTTTGAACTGGTTTCCTGTTTAAGTTAAAATGGGAAGCATATAATGAGGAAAGTACCTTTCACTGGGATAAGGGAAATGGATTTTTAAAGGTATGGTTAGACCACTAGAATGTCAGAAAGGCTTACTAAATATTTTAGAAGACTTTTCTGGATGGGGAGTTTTGGAGGGGAGCCACCACGATTTAGTTTTGTCTTATTCATCTTTGTTTTCCTCATGATATTTATTGTAGTGCATTACAAAATAGATTTGAAAATTTATTTAATTTATTGTAGAGATTTCTAAGCAGGAAGATGGAATCACATAGTAGAAAAAGCAAGAATTTTGAAGCAATGCAGCCCTGGGTTATAATTCCATCTTCTCTTCTCATGAGCTCTGCATCCTTGGATGGATTAGTTGATTTCTCTAAGCCTCAGGTTCTTCACATATAAAATAGACAGGAATGCCTGCCTCATAGGAGATTAAAGGGCTCAGCATCTGAAAAGTAACGTGAACACTACTGGTACAGAGTAGGTGGTATTGTTACTGTTATTTCAGTAACATTGCTATTTTGAGCTCTTGTTCATTTCTCCATCCTGCTTTTGTTGAATATCTATCATCCTAGGATCATTTTATTAAGCCATGCCCAGTGACTTCCATGTGATACCTTATATTAGAATTATGAAAAAAGATGCCCTATTCCCCACAAAAAGTAACCATAAGATTTGATGTAGACAGCTTATTGATTTATCCTCTCTCAGCAACAGTAGATAGCTGAAAACCTAAGAAGAAAGTAAATTCCCTTTTAAGCTCCATGGCATGCCCCATACAGGAACTAGATATCAATATTCTTTTTATTTTAAAAGCAGTTCAAAATTATAACGACTTTTTTGGTATTTTGTACTACAAAAGTAGGCCAAAGACAGACATTCCACTAGGAGGCAGCACAATGTTGTGAGAAGGTCCAGGACTTTGAGGTCATACAGACGCGGGTTCAAATCAGTCCGGTCATTGCATGACTTGAACCAAACAATTTTGCTCCCTGCAATGCTCCTTTTCTTGCATCCAGGGAGTGGGAACAAGGTTTTCTTTGAAGAGTTATGGTTAGGATGCATGAAATAGCAATGAATAATGCCAGGCACCCGCAAGGCAATTTTATCAGTCATTGTTGCCTGCCACCTTACTGCTAAAGCTGCAGATGAAGTTAGAGCCTTGAGGACTGGAGAGGACTTGGAGAACTGCCCAGCAGCTGTGGGAGTGTGTGGTGAAAGGGTGGTAGAGAATGTGACTCGGCAACCATCTGGGAATATCAGAGGGCAACAGATTGGAATAGCGTGGAGTGGGGAAAAAAAAGCAAATGCTTCTTCTTGAATGTAAGCTGAGTCAAGAAGAGGCTGTTCAGGCTTTGCTGTGCAGTGGAACTTCAATATGGCTGATCAGGGATAGAAAAATAAGCATAGAATTATTTATCATGACATGAAACGATCTAGTCCAAGAAACCATCCTTTCTTGGTTAGGCTGCTGCTGTAATCTCTGTGCTGGTCTCGCTTAATCTGTTCTTGCCTCTTTTAAATCCCTTCTCCAAACTGAAACTGGTTATTTTTTCCCAAAAACACATATCTTAATACTTAATACTGTTAGACTTCCTTATTCTAATTCTCCTGGCCTGGCTCAGACTTCTTTGGAGGTATCAAGGGGTAGAAGGAACATTCAAAAGGAGAAGTGACCACAATTGCTGTAGTCTAAGTCAGTGAACAAAAGCCACCAGGTGAATAAATGCCATTTTCTTCCTGCCTGGAGTTTGTTCATTTACTGAAAATGAACGAGTTAATGCTCAGCATATTAAAAACAATAAAGTTCTCAATATCCCATGCTTTCTGGATTCCTCTGTATTTATCACTTAAGTCATCCCCCTTTTGTAATCTCACTTTTTGTCCTCCCTTTATTTAAATCCTTTGTATCACTACCCCCAACTCCCCTCCATGTGAATCTCACAAGACCACATGTTACTTTAGCCCTGATTGTTAGTTATACATTTGCATATGTGTTTGTTCATTATAATGTTATTGGCTTGAAGAGCAGATCCTGTAACAGAAGTTATCAGGAGTGATGCTGCGCATTTCCTTTTAGTTGCAATCTTTTCTCAACTTGGAGCTGTCATTTTTTGTCATTGAAAAAAATCTTCCTTTTTTGGCTCACCTCACTAATGCCTTCATATATTTTGTGCACCGAGACATGTTCTCCTAAATGCACCAAGTTAGTTATTATAGTTCTGCTAACATTACACAAAAATATTGCCCAGCATAAAAAATATATGATTGTATCATTACAAACTATCCAAATAGATAAGCTCAATTTGGTGTCCCTGTTTGTTATAAGACTCCTTAACATACTATGGTGCTATTTGTCTCCAAATCTTCTTTACATGATTAACCTATATGTATACTTATATATAATACAACCATAAACTGTCTAGATATAGCTCTCCATGCTTTGTGTGCTAGCAGAGCCTCTCAGCCAGTACGAGCTAGGGTGACAGTTTGTGCTAGACTTACTCTCTCAGCCAATGGATGTCAGTGTACCATCCTGCAAATGCTTTCAATTTCAGTCTCTCTTTTGTCATTATTGTATGTTCCTGCGAGTATTTTTTACTTAGGATGGCTGCCAGAAAATGTAATGAATTTGCCCACCCACCAAAAACACAAGCAAGGAATATCTTACCAAGCATAAAAATTAATTTTTGCAAATGGATGAAGAAACTTAATGAAATGGTAAGAAAAATGGGGTAAAGATCGTAGGCAATTAAGGACTAGGGCTTTGGCATCATAAAGGGCATTAAAAACATCAGCGCAGCATGGAAGTAACAATCAACTATTATAGAAAATATAGTTGCAAACATAGAAAGTCATGATATGCCATGATTTCAGGGGATTGGAAGAGTATGAAAGAGTGACTTCATCCCTCTCTCTAGATGATGCTGAGAGCATTCATCTCTAGGGATGGTTCAGTTATTGCTGATTCAGCCCTCTTGCTTATAAAAATGCATTCCCTATGCTAAATGGGATATGCATGTATCTTTTCTATGCCAAGTTTTTAGACTGGTAGACTAAGAAAAAGTTTCTTTTTTAGATCAATACTACCCATCACCTTCAGTGATTCCTCAATCCTCTGATGACAGACTTTAGGCCATGCATAAATTGTTTCCTTTTCACATCTCCGGATTTAGGTCTCAGTTTTTATCCTCATATTGTGCTGTTTTGAATGTGCCATTCCATCATGTTCTTTTCCTCTCACCTTTTTGCCTGGTGAAATGTAATCCTTTGTATCTCCACTTTAGTAACCCCTCCTGAAGAAAGCCTCCCTTGAACTCCCAGAGCAGGGTAGGCCCTCATGCCAGGCCCCCATGCAATGTGCCCTCATTCTATTAATCTCTTCTTCACTGGCTTGTCACAAGTTACAGTTCTTGTTTATTTACGGCATGCTTTATGATATAATTAGATGACAGCAGGAAATATGTGTACACCTTTATTCATCATATACCACAGCATCTAACACGTATCCTTGGCACTCTCCAGATGCCCAAATATTATCTGTTAAAAAACTGAATGGATTCAAACTCACTTTCCAATTTCATCTCTCACCAACCTCCCATTTCCATATACTCCTTATCCTCCAGTTGTCTTAATGACAATATGATACTCCCCAAACACATAATGTACTTTCAAATTTATCTGCCTATGTTTATCATCTTTCTTCAGTATGAGATGCATTTTCTGCTTATTGAAATTATACTCATAGCTTCAATGGCTCATTCTCTGATATTCATTTCCTAATCTCCGCACTTAAATTAGTTATTTCTCTCATCTCCTATCTAAAACTTAGTTTTTTTTTTCTCAGCACTTTTACAATATGCAACATAAAATTACATATTTCTTTAGCACTCCTCCTTTTTTTTTTTTTTTTCACTTTCACCACGTTGCATGCTCTTGGTGGGCCAAAACTATGCAAATGTTCTTTGTTCCTCTCCTGACTTTCATAGCACTTGGCCATGGGCCTTGAACACAGACTATACACTTTGTAATTTTTTAAAATTAAATTGAATTGTACTTAAAAGTTTATTCCCCACATCTTCAGGAGGCTGGGCCTTGCTGGAAAGAGTCAGAGTGTGCAACGTGGCTGCACTTTGCAGAGGGTAGTATTCGCGGAGAGACCATGCATAGGGATCATGGTGGAAGAAGAGGAGAGACACGGCAGTGTGGAGGCTACATGGAGAGGGTGTGCATAGGAGAGACAGAGTGGTTCCTGCACAGTCTATGTGGGGGTCCCTGGGGGTTGAGACTGGTGAAGTGCTAAGCATGTTTTGCTCAGCACTGCTCAAAGCTTTCTGTGACCCATTCTTTCCCCTTCTGGAAAATCTGCAATAAAGGCCTACATTATTCTTCATGCATCTAGAATTGAATTTGTGAGGTTCGAGGTATGATTGATGATGGGCAGGTCTAGGCCTCAAGACAGTTAGCTTTTTGTAGATTACATATAATGTTAAATGCTGAAAAGAAGCGGTAAAATAGAGGCCAGGAAGGCACATAAACCTACATTTTTTTTTTATAGGCATCACAGATACAAGGAGAAAAATCCTTTTAACTCTTTTTACTAAATGATTCATGTTTTCCTATGGACATTTTTTTGTCATTTCATTTTTCTACAATAGTTCCCAAATTATTCAGTCATTAAAAACTTATCATAACATTTGATGCAGTCACTGACGCGTTAAAGGTCATTTATGGTTTATGGGAAATTACATTGTGTGAAGTGACATATCAAGTCCCAGTGGGCTAAAGAAAAAATATACTGATTTTGGGTTAAGGATGTACTTAGGACAGTGGATGTGATGTGAACACTGACAGCTCATGGAACCTTGTAGACTCTTAAAGAATAGGAATAAAGTTAATTGCTGATGTCAGTTGAATAGGGACATGGAAACAAAGGAAGCCAACTATTTACCTGTATGTTTAAAGCTGTTCATAGCTTAGTCTTGCTGAAATACAGAATGACAGGATTCTAGGGCTGAAGGCTAGAGGAAATAATTTAACTCTTAGCAGCAAATTTAAACGCATCAAATTCAGTCCCATTCACAAAGATCCTGAGGAAAGAAATCACTGCAACCAGTTCATAAAATAATACATATTAGTAAAAAAATTAATTTTATATAAAAAATGGGTTTATCAATGTTAACTGTTTTGACCTTAACCTGAAAATTAGTTGGCAAAATTAGGAGATATTTAAATTTTTTTTAAATTTTAAATTATCCAAGGCTTTTACTTCTCCAAACTAAGTACTCTATTACTTCTAAACCCTTTTTATAGGTTTTATATTGCCATGACTTTCTCAAATAATAGTCATTCACTATAAGACATTCCATGCTCCCGCCCCCTGCCAATATACACTATTGACCACCTTCTATGTGGAAATAGAGCAGTGAACAAACAGCCGGGCTCCCTGCCTTCTGGAGCATGCTTTATACTGACCTAAGTCACTGGGGAACCTGAAAAATATATCAGACACAATTCCTCCATTCTAAGAAATTTCACTCTAGGGAAGGTAAATATAAATCAATGTTTATTAAACTTATGTATCAGGTACTGTGAAATGTACTTTCACAAAACTAATGCCATTTAATCTTCAAATATCCCTTGAAGCTATGTATTATTTTCTCCATTTTTGTAGCAAAGAAAGCTGAAATTAAGTAAAATTAAGAGACTTCCAAAATATAACATAGGAAGATAGAGGCAGTACTGCAACCAGGGTTTTTTTTTTTTTTTTTTTTTGGGCCTCTAACACCCTTTTTACTGAAATTATGCACACAAAGTAATGCAAGGCACCATTGCCTTGCAGGAGTTGTGCTATAGCAGTGCATTTCAAACTATAGTGTGCATATAAATCACCTAAGTAAATACATATATGTATGCATACATATATATACAAGCATATACACATATATACATATCTACAAATATAGGTACATACACATATATGTATACATATATACACACTTATATACACACACATATGTGTATATGTACACACACACACATATATATAAAGTATATATATACTGAGGACACAGAAGAATTAGTTAGCTAAAGAGAAAATAATATGCCCACTATATCATTTGTTCCCAGAATCCACTGCCTACCTCCACTGGGTCCATTCTTACTGAGACTGTCTTTGGTCCCCATTCCTTGAAGGTGGACATTTGGATTGATTCCAGTGTGAGCATTTGTGGTAAATGTGGCAAAATGACATTTGGTAATGAAGATATTATGATGGAGAGGGATGTCTGTGATAGATTGGAAAAGACATGAAGCTAGAGGTTTTGAGAGATAGGAAACTGGGAACAAAATAGAAAATATAAGTTTATGTTATGTCTTAGTGAATTTTGAGCAGGTAAAGTGAAAGTAAGGGATTGAGAAAATGGGAAGATATGAGGCTGTGATCAGAGTGCAGTATATCAAAGCAAAATATTTCAGAAGCGAAACAGATCCGAGTGATAACAAAGTCTAAAAGTACTGTAGAAGTGTATGGCTGAACTGGGGTGGCTGAGGCAGGCAATCTGTATTAAGAAGTTCCCCAAATTTTGATAATAGATTATTGAACGCATTATTTAAAGGAGTAACATCTACTAGGTTAATGTTCAAAGACAGGATATAGAGAATGTGAGCCAGTACCAAATTTGAGCATGTGGCTCTCTAATTGGCAGATTATGTGGAGAAAGAGAAGTAGAAAATAGTATAGCAGGATGGAATTAGACTTAAAGAGGAGAGACTTTGAATGGGAGTGTTAAAGTAGAAGTCTGAAAATGGCAACGAGCTGTGGTAGATTGTAATACAATTTTATGTGTCTTATACGTATTTATTTTATTTAGTTTTTGGTGAGGGTGGAGGTAGGAGAAATGGCAAAAGAGGGGTTGAATGATTGCCCTATATCAGCAAAGAATTTGGGGACTAAAGGGGCTGGGGTGGAGATGGAAAGGAACCCAGATTTTATTGAAGCAAGGTCAACAGTATGTATTGTAAACAGATATCAGATAAATGGAAGCATATCTTTAAGTGAGGGTGCCAAGATGAGGTGAAATAGTAGTGGGAGGAGCCAGAAGAGATATTGTCCTACACCCAGCACCTTGGAACCTACCACAATTTTAAAGCTTTTAAATTACCATGCGACAAAAGTTATCACTATATTTTATCTTGTTGATTCTCACAACAATCTTAGGTGATAGACCCCATATTCCTATCTTGTAAATGAGCAAGAAACATCTCAAGGAAGGTGAGTAAGAATTTTGGAGATAAGTAGGTCATTTTGAGGCTACAATGTGAAATGTATCAGCTCCATGAATACTGAAGTTGATCAGGATAATGACAAGAATTAGAGCACAGAGAACCCAACTGAAGATCATTCAGCTAGTGAGTAGCAGAATTTACCACAATGTTAATACTCTTGGACTCAATGAGACATATCACTTCTGTGATACATGGAGGAAGAGAAAAATCTATAAATTTGAAGTAAAATAGAAGAGGTTTACTTCAAAGGATAGTAACAACGTGAACAATGAAGTGCCTCTGTAGAAGCCATCTTGTCATTAGAATGATTTGGAAGATTGACCAGTCTGGTTACTCCAAAGGTAATGTTGATGTCCACACATCATCTAGATTATGGGTAGGCAGAAGTTCTAGCAGTAAATAAATGGCTTTGCAAGACATTCGGTCAGACACAATTGCTTAACTTGGCTCTTTTGACATGAAAGTAGCTGTAGACAATACCGAAATGAATGAGCATGGCCATGTTCCAATAAAATTTTATTTCTTTACAAAAGCAGGCAGCAAACTGGATTTTGCCTGTATTATGCAGTTTGCCAACCCTTGATCTAGACCTTGTTTTCTCCTTCTAGAGGATGAACTTTCCAACACCATTTTGGCATGGACAAGGAGCATTAGGAGAACTAACTACTCAATGATTCCTGCATTCATTATCTGAATCATTCAATTTTAAGTTCTCCAATATCATAGATAAAGGTCTTCCAGAATCGTTTTACCTACTTACCTTTCCCCATGCCCATCCCTGGTTCTGTGGTACTAGGTTTGATTTTGAGATTGACTTTCTCTTTTCACCTTTCTTCTGTTTCTGACCTCTGCAAGATATTGAGATTATTTGAAATAATAATATTGTTTCTTAGAGTATTAAACATTATACCCAACTTGATGCCATGAATTTAATGATCAAGTATTTTATTATCTGGGTCATTGGCCAGAGAACTGTGAAAATATAAGAAATTTAAACTTTCCTGAAATGTAATAGAAAATGTTTATTGATCCAAAAGATTTATGAAACTCTTACTTAAAGTCTGAGTAAAGGACGGGTGTGGAGATTCCAAATATTTTCATAAAGAGCTCCTCTCCAATAGACTTAATGCTTGTTTCTTCACAATAAAGGATCGCGTTAATGTGACACAACATCACGTATTTAAATGGTGCTATTCTCCAGAGAATGTGTAGCTTAATGGAATGCCTCAGATAAAAACAAAGGTTTGTAATTTGAACTTTCTGGATAATCTCATTATATTCCATCTTAACAAGATATGTCACTATAGTAGTGTTAAATGTCAATCTAGCATTAAATAAAATAGGCCACTAAGGCATGCTCACCAACTGAGAAAGAGTTACAACAATTACGAATAACTTTTATCAATTGTTTTCAGTTACTTAAAGTGAGTTTTGTGCCTCTGTGATGCTCATAATATTTTTTGCTTTTTCTTCTGTAGTGTAAACTAATATATTGCAATGTGTATTCAAATTCCCATTGCTACATAATGTTCATTAGGTGTAACATTTCATTTTAATGTTCCTCTACAATTTTGAATTATATAAATCTAAAATTAGAGCTGTCATTTATTTTCTTTTAGAAAAGTTTTATTGTATTTTACATCATAGTTCTGGCACCACCTGTAGTGTTCTTAATGCTTATGTGACCATCGTATTTGTTCTCTGTGTATTTCAGAATAAGACCTCGTCAAGGTGAGAAAGAAAGGGTGAGAACAGGTAGATAGGCGAACAGAAAATAATCATTTTTATTAGCAATCACACTAACATCTACCTAAGAGATATAGGCCAGGTCAGATGGAAGTTGTGGCTGATGCCAGGGTGGTATAAATAAGTAGGGGTAGAGAATAAACCACATTTATTCATCTTGTTATTTGTTGCTTCATGATATTTTGAAACCTGAGGTTTGCTAACTGTGAATAGTATATTTAATTTACTTTAGGTAGATTTGAATTATGCATATGTATGATGGAGTTCTTGTTCTTTGAAGCATGTAAAAACTTAGGGTGAATTTTTAGTTTCTCTGTAGAACTTATTTACTTGGGGAAATAAAGCTACTTAGCTCAGGCTAATGAGATTAAAGTCCTGGGTCCAATATCCCTGCATGAGTCAGATAGCTTTGCTTTGTTCTGCAGACACCAAGTGCATCTGTCATCCAGCCAAATACATTTCAAAGGCCCATCACTAAGTAAATCAGGTGTTGAGATAGACATGAGGCCGCACAAGATCATTTCCACCAGAAAAACAGCAGAACATACATGTTTTACAGACAGTGGGTCATTAAATAGGCTTTCTATACAAAATACATGAAAGAGTAATATACAAAGGCAAATTATTTGAGATATAGGTAAGTTTTCTATTCATTTTATTTGTGATCCTAACGAAACTATTACAGCAACAAAGTAGATGTTAAATAGATGTTGAATCAAATCAAGCTTCTGCCTAAATATTCCTAAATTAGGCCAAAATTTTCTAGGTACTATGCTGATATGTGCACATCTGTTATCCACTTACCTTATGGTTATTATTATTCTGGTGATTATTATTATTTTTGATTAAAGATAAATTCTCTTATTCATTTTGACCCTGTCTTTACCCTTAGTTTGGCTTCTAGCCCTCATTTCATTGTTCTCCATTCCATTCACAATGAAACCAATACTCACACCATTTCTTCTTCTTATTTTGTTCGGATGTGTTCTGTTTGCTTTCCCAGTAAATTTAAACTTTGTATCTCATATTCTAAACTTGCATTTCTTCTTTCTTTCTGCCTCTCCCAGGTCTTGGAGTGTGCTTAGGAATATATACAGTTAGCCTAATAAGTTTCCATCAAGTGTTTTCTGTGAGACCCTTGTAGTGTGCTATAAAAGTAAAATTATATACATCTAGAATTAGAACTATCATTTATTTTTCTTTAAATAATCTTTTTCTTGTATTTAACATCATAGTTCTCATATCACCTCTAGTGGCCTTGTGTTGCTAGAAAGATGTTCCTAAATCATCATTAGAGTATATCCTAGAGATTACAAAATTTAAAAAAATTCTGCATCATCACTGTAATATTTAGTAAACTCCTAACACTTATAAGGGGCTGATCTAGGCTCCATGACTCAAACTGTTGTGGTGACTTGAAGACTGTATTAAAATGGAGCTTCTAATTTTGCCATAAATTATTTACAAGGACTTTCCCAATGACTTCAATCTAATTGAAGTCTTATTTGGTATGGAAAACAGATGAAAGCAAGGCATCCCCTACTGAAGAGTGAGGAATCTCACTTGGCATCGCCTCTGTCCAGCCTCCCTATCATCTCCTTCAAGGTTCTTCAGGTACTGCCTTGGAACAGAGCTTGAAACAAAATGAGTAGATTCCTAAAGTCTTCTCTAAATCTGCATTTCTAAACATCGGCTGTGGTCTACCACCTTGGCCCCTATGAACAGGAACAGGAAGTGCTGAATATGTGTTGAACTGAACTAAATGGAATTAACTTGAATTAAGGAGCATCATCCAGATCTCCAGTGCTTTTCCAAACCAGGTTCTTGAACAACAGGAATATTCTCTACTTGCTATGTTCACCTGACTTGTAGCAGTTTGTAGGACTGAAAACTTAATTCCTTGTTTGATCTTATTTATATGCCATTAGGGGGCACATATTTGAGTCTTAGACGATAAATGGTTTAGTGTTTATTTGGCCTTATTTAAACAGATATTATGTAATAAGTCTTCAAGAAAAGTAAACAAATGTAACTAATAAATATAGAGTAAAGATGAACAAATTTAAGAAAAAATTGGTCAACAGCTTACTTAGACGATGGATCATTGAGTATTTTCTGTTAATGAGTATTAATTAATGACATTTCCACAAAACTAAATTGATGTTTTAGGAATTATAATATATTTCCAGAGATAAAATTAGTGCCTGATAAAATTTTTTTCCTAAGCCAAACAGGAATTTAGTAGGTTAAAATTTTAGCAGTTTAGAATAACTAAAAACCATATTTACTAAATATGAATGAAAAATGATAAGTAGAACACTGGATACTGGGGGGAAGCATTTCTCTTATTTTGAAACTATAGGTGCTGGAATGCTACATTTTAAAAAGATACAGATAGAGGTTAAAAAGGGTTATTAATTTTTTTGAAGTTTAAATGCAAATATGCCCTTCTCTCCCCCTCGTTCAATAGGAAGAAATGACTAATCAAAAAGAAATACAACAAACTTTTGTTTAGTCTGGGAATTGGGAATAGGAAAAGCACGGGCAATTAAATTTTACAACTAATTACCAAGACTCATTTTAAGGCAAGTAATTTTAACCTCATCCCCAATTGAAATCCAGAGCTACTAACGAATTGAAAATCTGACTGGGTTTAATTTCATTTCCATTATTTTTCTTGCACACTGTCTGAAGCTGTGCCCAAATACAAAGAGAATAATAGGAATGTCTCTGAAAAAAAGTGGATAAGTGGAAGAATGCCTAATGAAGAAATGACTCTGTGGGCCAAAAGGAAGATGGCTGAGATTGATTATAGCCTCCTGCAGTTAATTTGACTGGATTGTCCATAAATGAATTCTGGTGGATATATTTCCCTGATCTCCCCAAAGTATATAGTTCTTTTTAGGCCCCATCTTTCAGAACAAATTGCCATGTATTAGGTCTGCAGTTAAACTCCTGAAGCTTCTGGACCTTTCTCTTTGTGGAATCCATATCAAAACATCTATTTTCCTTGAGGGTTGGTTATGACTTTATGTGTCATGGAGGAATTCAGCTGTCATTGTAACTATTGGTGACAATAATGATTAGTGATTTTTATAGTGATTAGAACGGATGATATTGTTAGGACATTAGAAAGAGTTCAAATGTTGTATCACTCTCAATATGTAAATATTTATTTTAAATAAAAACATATATTTTAAATTAATGCCACAGTTCCCACATCCACTTGTTTTACTTTTACTTAGTCTTTATGGTCTAGGAATGTTAGAGACAAAACAATGGCTGGCTTCATTTTACAGTCTTGAGTATGAAGTTGATGATTCAGACCCAAAGAGTCTTGCATTGGAAAATTTATTTTGTTTTGCTTGGTTTTAATATCAGTACATAAATGTGCTAAATTGAGCCAGATTGTACTGAGGAAGTGTTTAAATCCTTGAACATGAGAAGAAAATATTAATTAATCTTTGAATGTGCCTTCCGAATCTTCCATGGTGCCCCCCTATAGCCTAGTAAAGGGCTGACTTCTTAAAAAATTTATTTGAATTTCTACAGTAGCTCATACAGAGACTTCTACCATTTGGAAAGCAATGGGACACCTATGCAAGATGCTCCTCTAAACTCCCATTTTGGGACCAACAAGCCCAAAAGAACAAGCAGACCCAAGTCATGGAATCACATAGATTAGTCGCAGAAGCACTTCATTTTACAAAGTGAGGAGAGATTAACACGGATGCATATTAGTGTTACTGCATCTCTTTTTCTACATTTCCTACTTTTCAGTACTGGGATCGCTGCTCTTTGCTACCTCCTCTGAATCTATTAAGGTAATGACACTGAACGGTAGAAGAATGTCTGTTGATTCATCACTTCTTTAATAAAATAGACAATCACAAGTTAGGTACTGGTGAGATTGTAGAAGCTGTGTGAAAATATTTGCAAGAGAGGAAATTAGCAAGATTTTGTTACAGTTTAAGTGGCTGAGGATTCACATGTTCAATCACCTCTAGGTTGATATGAGTGAAAGTATTATCCTGCAGTATAAGTAGGTAATGGAAGAATGGTTCCAGAAATATTTAAGCCCTAGGAAAAGAATTAAGTATGTGATGTAAACCCTAATTTTTGATTAAGTCCTCTTTTCCCTATTTTAATAAAAAATGTGTTCTTAACTCGCTTTTTTTCCATCTTAAATTCCTAGGTACTGAAATGTATCTGGCAGATAGTATATGCTTTATACATATTGGCTAAACTCTACTTATTTTATCTGTAGACCTGTTCCAAGTACAAGTGACAAATTTAAATGTACTGGTTTCTGGCATTTGGGTGGGGGCAGATTTTAACCATGAGGCCCTTCCTACCACTTGTTTCTTCGGCAGCAGAGTGAGGGAGGTGGGGCTCTGTGAGGCTTCCACAGACTCCATCACCAGGCCTTCCTGGAGTCTCTATCTTTTCTTAGCTGGGTTTTCTGAGGAAACCTGTAAAATGTCAGCTTTAACATAGCCTGAAAAACAACAACAACAACAACAACAACAAAATCATGGTTTCTTCTAAATTAGAGCTTGCCTTACCTTTAATACCTAAAGCTTCGGCCTCTGAGTTGATAATCTATTTCTAGACATGAACAATCACCTATTACCAAGTTCTGTCATGCACTTTTGTTGAAACAATATGATGAAATATAAAATCTAACTATGTTAAATAAATCTGAGGAAGTCTTCATTCTTATTCACATCTAAAACATATAGATAACTGGCACATTTAACTTTGAAATGTTTGAGATCACAGGTTCGTCTAATGGATGGAGATCTAACATTGATGTGGGTACCAATTAATTACTTTGGTGAATGCAGTGTACTCAGTGTTGCTTCTCTTTAATGAACTTTATGTCTACACCTTAAGACAGTATAGTTATATTCACATATTCATTCACTCAATAAACATCTGGTGAGTATTCTCTAGAAGGCAGGAAGTATGCTGGAAGCTGGAGCTGCCATGTCTAATGAAGCATACTCTCTGCCCTGCCCTGAGAAGATTTCAGCAGGAGTGGAAGAAGGACATTAGAGTAGATGGACTGCCAGGATAAAATTATGCCCAAAGTGTTGTAGAAATGTAGAAGGATAATAAAATATAGCAATGGAGGGATACTAGGAGGCCTTCTCAAGTGAGTATGTGTTGGTTAGACAAACAACAGGACAAAGAGACAAGTGGAGATTTGAAAAAGTATGTCATCTTTGCAAAAATTTTCAGATGATGAACTAGAAAATCAGTGGCAGATAGTCCATTTTGAATCTAAGATGATTAGCTAAGGTATTATTCTCCTGAGTGATGTTGGAAGCACCTAATAGGTTTTAAGAAAGGAAGCATCATGATCAGATTTGTAATTCTTAAAAATCACTTTGAAAAATTATATTATTGAAAGAAAGACTATGGGGAGGAGGACATAGATGTCAACCCATGATAAAAACAAAAGGAGAGAACCTTTAGGAGATGAACAACTGAAGCCTAGAATCTGAAAATAGAAGTTGGATTATTGGGAAAAGGCAACTGATAATAGAGATACACAATTTTCACTTCTTGGGCTTAAAAGATGTATCAAATGGAGAGACGTGGTAAGTTCAAGGGAGGAGCTTATGATAAATCTAAGGTTTCTGGAATATAGGAGGAGAGACAACTATGAATTTCATGTATTAAATTTAAGATGCCTGTAGGTGGGGCATAAAGATGGAGATATCCAGTAGATGGTTCATTTAAATGTCCATGAGATATCTAAGAGTGCTAAGATGGAGATACAGAATTGGGAGTCTTGAATGGTTTTTAAACTAAGAATGTTGAAGTGAGTGAGCACACTGAGTGATAAAAGAAGAAGACTACGAATTAGTTCCTTGGGAGCAGCCATATTTCAGAGAAAAATAGAGAAGATTTTGTGAATGAATATAAAGGAGTAACTATTGATGTAGGAGGAAATCAGGAGAGGCAGTCGGTATAGAAGTCAATGGAGCAAAGAGTTTTACAAAGAAGGGTATAGTCAATAATGCACAATGCTTCCGAGAAGTCAGGTGTTTAAAAACGGTGTCCACAGGATTTGGTGAAATTGAGTAATCACTGGTGACCTTAGAGAAATCATTTCAATAAGATAGTGGCACTGAATAAAAATTACAGTGGGTTGTTGGAAGACTGAGAGGGAAATAAGTAACAGTTGGTATAAACTTACTGATAGTATGTTATTAGTGCCATTAACTCCAGAAAGAGATAGGAGAGTTCAAGGAAGAGACTAGGAAGCAGAATTAGTAAGTCAAAGTTATGAGAAAAGCAGGGATCTTTTCAGAGAGACTACTTGATTTGAGCCTTGAAATAGACTATAATCTTTATAAAAAGGAGAAGTAGATGGTATATTATAAGTGGTAAGAATGACACTAACATGTGTGTGATGCTGAAAACATAATCACAAATGTTGGCATGCATTGAAATCACCTGGTGGGCTTGTTAAAACACATCCAACATTTCTGAGTCAGAAGGTCTGGGATGGGCTCCCAGAAATTTTATTTCTAACAGGTTTCCTAAGTGATGCTAATGTTGTTCTGGAAACCACACTTTGAGAACCACTGAGTTAGGGTAGACTTTGAGTGGAAATGAGTTATGTATAAAACAGTATTAGGAGAGGAATCTGGAAAAAAATGTTCTAGTCCAGTGAAAAAAGAGTTTGAATATGTGACTAAGATCATATTTGTCCCTTAGAAAATGAAAATAACAATGTTTTTTAATGATATGATTGAAATTTTACTCTCAGATGTCTCATTTGTTAGTTCTAGGAAGGTATTCATGCATACATAAATTTATCATAAATATATTTATTGAATACCATGGAAATCATAATCCTAGATATGGAGAACATTTAAGAGGTTTACTCCAGTAATTACTTTCCAGGTCAATGGTGACGTTTAGAAATCATGGTAAAGACAATGGCATTGAAAAAATAAGGATAGGTTCAAGAGGCATTTCAAAAGAAGAAGGAATGAATCAAATATGATCATAAAGTTTTATAACTGATAGAAGGTTCTACTATTAATAGAAATGCCAACATCAAAAGGATGAACTATCTTCTGGAGAGAATTCATTCTTTGAACTCCTATGTCACATAGAATTTCACTGGAGTCCTGCCAAATTTGAAGTACTTGTGGAGCATTCAGGTTAAAATGTCCCACGGTAGCAGAACTGAAGGAAGAAATTAAGCCTATTTTATAGTTGAAACCAAAGGAATGGACAGGTTCACTAAGAGCTTGAAGAGCTGGAGGGATTGTGGATCATGTAGTTGTATACCAGAACTTAAGATTTCAGACAAAAGCGGCTCCAGGTGTTGACATATCCCAGGATAAAGCCTTGGGAGTGAGTGGCTGAAACAGAGTAAGGCAAAAGGCATTGAAATTGAGAAGCTCAAAAATCCAACTTAGGTTTTGGTGTAATCTACATAGACTCTTAAATTGCCCAGAGAGATAGCTGAAAAGAAAGACTGAGCTAATTGTTACAGTCTTCAATGAACTCTGGAAAATGACTAGCAAGACAGCGTATGATAGTGATAAGGAGGAATAGAGTGTCATATTCACAGACATGCGATCAGCAAGGAGACTTTTTTTTTTTTTTTTTTTTTTTTTTTTTTTTTTTGAGACAGAGTCTCGCTCTGTCGCCCAGGCTGGAGTGCAGTGGCCGGATCTCAGCTCACTGCAAGCTCCGCCTCCCGAGTAGCTGGGGCTGCAGGCGCCCGCCACCTCGCCCGGCTAGTTTTTTGTATTTTTTAGTAGAGACGAGGTTTCACCGTGTTAGCCGGGAGGGTCTCCATCTCCTGACCTCGTGATCCGCCCGTCTCGGCCTCCCAAAGTGCTGGGATTACAGGCTTGAGCCACCGCGCCCGGCCGACTTTTTTTTTTTTTTAAATGAAGGAGGCAATGTGGTACGGTTTAGCTCTGTGTACCCACCCAAATCTCACTTCGAAATGTAACAGTCCCCATGTGTCAAGGGCGGGACCGGATGGAAATAACTGAATCCTGGAGGTGGGTTTCCCCCATGCTGTTCGCATGACAGTGAATGAGTTCTCACGAGATCTGATGGTTTTATAAGGGACTTCCTCCTTCGCTGGGCCCTCATTCTCTCTCCTGCTGCCCTGTAAAGCGATGCATTCTGCCATGATTGTAAGTTTCCCAAGGTCTCCGCAGGCAAGCAGAACTGTGAGTCAATTAAACCTCTTTTCTTTATAAATTACTCAACCTCGGGTATTTCTTCATAGCAGCATGAGAACGTACTAATATAAAGTCCTTTGGCTGGAGGCAATAAGAAAAATTCTATCATTTCCCATGCTACCCCTCACCTTGAGAGGACCATGAGGGGAGCAAGGTCAAGAGTCCACATGGATAACCCCAAAAACCAGGAGAGCTAGAACAAGGACATTTGGTAAGAAGCTCATGGTTGGAG
Organism: Rhinopithecus bieti; assembly: GCF_001698545.2. Lineage (NCBI taxonomy): Eukaryota > Metazoa > Chordata > Mammalia > Primates > Cercopithecidae > Rhinopithecus > Rhinopithecus bieti. Next base: position 2,103,681 of record NW_016804965.1, read on the forward strand.
GTGTATGGGAGATTTCTTGGGATGGGACTTGCAGTAAAAGAGTGGGCAGCAAAAGCAGGAGGGTTGGATTAGAGGGGATAAATATGGCATTTAAATGAATGATTAGTAGACAAGGAATGAGTAAAGGGGCATGCATTTTGAAAGGCGGCCTAATATAACCATTCCTGGTACTTCAGACACGGGAATTTGTTCAAACTGATCTGTCCATATCACTTTTCAGCTAGAACCACTGCAAAACTCGTATTGTGTTCTTCACAAGGTTGCACCACTTTTTAAAAAAAGCTATGCACACTTAAATTTTCTTTAATATTTTGATTTTGTGTAATGTCATTCCAGAATCTATGATAGAATAGTGGATTGAGAGTGCTTAGTTATAATTCCAGAAATTTAAATGTAATGTTAGAGACATGAAATTCAACTACAATGCAGAGGTTTGCATACTTATTTTCCATTACTTATTAAAATAAGGAACTAGAAAGGTACAGTCAGTTGACTGCTGTTCTAAAAAGTTGATAAGAAAATATATAAACAATCTTCTAAGGTTGTTTTACATAATTCATTGAGATGGTGTGCACACTTTTAGTTTTGTTTTCCCTTAGTTTACTATCAATATTTCTTTATCAATCTTACCTCATTTTTTAATCCCCTCTCCCAGGTCTCTTTTGTAAAATAGCTGGAGCCACAAGATGGGTTTACAAAACTTCACTGGTTTTAAAGGTCAACATGTAAATGAACTAATTAGGTCAATGCAAATTACTATAGCACTTTCAGTTACAAACCTCACACCTTTTAAATTCTTTTTGAATTAAATAATGAGCCATATTGTTAACAGAACTAGCATAACATGAAAAAAAGATATTAAATACTTAAGCTTCCTAGATAAACAGAAAACTAATTTGCAGATATTTTACAATGATAAAATAATGCATAAAATTAGAAGTATAAGATTTACACAGTACAATATTTACAAAATGGAAATGTAACCTTAGCACTGAGGAGAACAGGAAATTATAAAATGAAATTGAAAGGAATCAAGGAAATGGAACCAACTCTTCATTTGTCTAAAAATAAATTTCTCTTTTGGCTTTCTAAAAACCTGTTTATTAAAACAACACATGAACAGACAATAAACTAACTAAAGCAACCCCAAACAAAACAAAAGTCTGTATTATCTGAAGTACCTCAATTAATTAGAAATTTTGGGATTTCATTGCATTTATATCTATTTATCTTAAATAGCTAAATAGATCTATGTGTTAGCCATATCTACATATATGCCAGCATGTATCTATATGTAGATTTACCTGAGCTATATATTAGTTTAAGGATAGCTGATATAACAACAATTCTTCCTCTTTTTCACCTGCAGTTTGAATGACTGTTATATTGTTATCTTGCCATAACTAGTCAGGAATTCCTTAATTACTTAGATTCTTAAAATATTTCCAAGGATGGATATCAAATTTAACTATTTGCAACTCATGGACAGATTAAAAACCATTTTTAACATTTTTTTGCAAAACTTTTTTATGTTTACAAGGTAAATGGAATAAATAGAATACTAATGCTAAGTTCTATTTCTGGAATTATATATAAGTTGTTGAACAAATCCATTCTCAGCCTTGTATCAAAACTTAAAATAGGAAACCCTTTTGTTCTCTTTCACTGCTTTGAGCATTTCAAAGACACCAGATGCCTCAGTCCTGAAAATAATAAATACTTAACTTTTTTATTTTGATATGCAAATGAATTGATCTGTAAAAAATATAATAAAACTGATGTAATTTACTTCATGGTATCTAATCATAATATGAGTTCTCTGTAGAAGTTTCATTTCTTTTAAAATCTTAAGTATTTTTATTTTAGAATAGAGTAAAATTTTAAAAGAATAACAAATGAGAGAGTAACTTATAATGTATTAATTCATGCAACAGCAGCTGCCTCTTTTGCTATTAGAGTGTGCTTATGTTCTCAGTTTGGGTGAGAGAGCTCATGTGAGCACACTTCTCTTGTAAAAGAGACAGCTGCTGCTGCATGTATTAATACATATCAAATGGCTCCAGAGTAAACACAATGCTATAAATTACTCTGCTGATGTCATAAACCCTGAGACTGCAGGAGAATTGATGAGATTCTTTTCCTTTGATGTGACATCATTGCAATAGCAGAGATGGGGAGGGAATTTCATCATCTTGTTTTTCCTTATTGGCCTACATAGGTCATCCGTAATACTATTCACATTCTTCTTAGTTGATTCACAGAAAGGGTATGGCTGTCTTATTTTAAAAAGTTCAGTTGGTATATTTTAAGCTTTTCTTCTTTTCCTTCACTGATAATTTCTCTGGTCCTAGGTAGGTGCCGATACTAACAGAATTTCAAGTGCCCAATCACAGCTGGTTCATCCTCTGAGAAACTGTGATGCAGACGGCAAGGCAGATATATTTTTAAAAAGGAAGCAGTAGGCGAAGTAATTGATGACATTGGGTTAATAATTTAGCAAGACCTTCCTATGTAAGGCTAAGGAATGCAGGCAAACATGTCCCATAGCTATGTTATTAACCATATTAATAACTTACATTTATGTTGTTAACTGTATGAAACATACTGATGTTGACACCTATACAAAATTACACAAGTTTATCATAGTGCCTATATTCACAGATAATTTAAGAAACATTAAGACTTTGCAATAGAATATTTTTTATTTATTAAGAACAAACATATCAAATCTTAGAATGACACTTTCAGACACTTTGCATTTTCATTCCTCATTTTAATAAAAACCTCTTTTGGAAGTTCCTTTATCATAGAAATTTTAGTGCATATGCTTAACAAAATAAGTAATAATTACTTAATAAAATAAGTCATAAAATTTACTTAACAAAATAAGTAAATTCATCATTCTATAAAAGTGAATGTATTTATTAGTTAAGCTTAAGGTGTTTGTAGAACGAGATAAAGAAAGTTGTTAGTGTCTGACCTCTTTCAGTTAATCAGGATTGGGACTTCTAATTGGCTTACAGGAAATTTTGCATGCTGGTAACCTCAGGACATCCTAGATACACTAAAGCTTATGGTTCAAGGATAAACTATTATTAAAGAAAAAAAGGAGTATCTAATTTGAAATAATTTCTACACGTCTCTACCCTCCAAAAGTTTTTTCTTTCTTCATTTTCTTCTCTTTTTTTCTCTGTTCATTTTTTAAAGCAATGAATAAATGAGAAAACATATCTTTGTTCTAACAGCATTCCAAAGACATTCATCCTAATAGAATGAAAGGTCCTGTGTAAGACATTGCAATGCAGACCTGTACATCTATAGCTCGCATAGGTGTGAGACTCCACTACTAGAGATGAATGTAGACCCATTTTCTTTTCTTTTGTTTTTTGAGACGGAATCTCTCTCTGTCGCCCAGGCTCTAGTGCAGTGGCGCGATCTCGGCTCACCGCAAGCTCCGCCTCCCGGATTCACGCCATTCTCCTGCCTCAGCCTCCTAAGTAGCAGGGACTACAGGCGCCCGCCACCACGCCCGGCTACTTTTTTTTTTTTTGTATTTTTAGTAGAGATGGGGTTTCACCGTATTAGCCAGGGTGGTCTCGATCTCCTGACCTCGTGATCTGCCCGCCTCGGCCTCCCAAAGTGCTGGGATTACAGGCTTGAGCCACTCCGTTCGGCCCCCGTTTTCTTAATAGCCAGGAGAAACCAGTGAATCCCTCACCCTAATTTCCTCTTGGAAGTATTATACAGAAGCTTACTTAGAGCTGCAAACTTATTAATATTTGAACTTACCTAAATTGCCAGTGCCTTTAAGATTTTACTATATTATTATTCAAGTGTTGTGAAAGACCATTTCAGATGCTATTTTCATTACATTTAGAGACACAATTCCGTATTCATATTGAGTCAAGGTCAGATAACAAAAGGAATCATTTCTGATGCTTAGGATGAGACCCATTTCCTAATAAGAAATGGACTTTAGAAATTATTTCATTCAACCACCTATTTCTCATATGAGTAAACTGAGGTCTAGCAGAGTGAAATAATTTGGTAAAAAGGTCGAGCTACTCTTATTGAATATTCTCTCTCATAATTTTTCTTATACTCCCAATATTATTTACCGATAGTATTTATAATATTTGTTCATTACTCAAAAATTAAAAACTCTGATAAGCTTAGACCAGTCTTGGTTAAAGAAAGAAGGCCATCAATCTCTGTGCTGGTTGGTTTTGTTTTTGTTTTATCATCATTACTATGCAAAACAAGGATATGTCCCATCTGCACCGAGAGACCCTGCATAAACACATAAGCAGCCCTAACCCTAAAGAAGAATGCCTTCTATTACAAAGATATATTTAACAGTGCCAATGTATTTTTAAAAGTTTAGTTAGTAAGTGATTCACTAGCAAACCAATAATGAAATATGACTGTAACTCATCAAAAATGAGAATGACTCACAAAATAATGTATTCAAAAAGTTTGTGTTAGAAAATGGAAAAAAATAACTATTTTCAACTGAATCATCATAAATTGACTCCCTTTATTTTCAGTTGATTATTGAATTGGGAGTGTTTTCCAAGAAAAGTATTTGATCACTTTAAAAAAAATAAGAGTTCAAATTCTTAATTCCGTATTTATCCACCTGGAAATGTTAAGGACAGGTGAAATGGAGAAAGGGACAGTTTGGGAACAACCCACAGAAGGTATATGAAGTCTATCAGATTTGTCCGGATAGTCCATGGCAATTTGGGTGCACAAACCTCAAAGTGTTTAGGTTTTTTTTTTTTTTAAACAGGTGAAAGCAGAATCCCTGGCTCCTGTAGGTGCTGATGGTAGGGTAGAAAAGTTCTGCCCCACCGAAGAGGCAGGTATTATAAAAGAGATTAAAAGGATTTCCAAGGAAAGGAAGATGTGGGGGTGGGGAATGTCACCCTGCATGGGAAGAAAAAAATCAACAAAAGAGAAAAGAGAGCCTGCCAGCTGTCCCGGTCTGTTTCATGGCCATAGTCTTCCCAGCTGTTTCCTGGAGGCTCCAATGAGAATCCCCAAAGAGACTGGTTTGCTCTCTTTCAAGAACTCTGTTCACCAAATGCCTGCTTCCTCTCAAAAGGGATAACATTTGGAACAAGGAAACTTGGGCAAGAAGAAATATTATGTACTTTAAGTGGGATTTAGGTGGATTCACCAAGATGTTTGGGAGATTAAAATAGACTGATAGTTATGTGAATACCCAGTGCTCCTGGAAACCCTGTATGTCTGGAAAACTATCTGCATCTCAATAAATTCTCATTACTGTGCATAATACTGTTTTACAGTAAATAGATTGATACTGTAAGAAAAAAAATTATTTGGGAGTGGAATGCTTCCCTTGGTAATCCATTTATCTTGTCACCTAGTAGCAATGTGAATTTGTTGGTAGCTAGTCCCAAGTACAACTAAAATTACTAGATCTAGCAATTTCTAGACAAAATGAATTGGCGAATATATACATGAGGAAAACCAGATGGAACAAAAACTCTCCTCTTCCCATAAAAGGGCTTGGAAGGATGATAAAGTTAACTTACTAAAGGTAGATACATATACATACTGCTCTATACTAAGGGTAGCTCTATACTGCTGTTCTGGGACCTACACATTAGCAGCCCTTCTGTTAGCTCTGAGATTATTTATTGTTGATTTGATTTCTACAGAAACCAATATTATAAAGTGCTGAGTCCATCAGGAATTGAATACTACTTACCATTATTTGTTGTATCTATGTTTAAAGTTGCTTCTATTATAGATTTTAAACTTCAAAATTTATGTCACTAGTATTTCTGAATACTTTCAGAAATGATGATTTTATTGGTCAAAGAGAGATAAGTATATATTCTTGTTGGTTAAAATGTTCACTTAATTATAACACCCTAAAACAGAAAGTCCTTAACTTTAAGTTAAATTTTAAAATGTTCCCCTTATAAGATATTTAAGTCATATTAATGTGTTTTTTGGTGTCTTGTATTTATTCTTGTGGTTCTTATAGAAATTAATGGGATTTCATATGGCAAAGTTTTTTTTTTATTACCTAGTGAAGATTTAAAGGTCCAAAATTTTCATTTGGCAATTCTCATTTCATAGCTGGGAAAACTGCAGTACCCAAGAGTTAAGTGAGTTCATCCAAGACATTCAATTACTGAACTTGGTACAGGAGGCCAAGCCTTTAACTCTCAGTCACATTCCGTAATCTAGCCTTGACAATCCTTGGGGAATTTTTTTCTTTCCTCTAGGAAGAATTAGTTACATATCTTTATTGAAGTTACCCAACTGTGATTTCTAGTTGGCTTCGATTTTGGAGAACTGTGGATGGGCTTTGAAAGTTACTTTGCTTGCTCCCTTATAAATGGATTTGTTGAAGAGCAGCATGGGATAGCAGAAAGATCATGGGATTTAGAGTCAAGTGTAGCTGGATTGGTTAGAATCCTGGTTTTGCATTTTATGACTTGTGTCATTGAGGGAAAACTACTGAAATCCACCAAGGCTGTTTCCTTAACTGTAAAAACAGAGTAGCCATGGCAAACTCATATCATAGAAGGTATATGATTCACCTGCTATGCTGAATGCTTAATTGTTGTTTCTTTCCTTCTTTATTGAACTTTTCATAGTCAAGTCTTAGGTATCCTCTAGGCTGCGAGTCATCTGGGGGCCACAAGTAAATGTAGTTAACCCAAATCCCATGACAAACGCTATACAATGGCTTCATTTTGGACATATCCCAACCAGCTTAGCTGGCCCTATCAACTCTTTTTTTTTTTTTTTTTCCCAAATTTAGGATTTTTTTGTTATTGGTTGACTGTATTAACACTACTTTATCAGAACACACACATATCTGACTATTTGTGCCATTAGTGGTAGTTCATGAACATTGCCTAGATTCCCTAATTCATTAAGGGCTGAAAAGTGAGGATATTCTAATTCTCTAATTTCTTCTTCATTTATTAGCCTATTAACTCTTAAATCACCTACTGGTGCATTAAGATTTCATATGTTGTGGTTAAAAACAGTATCCCAAGCTACTTTTCTGCTTGGCCTGTTTTAACTCTATCTGCTTACAGTCTTTCAAATAAAGTCGATCATAACTCAGTGACTTGAATATCCATTCCTTGATATGGAAGAGAGATGGTGAAAATCACCAGAGAATTATGAAGAGAGTTTTGAATGGGCTACAGCCATAGTAGCCTACTCTGTACAATTAATTGCACATGTTATTATTAATATATTTTTCAAATATATGTAGAAATGGATGTAATTAATAAAACATAATTTAATAGTGCTATGAAGCTTATGCAGCATTTCGTCTCAGTTTTATCTCAGCAGATACAAAAAGAAAAATTACTGTCATGTGATGTGTGACCCATGATACCATCATAGTTTTGTTGTAAGTAGTTTCTTTTGTTGGAAAAGTGTGGGATCCTTGGTGCAACAGAGAGACACTGGGTCTGTGATTTAATAGGTGACAGTTTTGAGTCCTGAGCTAGCCACTTATAAGCCATGTGACCTTCATCAACCTTTCTTCTTCCCTTCCTATACTTTTTTTCCTTATTAGGGGGAATAGCAAAATAAGTATTTTGTTCTGATTTATATCGTTAGTATGTATAGTATATGAGAATATTTTGTTGTTTATAAGTAAATTATCAAAATGGTCTTGTCCAAATACTGAGACAAGCTTTATTTGGGACTGAAAAATTAAATCAAACAAGTTAAATGATTTTGAAAAATTACTTGTGCATTACTTTTTAACATTTAGGATACTTTTTTTTTTGAAATGGAGTCTTGCTCTGTCACCCAGACTGGAGTGCAGTGGCGCGATCTCGGCTCACTGCAAGCTTTGCCTCCCAGGTTTACGCCATTCTCCTGCCTCAGCCTCCCGAGTAGCTGGGACTACAGGCACCTGCCACCAGGCCTGGCTAATTTTTTGTATTTTTAGTAGAGAGGGAGTTTCACCGTGTTAGCCAGGATGGGCTCAATCACATTTATGAGACATTTTAATCAAACACCCACAATAAGCATCGAGGGGTAAATTGCTACTTTAAGGAAATTCTAGCATTTTAAACACATAATTACAAAATAATTGTTTCAACTCAAATTGATTTTTCAGTCCTGAATCAAACTTTCTCCTATCCTTGCACAGGGGCCCCCTCACTATTTTCCATATGAACACGCCATTCATAGACAGGCCAGACTTTGTCGATGACTTATATCTTTATTATTATTATTATTATTATTATTATTATTATTATTATTATTTTGAGACGGATTCTTGCTCTGTCAGCCAGGCTGGAGTGCAGTGGCATGATCTCAGCTCACTGCAACCTTTGCTTCCTGGATTCAAGCGATTCTCTTGTTTCAGTCTTCCTAGTAGCTGGGATTACAGGTGCCTGCTACCATGCCCAGCTAATTTTTTTTTTTTTTTTTTTAATTTTTAGTGGAGATGGCGTTTCACCATGTTGGCCAGGCTGGTCTCGAACTCCTGACCTCAGGTGATCCACCCACCTCGGCCTCCCAAAGCACTGGGATTACACGTGTGAGCCAGCACCCCGGCCACCTGTTTCTTTATAATAAACTCTTCTCTTTTGCTTAGCTGGAGTTGAGTCCCATTTCATGCAACCCAAGAGTCTGAAGACACCAAGTTGATCAATCTACAATTCTTTGAAGGTCCACAGGGCGTATCTCAATACAGTGTCACTGAGGGGACCCACTGAGAGACAGATAGTTACAGCAGGGCACATTTGAGATCAGAATTGGATTAAGTGAAATGAATGTAGACTGAGAAATAAGCTGTTTTGCAGGCACATGATGAATCTAATTTTGGGGTTTTTTTTGTGTGTGTGTGTGACAGGGTCTTGCTCTGTTGCCTAGGCTGGAGTGCAGTGGTGTCATCTTGGGTTACAGTAGCCTCGACCTCCTGACCTCAACTGATCCTCCCACCTCAGCCTCCTGAGTGGCTGGGACCACAGGGGTGCACCACCACACCCAGCTAATTTTTGTTCATTTTTTTTTGTAGAGGCAAAGTCTCACTATGTTGCCCATGTTGGTTTCAAATTCCTGGCCTCAAGCAGTTCTCCTGCCTCACCCTCCTAAAGTACTGGGATTACAAGCATGAGCCACCGTATCCAGCCCCTGATTTATTTTTTATTCCATTTCCAAAATATTCTATTGAATTAAATTCACAATGAAATTGATAGTAATCTTATTACAAATCTGTAGGTTTGGAGGAAGCTGCATTTACTTATCTTCAACAAAAACACAGAATATCCTTGACTTTTTCTTGGCAACTTGTCAAAGTTATTAAAACACCTGATTCAGCTGGGCACGGTGGCTCACGCCTGTAATCCCAGCACTTTGGGAGGCCAAGGTGGGCAGATCATGAGGTCAGGAGTTCAAGACCAGCCTGAACAACAGGATGAAAACCTGTCTCTACTAAAAATACAGAAGTTAGCCAGGTGTGGTGGCATGTGCCTATAATCCCAGCTGCTCAGGAGGCTGAGGCAGGAGAATCGCTTGAAACTGGGAGGCAGAGGTTGCAGTGAGCTGAGATTGCAGCACTGCACTCCAGCCTAGGGGATGGAGTGAGACTCCATCTCAAAAAAAAAAAAAAGAAAGAAAGAAAACAACAACAACAACTAAAATCTTATTCGTTAGAGAGACCGTGATTTTCATGTAATGTAACAGAATTAATTCGTGAAATGATGCAGCTAGGCTTTGGATTTTCTTTGACACCTGTGTATTTGTAGCATATGAGCTTACGGTTGGTCCTGGTTATTCACCAATAAGACGCATCGCTATTAAAAAATGTGATTAGATGGACTGAAAAGGGAGAGAGAAACCATAAATTTGGTAACATTTCTTTCTCTCCACAAGTTTGGATTAGGTTCTGAGCAGCCAGGTTCTGTCCCATTGCTGCCTCCCATCCAAGTACTAACCAGGCCCGACCCTGTTTAACTTCTGAGATCAGATGAGATGGAGCATGATCAGGGTTGTATGGCTGTAGCTTCATTCCTTCCTAACACTCTATAGTTAACAGATTGAAGAGTGTAGCTCCTGTAGATGGTTCTGCAGAGTTACTGATAGCAACGGAAGGGTGTGTGTGGTGGTAACCATTTGGATGAGTTGCAGGCAGCAACCAAAAGTTGAAGCACTCATGTAACACCTTCTATTTCCAACACTCACATACACCCCCAAGATCAAAATGTAGACATGGGGCAGTCAAAATGCTTTCCTCCTCCAGGGACCATTTAAATCAGAGCCTTATCCCAGGGTTTCCTAAAGAATACTTTTTTTTTTTCCCTTGAAAATCTCCAACTCAGACATCTGTAGTTGGATAGTTGCTTTTTCCCTGTATTTGTCTTTTGATGATAAAATGGTAGGCCCAACTAACACAGTGTCAAAGATCCATTCATGTGACCTTAGAAATGAGTCATGGAGGGTTGCATGGAAAAAGAAGAATTCTTCAAATAGAGGTCTTTACTAGGATTTATTTTCTGTGGAAGGCGTACTTGCTGCTCTCTGCTGGGAATTACTGCTGTAAAGTAGCTACATGTGCTAAGACACACTACCAATGTTAAGGCTTAGAAAATTTAACGTTTCTGATGGAAAGATTAATGATGTTTGGCTACATTTCAATCCTGCTTAGGAATTCTTGAGAAAATAAAACACGTGTTGCTGTTTTTTATGTTCTATAAAAACATATATATAGAGAAAAAATACTAAACCACATAATTTGGCGATGATTAAAGGTTTTTTTTTTTGCAGAAATTGGAAACTAGAGTTAATCCACATGTACTTACAAACGTCCATAATTATAGAATTTAGAAAACACATGCACACACACACACGCACACACACACATACACAACCAAGAGAAGTCTTGTGATGTTTAACAAGAAGAAATTATATTTACTATTCTTCACAGCTTTCCTCACATTTGCAAGCCAAAGAGTAGCTCTATACCAACACATAACATTAAATCACAGTTATGTGATTTAGTATGCTAAATACTTTCATATTTACACTATATGTTATGGGGCAAAGTGATTCAAGGGTGAAAAAACTGAAATAATCCATTAAAGATTTTATAGCTTTTATAATTTCTTCTTTTTTTGCAAGATGCTAAATACAAAAATATCTTAGACCTAAGTCATTTACAGTTTTGTTTTTTTGCTTCTATAATAAAATTTACAAGTGGAATTGTTCTCTGGTGTCACAGGGCTTTTAAAAAAAACAATAAAAGTAATGCATGAGTCTGATTCTGTTTCTAGTTCCAAAATCTTTGTAGCACAAGCTGTGTACATCATTTGTAATTCAAAATGATGTCAACAGCCCACAGAATACTTGAGGGCAAAGTATGACAGATAGATTTGATTTCCATCCTTTAAAAACATGTTGTAGATTACGCATGAGTACACTGCAGTTATTCTCTTAATGCATGAGTGTGTCTCAGTTATTTTCTTAATATTCTGCATCACAGAACAAATATATTCGGAGTGTCTGAAATCAGAGCAAATACATAACTTGTCTTCGTAATTTTCTTTCCTTCCTCACTGATCAGAGTGGATTCTGTTTTCCATCTTCCTTGTTGAATCAAGGCAGCTTGTGCTTTGTGTGTACCATTATAATTCATCTAAACTAAATCATGGCAACACTCTCACTTTCTGATATATGGCAGGAGATACCTGCCCTCTCCTTCTGTTCTCTTAATCTCCAGCTGAAGCGAATGGATGGAACTTGCTGGTTGTTCTATCTTTTAATCTAAGAAACAACTTCTCTTTTCATTTCCGCTTCTGAAAATATATAAATAATATATTTTATACATAATCCAGGGGTTTGAAATAGTCTAATTATGAAGTTTACTATTACCTTTTCCTTTTGTCTTTTTATCTTGAGAGGTAAAGTCAGTACTCAGCACAGCTCATCCTCAGCTGCCATCCATGTGTGATCAACACGTTTATCCATGTGTGAGATTTTGTGCTAGAATCCTGCTCTCATACCTTGCCCCTACAATCCATTTTCCACAAAGCAGCCAGTATGACCCATGCTTATTTATTTTAGAGACAGAATCTTGCTCTGCCACCCAGGCTGACATGCAGTGGTGTGATCATAGCTCACTGCAACCTTGAACTCCTGGGCTCAAGGGATCCTCCCACCTCAGCCACCTGTAGCTGGGCTTACATGTGTGAACCACCATGCCCAGTTAATTAAAAACAATTTTATTTTGTAGAGATGGGCTCTTGCTATGTTGCCCAGGCTGGTCTTAACTCCTGGCCTCAAGCAATCCTCCTGCCTCGGCCTCCCAAAGTGCTGAGAGTAGAGGTGTGATCCTCTGTGCCTGGCCCTTTATGACCTTTAAAAGTCATGTATTTGTCTTACACTCCCCTGTTTAAAACCCTTAAATGGTTTCCCATTGCACTTATAATACAACTCAAACTTCTCCTTGGACCTATGAGACCCTGTGTCTCCCGGCTGCCTCTCTGTCCTCAGTTGTTTCCTTTTTTCCCTACCTCCCCGAGCTCATTCTTGCTGGACCATCTTTCACTCTCCCCGTTTCCTCTGCCCAGAATGCCCCCTAGCACCACACCCACGTGCATCCAACTGCTTCTGGCCAGAGGCCTTCCCTCCAGGGCTGCCTGCTCAGAGAGGCCTCTTTGGCACCAAATCCATCCAGAAGGGTTGCCTGTGTACTCTCTATCACTTCTCCCTGGTTTAGTTTCTTCAGAGCTAGAGTCTAACTAGACTCTAACTCTCCACAAGCAGGAACCACACTTGACTTGTTCACCTCTGTGTGATCCTGGCACCTATTCTAAGAGATGGGGATGCATTGGTGGGGAAAAGAGACAAAGATCCCTGGGGAAGATCCTATGGGGTGGTGGAGAGGGGATACAGGCAATACATAGGACAAATAAGTAAAGTAGGCCAGGTGCTGGCCTCCCAAAGTGCTGGATTACATGCCTGTTTCATCTTTTCCTTAATGTACCAAATTAACTATTTTAACCACGGTTACATGCCTGTAATCCCAGCACTTTGACAGGCTGAAGTGGGAGGATTGCTTGAGGCCAAGAGTTTGAGACCAGCCTGGGCAACATGGCCAGACCCTTTCTCTACAAATAATTTTAAAAAATAGTGGGCCATGGTGGTGCACACCTGTAGTCCCAGCTACCTGGGAGGCTGGGTGGGAAGATCACTTGAGCCCAGGAATTTGAGGCTTCAGTGAGCTGTGATAGCACCACTGCACTCCAGCCTGGGTGACAGAGCAAGACCTTGACACACACACACACACACCTCCCCGCCCCCCCCCCCCCCCCCCCCCCCACACAAATAGGGTAGTGTTAAGCACTGAGGGGAACATTAAAGTGGGGGAAGGATTGGGAGTACTGGGGATGTGTGCGGCAAAGTCCCAAGGCAAGGGCAGGCCTGGAGTGCTTGAGGGGCAGTCAGGAGACCAGCATCTAGAATGAGGTGAATGAAGGAGTGAACACCAGGAGATGAGACCAGGGAGGTGACTGGTCGCCATGTCATGCAGGGACTGGAGGCCACCGGGAGGATTCATTCTGGCTTCATGTGTGAGATGGGCAGACATCAGAGACTTTTGAGCAGAGGAGGACAAAAAGAGAGACTGCAGCCCAAGAAAAGAAGCTGGCCCTCGGCAGAAACATAATGATTCATCCATCATTAAGGAAAGAATATGGGATATATGGATAGAGATGCACGCAGGTAGATAGGTAGATGTCTTGGCGGGAGCTTGTGCAACTTTTGTTTTGACTGCGTCTATTTTCCCTGCAACATGGGCAACAAAATCATTAGCTGAGGCCAGGTGTGGTGGCTCGTATTTATAATCCCAGCACTTTGGGAGGCCCAGGTGGGAGGATCACTTGATGCCGGAGTTTGAGACCAACCTGGGCAAGATAGTGAGACCCTTGTCTCTTAAAAAAAAATGGTTTTGTAGGTGAGAGAGTGATTGAACCAGGGTAGCTCACTGAGCGCCCAGGACTGAGCAGGAGGAAAGTTGGATTTAACCAAGGTTTGAGAAAAGGACAAGGCAGATGAGGATGTGGAATTCCAAAGATTGACTGTGGAATTAATCCCTTGTGGAAAATGGGGAGAATATGGTAAGGAAATTTGGGCACATTTGGAATGAGTGGAACCAGACTAATCTGGGAAGACTCCCCTAGATGAACCTTGAAAGTCTGGCTCCAGGGGTAGCCAAGGACTACTTCCTGAATATCCATCCATTGGCAGGTATTGAATGCCTTCATTCAGAGAACTGTGATAGGTGCCATGGGAATAGAAAGCGTAAAGCCCTATGTGAAAAGGACAATTCATGCAACTCTCAACAGAAAATTCTGAATGAGTCTCAAGAGATGTTATTTGCTTCAGCAGTTGAAATCAGATGAAGAGCCAGGCATCGTGGCTCACACCTGTAATCCCAGCAGTTTGTGAGGCTGAGATGGGTGGCTCGCTTGAGCCTAGGAGTCCAAGACCAGCCTAGGCAACATAGGGAGGCCTCAACTCTACAAAAAGTAAAAATAGCCGGGCATGGTGGTACGTGCCTGTAGTTCCAGCTACTCAGGAGGCTGAGGGTTGAGGATTGCTTGACCCCAGGAGTTTAAGGCTGCAGTGAGCCATGATCAGCTTGGGTGATAGAGCAAGACCCTGTCTCGAAACAAAACACGATGAAGACTGTTTCATCTTTCCCTTACTTTACCAAATTAACTATTTGTTTTAATTTTTTGTTTTTTTGAGATGGAGTCTCGCTCTGGAGTCCAGGCTGGAGTGCAGTGGTGCAATCTTGGCTCACGACAACCTCCGCCTTCTGGGCTCAAATGATTATCCTGCTTCAGCCTCCTGAGTAGCTGGGATTACAGGTGCACACCACTGCATCCAGCTTATTTTTGTACTTTTAGTAGAGACGGGGTTTCACCGTGTTGGCCAGGCTGGTCTTGAACTCCTGACCTCGGGTGATCCGCCCACCTCAGCCTCACAAAGTGTTAGGATTATAGGTGTGAGCCACCATGCCCAGCCTAACTATTATTAACACTTTATTATCATTAGGTATATTCTTCTAGTGAGGTTAAATGCAGCTGTATCTCTTGCTGTAATACAATACATGTCTTCTTCAAAAACCTATACTCTGTAAAAAAAACATGCATGATCAAGTTACAGGCTTATTAGGAAAGTAGGGTTAAGGGCAGATTACTCAAAACCTATTTTGAAACCAGAGCACCAGCAAAAACAGCATTTGGTACCCTGGGAGATAACTTGGACATCTAGGGCAGCAGCAGGGCTGACGGCTGCGCCAGGGCATAGGAAAAGTGCACAAGAGCAATTGTGGAAAAGCGGAGGCCAGGCCAACAGAAGCTGAGCTCTGACCCAGTTAAGGCAGTCCCCAAAGGTGGCGCCACCTACTATCAACCCAGAACTTTGCAAAGTCCCGGAGAGGCCGGCTCAAAGGAAGGGAGCCCTGGATGTGCAAACTTGTTTTAAAATTTCTTAAGATAGAGCTGAAAGGGCCCCTGCCTGGACAGCAGCCAAGCCAAAGGCCCTTTCCTTTCTTGTTGAAGGTATAATTCTACTCCCACCATTCCAGCTCCCAGGAAAATTCATGTGTAAGCCAGCAAAAAAAGTCATGTACAAGCCAAGGAAACCTCTACGTTTATAGTGACACAAATCCCTTATTTATCAATCAAAAGTGAGCTAACTGATGTTATAGAAAGAACAATTGTTCTCTACCTTTGTCCTTAAAAGTTTTTGAAAATTACAACTATTTGGAAAGTATCACTCAACATTTTTTTTCTTTTCTTTTTTTTTTTTTTGAGACGGAGTCTCCCAGGCTGGAGTGCAGTGACTGGATCTCAGCTCACTGCAACCTCCGCCTCCTGGATTCAAGCGATTCTCCTGCCTCAACCTCCCAAGTAGCTGGGACTACAGGCACCTGCCACCACACCCAGCTAATTTTTTTTATTTTTGTAGAGAGGGGGTTTCACCGTGTTAGCCAGGATGGTCTCGATCTCCTGACCTCGTGATCCACCCACCTCGGCCTCCCAAAGTGCTGGGATTACAGGTGTGAGCCACCGCGCCTGGCTTCATTTTGTTTTTATCATTAAGCATAATCACAGGTCCTTAATTTAACTGCCCCCATCCAAATGGGATTCATGATTCACCTTCTTAACCTTGGCCTCCTTCAGTTTTTCCAGCGCCAGCTTAATTTTATCAGCCTTGGCTTGGGCTTCTTCCTCTTCCTGAAAAAGGGCAAGATATTCTTCAATACAGTCCATTAAATAATACCAGTGAGTAATCACTTCTGTCATTGCTAGTGTCTTAGCTACTTTATGTTAGCAAAAGTTACCAAATTTCACATGCTTAATTTTCAGAATGTATTAATTACTTTTTAAAGACATACAATGTGTAATAATCACATCTGGATAAATGGGGTATCCATCACCCGAAACATTCAATTTTCAGAATTTAAATGGCTAAAACAAAATTCTTCAGCTCAAAGATATAGAAGGCAGTCACTCTTTATAGCTTGGGAATGGTAACTTAAAAGATGAAATGATGACTTTAACAGTGGTTCGTATATTTAGATCACAACAATCTGCTTGGCCCACAAACTGGGATCTGACCTAAGGAATCTGTAGATTGACACATCTCCAGGGATTTGAACACTCCCAGAAATTATATGCACACTTTTGGATCACGATGTCTTTTTGGGGATTTCTAATTTTTTAAATTAGATTCTTAAAGGGGTTCTTAATGTCCCCAAAGGTTAAGAGAGACTGAATATATATATATATATTTTTTTTTTTTTATTTGGAGTCTTGCTCTGTCGCCCAGGCTGGAGTGCAGTGGTGTGATCTCGGCTCACTGCAAGTTCTGCCTCCCGGTTTCACACCATTCTCCTGCTTCAGCCTCCCAAGTAGCTGGGACTACAGGTGCCTGCCACCATGCCCGGCTAATTTTTTATATTCTTATAGAGATGGGGTTTCACCGTGTTAGCCAGGATGGTCTTGATCTCATGACCTTGTGATCCATCTGCCTTGGCCTCCCAGAGTACTGGGATTACAGGCGTGAGCCACTGCACCCGGCCCGAGAGAATGAAATTTAAACTTACAATTCACCAAAAAACATATGAGCACTGACAAGCTCATATGAACAGGCAGAAAAGTGAGTGAAGTATTTTATGAGCCCAAAGCTCTTTGAGTTTGGCAAGTTAAGTCTCTCTTCTATTTATAATGATAGGGAAATGAGCTGTTCTGGTTACATTCTAATTACTTGAATATAGGCATGTATCTTTTTATAGCAGTGGTTCTCAAATTGTTTTTTGAGCCACAAGCCCCTTTAAGAAAGCCCATAAAGCTTCACAAGTGCATTCAACTTTGTACTTTGTTTACTTTCAGGGGGTGCATGGCCCCCTCGAAATCTTCATGGACCCTACATTAAGAGTCTCTGTTCTATATTGATCTCCATTTTCACATAAATTTTCTATAATAAGTACACAGTAGAGCACTGTGTGTGATAGAGTATAATTTAATATTTGATTTATATTCAATATTTATTCATTCAAAAGGCATTGTATGACCTTTCAGGGTCCCTAGGCTCTTATTTGTGAGGACCAAACATCATGACACAGTGTGACAACTGTGGAAGCAGAAATTGAACTGGACTCTCCTCTAAAATATTCGGCTTACTCTATAAAGAAAATCCTTAAAAGTGCTCTTTTTACTTTTATGAGAGACACACTATGGGTTAATATCCCAAATAATGATAATTTAAACTTTCCAGTTGTCTGTTTTTCAATATTCAGAAATTTATCAATATCAAGCACCCATCACCTGCCTGCTTTGTAACACCCTCCCCAACTCTGACATTACAAGTGATACTTGGATGTGCCTGTCCTACTGAACAGGGCTGCCAAGTTCAACAAAATTCAATTTCACTCTACTCAGAAAATGTATAATGAATGCCTTCCAATCTCTATGTACTGAGCTAGGAGCAGGGACACGGAAATATACAATCAGTTCCACATTTCAATATGATGTTAATAAAACATTTCCCCAAAAGACTGAGTTTTATCAAAGAGTGTTTGCATACAAATATTTTTAAAGCAAACTATAGTAAATCCTGAATATGACCCTAATACATTCTTGATATACACCCATGTGGCTTGTTTACGCAGCATTCTAGCTTTGCAACGAGCGTGCTCTGTATCTTGGTTTTTTAGTATGTCAGATCTTTGGATGCACAAACTTTGGAATGTAATGATCACTTCAGAGAACATCAGTGATAGGTAGCAGAGGCTGATGGCCCTGCCATCTCTGGTCCCACGCACTTACCTGAGAGAGAGGTTCAGGAGGTGGTGGCGGCAGTGGAAGGTCTAACACAGGATCAGCTGGTGGAGGTGGTAAGTCATCCTCATATGGGCTGATACCAGTGGCAGCAACATTTGTTCCATGACCAAGAGGGGCTGCACCACTGACATTTGATGCCTGTAGAGATGCTGAATGATGTTGACTCTGCGAGGACTCTTTCTGTGCCTGGATTGTCCTCTGCTCAGCTTCACTTATGTCTGCTACCAGATCTGCCATGAGAGCCTCTAAATCTTGGTCTTCCAGTGCATTTAAGGACTCTAGTAGGGAAAATCACATTAACGGTATAAACAACTACTTGCATCTGGAAAAACTGAAAGAAGATAATTTTTAAGCATAATATTTGAGTAGAAAGGAATTCTTATTTTGATTGGTTATGATATAATGAGAAGATTGAGAATATTTTAATTCAATAGCACAAGTATAGGAATTCCTAAAAGGACTGTTGCTGCATTTGTTGCATGGTTAATCTGAGTGAGTTTCTAATACCAAGAAAATAAATGGAGGAAATGTGTTCTCTACACTGGGGCACCTGACACACCAGCTATAAAGTCAAATCCAAGCCCATGAATAGATGCTTAAGTAGGAAATCCTTGCATATTATAGTGTAAGATCTCAGAGTTTTAGAAAAGTAGGGGAGGGGAGAGCATTGGAAATGGATGGAAGGGGAGTTTTCCCTAAGCATTTGGAGGGCAAATAGAGTACTGCTGCTATTTAGAAGAAACTGGATTTCAACCAACTGGGGTTTAATGTGCCTGTGACTTTGGGGTGAAGATGGAGCTTCTATAGGCTCACCACCTAACTGTAGAAAACTTCACATTCGGAGAAAGAGCAATTTTTAAAAAATTTTTATTTATTTATTTATTTATTTATTTATTTGGGACAGAGTCTCACTCTATTGCCCAGGCCGGAGTGCCATAGTGTGATCTCGGTTCACTGCAATCTCTGCCTCCCAGGCTCAAGCAATCCTCCCAACTCACCCTCCCAAGCAGCTGGGACTACAGGTGCATGCCATCAGGTCCAGCTAATTTTTGTATTTTGTGTAGAGACAGGGTTTCGTCATGTTGCCCAGACTGGTCTCAAACTCCTGGGCTAAAGCAATCTTCCCACCTCAGCCTCCCAAAGTGCTGGGATTACAGGCAAGAGCCACCGTGCCCAGCCAAGAGCAATTAATGATAAATAGCAGAAATTAAAGCACCATAGGTCGCAAGGAGTTAAAAAATTATGGGATTAAATGGTAGAAACTTAATGAAGATAGTAAGCTGGGAGTTAACTTTTAAAAGACAGGAAAGACATAAATTTTCAGAGTGAGAGGGAGGGAGGAGAGATCACCTTAGGATTTCTTCCATGTGTGAGATTACTATGGTAGAGTAATCTGTGTGATCCTGAACATTGATTAGATCATGTGGTGTAGTGGGGGTGGTGTTGGTGAGTAGTCCTGGTGGAGTACTTTGATGATCAGGCATATATGATATGGTGAATATAATGAACAAAGGATGGGCAGGAAGGAAGTGATCCATGAGGAGAATTCTAGCTGCTATAGGTATGATGAACCAGACTGAGGAAATGGGAGCAACTGGAATAAAGCCTACTCAGTAACAAATAAGCTTTGTGAAAGGATACATTGTCAGACATCATCATCATAAACGCCACGCAGTGTATTACAGGAATGCTAGTAGTGCTAGTTTATAGTACTCGGACTAAAGTTTGGGTTTCCTCAATGTGTAAAAAGAGTTTATTTTACTGTAAGTCATTTTTATACATGACTTCTTTTTTTTTTTTTGAGACAGAATCTCGCTCTGTCACCCAGGCTGGAGTGCAGTGGCATGATCTCAGCTCATTGCAACCTCTGCCTCTCGGGTTCAAGCAATTCTCCTGCCTCAGCCTCCCCAGCAGCTGGGATTACAGGTATGCACCACCCTGCCTCGATAATCTTTGTATTTTTAGTAGAGACAGGGTTTTGCCATGTTGACCAGGCTGGTCTCGAACTCCTGGCTTCAAGTGATCCCCTTGCCTCAGCCTCCTGAGGTGCTAAGATTGCAGGTGAGAGCTATCAGGCGTAGCCTATATATAATTTCTTTATAAAATTAAGCTAAATTAATTTAAAATGTTTTCAGAGAAAATATATATAGAACTAAAGAAGCATATTTATAATTTTCTACTGCAATCAATCACATTGTGACTGTTGACATATACACCTTTACTCTATTATAAAATTTTGGGGACAAAACCTCCATAATAATATTTATATTAGTAATTTCCAGCAAATTTAATAAATTGAATTATTATATTAGTTATTAATAGCTTTTTAATATATTAAAGATTTCTAAATTTATCAATAGAGATGAAATGTTTTAATAAAGATTAGCTAAATTTATGAATATGGAATTGAGTAATATGGAATTGGGGAATGGGAAAGAAATAGATTTTATTCTGAAATTGGTCACTGACTCTCTGAATGACTTTGGGCAATTTTTTTTTTTTTTAAACAGACTCTTGTTCTGTTGCCCAGGCTGCAGTGCAGTGGTAGGATCATAGCTCACGGTAGCCTCAACCTCATGGGTTCAAGCAATCTTCCCACCTCAGCCTCCCAAATAGCTGGGACTACAGGCACATACGAGCATGCCTGGCTAATTTTTAAATTTTTTTAGAGACAGTGGTCTCACTATGTTGCCCAGACTTGTCTCAAACTCCTGGGATTAAGTGAGCCTCCTGCCTTGGCCTCCCAAAGTGATGGAATTACAAGCATGATTACAGGCTTGCACCCAGCCTGGGCAAAATATTTTGAACTCATTTTAGCAGTGTTTTAAAGTGAAGACAAAACAAATCTATTCTTAATCTAATTCCATACAAATTTAATTTTCCATACATAGGAGTAGTTTTTAATTGTCTTTTCCCGTATCCAAATTAGACCACATGTGTACATCTTGTTTCCTTAATGAGAAGAGTGTCTTATTACTGTAGTGTAACATCACTGTGTTTATATCTTGCTGGGTATCTGGGTATCATTGCTCCTATCATTGTCAGTATTGTGATACCAGGCACTGAGTTAGTGCTTAGAAAGCGTTAGTTGAGATGACTACAATTAAATTGAAATATTGATTAAATTTTAATTTTAATTGAATTGATTATAAAACATGCGGCTGTTATGATGTGGTGAGGCTAAATTTGCTTTGTTCATATGTGCAAGTATATGTTATCTATTGCAATCATAATTATACAAAAGTATATTGCTTTTTTTTTTTTTGCTTTTTTTTTTTTTAGACAGAGTCTTGCTCTGTCATCCAGACTAGAGTGCAGTGGCGCAATCTTGGCTCACGGCAACCTCCGCCTTCTGGGTTCCAGTGATTTTGGTCCCTCAGTCTCCCAAGTAGCTGAGATTACAGGTGCCTGCCACCATGCCTGGATAATTTTTGTACTTTTAGTAGAGATGGGGTTTCATCATGTTGGCCAGGCTGGTCTTGAACTCCTGACCTCAAGTGATCCACCAGCACTGGCCTCCCAACGTGCTGGGATTATAGGCGTGAGCCACCATGCCTGGCCTGCTTTTGTAAAAACCTTCATGAATGTTACCATCTTGGTGGAAATGACTGGCAGGAATAATAAATTTGTGTGGCAAATAAAAAGAGTGTAGGAAAAGAGAAAATCAAAAGAGGTATATTATAATTTATCAAGAAACAGTCACTGGCACCTGATGGTTTATTACAAAACTACTGGAAATGATAGAAACAGAGAAATGCCTGGTCGGACGCCATGCCTCACACCTGTAATTCCAGCACTTTAGGAGGCTGAAACAGGTGGATCACCTGAGGTCTAGAGCTCGAGACCAGCTTAGCCAACAAGGCGAAACCCCTTGTCTACTAAAACTAGCCGGGCATGGTGACTCTTGCCTGTAGTCTCAGCTACTTGGGAGGCTGAGGCAAGAGAATCGCTCAAACCCAGAGGGCAGAGGTTGCAGTGAGTGGAGATCCCGCCACCGCACTCCAGCCTGGGTGACAGAGAGAGACTCTGCCTGAAAAAAAAAAACAAAATTCAGAGAAGCACAGAAATAAAACTTGGAATTCTGGATTTCTGTAATTGAACTTCTCTCCTATCTTGCTTTTCATATTTTTGGTAGTCACTGCAAGTCTTTGGGAAATCTTCTTCCAGAGTTGCAGGGAGTTTTCACTAATTTGAAAGTGATTACTTCAAGATTTATTATTATTCTTTTTGAGATGCAGTCTCACTCTGTCGCCCAGGCTGGGGTGCAGTGGCGCGATCCTGGCTCACTGCAAGCTCCGCCTCCTGGGTTCACGCAGTTCTCTCGCCTCAGCCTCCCGAGTAGCTGGGACTACAAGCGCCCGCCACCACGCCCAGCTAATTTTTTGTATTTTTTGTAGAGACGGGATTTCACCGTGTTAGCCAGGATGGTCTCGATCTGACCTCGTGATCTGCCCGCCTCGGCCTCCCAAAGTGTTGGGATCACAAGCTTGAGCCACTGTGCCAGGCCTCAAGACTTATTATAATATGAATAGCATGTGGCCTAAAGATGTCTCCACTTAAATACACTGAGAGTTTTTGTTTTGTTTTGTTTTTTATTTTCTTGAGATAGAATCTCATTCTGTTGCCCAGGGTGGTATGCAGTGGCAGAAACACAGCCCACTGCAGCCTTGATCTTCCTGCCTCAGCCTCCCAAGCAGCTGAGACCACAGGCACATGGCACCACACTTGGCTACTTTTTTTTTATTTTTCATAGAGATGGGGTGTTGCTATGTTGTCCAGGCTGGTTTCAAACTCCTGAGCTCAAGCAATCCTCCTGCCTTGGCCTCCTAAAGTGTTGGGATCACAGGTGTGAGCCACCACGCATGGCTGAGAGATTTTTGGTAATAAAATAAAGTGACACGTTCAGGAAAAATGAAAAAATGTCAAGTAGACTAAATTACATATAAGTATATATTATATCTAAATTAAAAAATATTTTAAATAAAATATGAAGTATCCATTCATATTTATTAATCATTATGAAATAGTTGATTTCTATCACTGAAGGGTCATTTCCTTATGAATATTTTCATATACTACTCTTTGTTACTCTATGGGCGTAGTAATAAGAAGAAACTCCCCTTACTTTAAAGCAGAAGATCATTTTGAGACTTTTCACAAATGCAGAATGGTGCTCCCTTTCGTTATTGGCAAAAAAGTCTTCTTGATTCTCTCAATTCAATCAAGACACAGTAAAACCCAGTCTGAAATCCATGATTTTAACAATGATATTTATCACGATGTTTAGGTTCCTTTAATTTAGTTTTCAAATTATAGTTTCATACTGATTTGAATCATCATCATGATTTTGAATTACTTAAGAAAAGAAATTGTTATGCTTACCATTTAAATCTTTAAACCCCACACTGTAGTTAAATTCAGCTCTGGGTGGGTTAGGGTCAGGAGGAGGGAGAGTGTCAACTCCTAAACTCTGTGAAAAAAGATCCCCCATCAAAGTTATTCATGATACAAACATTTCTGTAGCACACTTTACTCAGCAAGTCAAAAACCATGTATTATTTACACATTTTCTCCCTTAGTATGTTCTCTGAAAACCATATTGTAACTTGAAAATGTTTTACGTAATTTTTCCCCTATAGAAAATTACAGTGTAAAAATTATTCTAGAAGGAAGATCTTGAAACGGAACATGTCAATGAGAATGAGGTAGTTAATTTTTATAAAGAACATATAATGTCTTGTAATGGTGAACACACACACACTATATATATACATATATACAAATAATTCTGTAATGACTTAAGTCATGACATCAAAGAAATAAATATCCAGTTACTTGGAGGAGACAAGCTGTTTGAGGATGCAGTCTGTTGTAGTAAAATATTTCCTTAGCCTAAAATCTTGAGAACCTACATGTTGGCAGGGCTGTTTAGCCAAGCAAACCTATGACTATATCCACTTGGCCGCAACAAAGAAACAGCAAAAACCAAAAGGGCTTTGGGTGACGGCAGGTCCAAGAGACTAAAAGGGGGCTTTTCCTATTCATTTTTTTAAAATAAAAATAATGAGTCTTACTATGTTGCCCAGGCTGGTCTTTAACTCCTGGGCTCAAGTGAGCCTCCTGTCTTGGCCTCCCAAAGTGCTGGGATTATAGGTGTGAGCCATCATGCCCAGCCTCTTTCCTGTTCTTGCCTTACAGTAACAATACTTAAATGTGGTCCTGCAAAAATCCCAGACTCTGGCCCATCAGAACACTTCCCCCACTGGCTGCAGAAATGAGGGAACGGGTACAGAGAGACCACACACGTTCCCTTAAACTCTCCTCCGCCATGGGAAGAGAAAACACAGTCCTCATCTTTAGAAATGTGGTTGCCATCGGCTCACAACTGTAATCCCAGCACTTTGGGAGGCCAAGGTGGACAGATCATGATGTCAGGAGATAGAGACCATCCGGGCCAATATGGTGAAATCCCGTCTCTACTAAAAATACAAAAATTAGCTGGGTGTGGTGGCGTGCACCTGTAATCCCAGATAATGCATGGGGGATGAGAGAGGAGAATCGCTTCAACCTGGGAGATGGAGGAAGCAGTGAGCCGAGATTGTGCCACTGCACTCCAGTCTGCTGACAGAGTGAAACTCCGACTCAAAAAAGAAAGAAAGAAAGAAAGAAAGAAAGAAAGAAAGAAAGAAAGAAAGAAAGAAAGAAAGAAAGAAAGAAAGAAAAGAAAAGAAAAGAAAAGAAAAGAAAAGAAAAGAAAAGAAAAGAAAAGAAAAGAGAAGAAAAGAAAAGAAAAGAAAGAAAAAAAGAAATGTGGCTGTCATCCTAACACCTTTTAATCAGCACCCCTTCCTCTAAGCCAACTGTCTTGTATCTTATCCCTTCTTTCATAGAATCTAAACTTTTCTGAATCTTTTTAGGAATATAAAGTAGATGCTAACTAGAATTGGTTTATTTTTTATTTTTGTTTTTATTGAGACAGAGTCTCACTCTGTCGCCCAGGCTGGAGTGCAATGGCACAATCTCGGCTCACCGTAACCTCTGCTCCTGGGTTCAAATGATTCTCCTGCCTCAGCCTCCTGAGTAGCTGGGATTACAAACACCCACCACCAGGCTCGGCTAATTTTTGTGTTTTTAGTAAAGATGGGGTTTCACCATATTGGCCAGCCTGGCCTCGAACTCCTGACCTGTGATCTGCCCACCTCGACCTCCCAAAGTGCTGGGAATACAGGTGTGAGCCACTGTGCCCAGGGTAGAATTGGTTTATTTTTCCTAAAATAAATAGTCTTTCAAAACACAGACTTTTTTTTTTTTTTTTTTTTTTTTTTAGAGAGAGCTTTAGAAGACCCCTATCTTATTTAGGAATACTGGCTTATTCTTCTTTTGACATTTTATGCAGAAAAGTGATGAGCTGGTTACCTTCTTAGTCAAAGGCTCATTTATGAGCACACTCTGAGCCGCTCTAAAGCCCATCTGACTGTAACCTGGCTTAGTGGCCGCTGGGTTAGCAGCTGCCTGGCTGTAGTGGCGCCGACAGTGGGGCTCAGTGACCTCTGAGTCAATCTGATCTTGATGCCAGGGGCTTTTTTCTGTCTATGGCTGAGTGGTTTTCACATTCCTTTGAGGGTACTAAGTTCTTACAGTCTAATTACAAGGCCACCAAAACTCCCACTTAGTTATTTAAAATATAGCATTTCCTCAAGAGTTGGTAAAAAGTCTTTACTAAAGATGATATCCAGCCTGGGCAACATAGTGAGATCTCATCTCTACAAAAGAAAAAAAAAAATTAGCTGGGTGTGGTGGCGTGCACCTGTAGTCCCTGCTACTTGGGAGGCTGCGGCCAGAGGATCACTTGAGCCCACGAGGTTGAGGCTCCAGTGAACCATGATTGTGCCACTGCCCTCCAGCTTAAGCAACAGAGTGAGACTCTGTCTCAAAAACACCCCAAAATCAAACAAAGATAATATTTTCTTAGTGAGTTTATATAAAGGTAACCACAGGCAAATGGCTCAGTGCTGGTGGTTGTAGGGTAGTAAATTTGGGGGTAAATTTCTCTATTGGTAAATATTTGGATATGACAAGTTTGATGTATATCTGATCAATGTATTAAACTAACTGATCTCAAAAGAGTATAGTCAGGAACAAACTTTTTTTTTAATCCGTCATTGTCACAATTATATTGGAACTATATAATGTTGCCAATCTTCAGGGTTTTAAAAAAGACAGCTCCTTTGTCATGTTATAATGAAATTCTGCAACTCTATTTTTGTTTTCTAATTTGCCAGTTAAAAAGGGAAGTTTACCTGAGTCAGAAGATCCATCTCTCCCAGCAAAGTGCTGAACATTTGGTCTATGTCTTCACTTGACTCACCCATCTGAAAAAGGAAGAAACTGAGATATTAGCAGTCTCATAAAAGCCTGATCCTAGGATACTCTTTGCATCCCTCTCTTTCCCCCAAGAGCCCCATCCATGGACAGCTAAGTAGGGAGAGGACTATACTGAGAGGAAGGCTCATGTCAGCCTGAAATTTCATGCCTGGCTTCTATCCAATCTGCTTGATCCAAGATTGTGCCAAACCTTGGGAAACGCCTCAGAGCCACAAATGAAATTTTCCAGGCTAAACTAGTCTTCTTGGGGCCAAAGAAACAGGCTGGGCAAGGTGACTCATGCCTGTAATCCCAGCACCAGGGGAGGCCGAAACAGGCGGATCACCTGAGGTCAGGAGTTCAAGACCAGCCTGGCCAATATGGTGAAACCCCATCTCTACAAAAAACACAAAAATTACCTGGGTGTGGTGGTGGGAACCTGTAGTCCCAGCTACTCGGGAGGCTGAGGCAGGAGAATCGCTTGAACGCAGGAGGCAAAGGTTGCAGTGAGCCGAGATCGCACCACTGCACTCTAGCCTGGGGGACAGAGAGAGACTCCGTCTCAAAAAAAAAAAAAAAAAACTTACATGAAAATGATGTGAGGAGTGATTAAGCATATTTACCCAACAATTCCCTGCTTTCAAAAGATATTTCTGAAATAATAGTTTTTAGTACATTTATTTAGAAGTACTGGTGGACAAACACTTAGAACTTAGATAGCCGCCCTGTCAAGTGAAAAGAGATAGAAAGAAAACATGTTTTTACATTTTAAACTTTCTTTGCCTAAACCAAATGAAGCAATTGCCCAAGAAGAGGAAAAGTTTGCAATAAAATAGGGTGGGACGCACTGTGAGTCGCAACTGGCTGCTCGGTTTCCTGACATTTTTGGCAAGGCTAAATTGGGAAGTTAGGAGACATTACTAGTCCTTTGGCCACTAACTAGCAGTAGTTTGGCAAAGGTAATCAATTGTTTCATCTGTAACATGAGGAATTTGTTGCAGACCATTTCTAAGGACATTTCTTTCTTTTTTCTTTTCTTTTTTTTTTTTTAGACGGAGTCTTCCTCTGTCACACAGGTTGGAGTGTGGTGGCACGATCTCAGCTCACTCCAGCCTCCATCTCTCAGGTTAAAGCAATTCTCCTTCCTCAGCCACCCGAGTAGCTGGGATGACAGGCACCCGCCACCACGCCTGGTTAATTTATTGTATTTTTAGTAGAGACAGGGTTTCATCATGTTGGCCAGGCTGGTCTCAAACTCCTGACCTCACCTGAGGGTGATCCACTCTCCTTGACCTCCCAAAGTGCTGGGATTACAGGGATGAGTCACCTTGCTCAGCCTCTAAGGACATTTCAAAATGCTCTAAAACACTGTAAGATTAATGCCAATTATAGCTCATACTAAGAAGTCTGGTGGGTGTAGAGAATCAGTATGTAATATTTAAGCCAAATCACAATATTTACTTGAATATGTACATGCATGCATTTGTATCTCATTCTTTTAATTTGGAAATTAAAAATATATACGAAAGCAGAGAGAATAATGATTTTCATGTACACATTGTCCAGCTTTAATAATTTTCAACTGGACTGATCTTTTTCCATTTATATCTTCCTACAACAGATATTTTAAAGCAAATATTATTTTTCCACAAATATTTCAGAATGCAGTACTAAAAGATAAAGATACTCTATTTTTTTTCTTTTCTTTTTTTTTTTTTTAGATGGAGTTTTGCTCTTGTCGCCCTGCCTAGAGTGCAGTGGTGCCATCTCACGCCTCTGCAACTTCCACCTCTCGGGTTAAAGCCAGTTTCGTGCCTCAGCCTCCTGAGTAGCTGGAATTACAGGCATGTCCCACCACACCCGGCTAATTTTTGTATTTTTAGTAGGGACGGGGTTTCGCCATGTTGGCCAGGGTGTTCTGAAACTCCTAACCTCAGGTGATCCACCTGCCTCGGTCTCCCAAAATGCTGGGATTACAGGTGTGAGCCACCACGCCTGGCCGATAAAGATACTTTCTAAATCATAACCATAATACTATTATCTCTTCATGTGTGTGTATTTAAAATAAACTACTCGGCTGAAATAGGCCAAGTCGAGGCAAATCTACCTTTCCTTGAATAAACTATCTTGAAAACTTGTAGTTCACCCTTTAAGTGACTTTAATACTTTAGCAGTCACATATTTTTATTTTTAATAGCTTTAGCTAACCAGGGTATCTTAGTCTCTTTATTAAATATGTCTATGAAACAAACTTTGTCACACTAACTTTGCTTTCTTAAAAATGACTCAAATGACTTCCTTCCCTTTCTCCTTCTCCTTCTTCTCCTCCTTCTCCTCCTCCTCCTCTTCCTCCTCCTCCTCCTCCTCCTTCTTTTATTTTTGAGACAAAGTCTCACTCTGTCTCCCAGGCTGGAGTGCAATGGCTTGATCTCAGCTCACTGCAACCTCTGCCTCCTGGGTTCAAGAAATTTTCCTGCCTCAGCCTCCTGGGTAGCTAGTATTACAGGCGCCCGCCACCATGCCTGGCTAATTTTTGTGTTTTTAGTAGAGATGGGGTTTCATGATGTTGGCCAGGCTGTTCTTGAACTCCTGACCTCAAGTGATCCACCCACCCAGGCCTCCCAAAGTGTTGGGATTACAGGTGTGAGCCACCACACCCGGCCAAATGATTTTTAAGATATCACAATTCTTAAAAGTGAAGTGATGTAAATGATGATGATGATGATAACAGTAATATTTATCTGGCACTAACTCTGTTGCAAGAGCAACAGAGTTGCTATTAGCAACATTTAGCACCCAGGATAGCACTGACGCTGAGCAATCAGAACAGATGAGGCTGTAAAATCATTTTGGGTGAATCAGTGCATATCCTCCAAATATCCACCCTGCAAAGCTAGCACATAATCTTCCCAAATTATCTTCAACAATTATCTTGGGTTTATCACTTAGGAAATCTGACATAATGAAATCTTCTTGCTAATTTTTCCATCGTATATTTCCCCCTCTCCCTATTTTAAGAAGAAAAAAATTATTTTCTTCTCCTACATAACCTTATCACCCTTGCCGAACAGGACTGAGAACATTTTCCATCTGAATTTTCTGCCCCCTGCAGTGGCTTTTCTTTTGCCCTCCTTCTAGTCTCTCCCTCGTGAGAAACACAAAATCTACCCTGAGTTGCAGGTCACTGAGGGTATTCCACAGTCATTTCAAGGTTTAAGTTTTGCATGTTTTATTTTGGAGGACGGATGCTTGACTTGCTATGAGATGCATTAATTTTCTCTAGTGCCCTATCTGGCATCCAGTGTAGGAGGTGTCTTGCAGGAGCACAGGAAGTTGTAAAACTGTGTTGGCCAGGAGTCACTGGGAGGGGACAAGAAGAGATCTTTGGTTAAGAGAGGTCTAGATTCCATCGAACTAGCACATTTCCTAGTAGCAAATGCATCCCAAAGAATCAGGTGTACATACACGTGGGACAAGGAGGTGTGTGTTCGAATTCGAGGAAGCCACTCAGTGAATGCTGAGGGTCAGTCCACACAAAGCAGACAGGTGAGCACCCAGGTACAGAAGCAACAAGTGAGAAAGAAAACGAAGGTCTAGGTCTATGTGTGCACGGCAAGTCAGACAGGAATCAAACACAGCAGCAGTAAAGGATGATAGAAGATACCTGGCCTATTTTGTGTGTATTGTTGGGATTAAAAAAGTGTTTATGGCAGCTAGAAGAGAGGAAGATGGCTGCAGGTGGGCCCCGCCCCTGTTTCAGGAGGGAAGTCAGCATGAGGAATCTTTTCCATGGGGTTTTATCCCCACACAGTTGCATACAAAGTATCTGAATCATATCCTCCTTTCTTTAAATGTCCTACAAGGCTGGGCATGGTGACTCACGCCTGTTATCCCAGCACTTTGGAAGGCCGAGGGGAGAGGAGGGCTTGAGGCCAGGAGTTTGAAACCAGCCTGGGCAACACAGAGAGACTTCTCTGCAAAAAATTAAAAAATGAGCCAGGTGTGGGGGCACGTGCCTGTAGTCCCAGCTACTCAGGAGGCTGAGACGGGATGATGGGTTAAGCCCAGGAAGTCGAGGCTGCAGTGAGCTATGATGGTGCCACCAAAGTCCAGCCTGGGTGACACAGTGAGACTCTCTCAAAAAAAAAAAAAAAAAAAAAATTCCTACAAAATGGCAGAAAGTATTTAAGTAGACATTATTTCCATGGTTTCACAAACTGTCTCCCAAAACAACTAATATGGTATTAAAATCTTGTCATGGGTTTTAAGTTATTATTTGAATAAGCAGAAATTCATGGAATAAATAATAAAATTCCAGAACTGCTCACGTGAATTTCCTTCTGAGTACAATGATGTGAGAAAATAAAGGAATCCTTCAGATGAATTATTATGAACAGAAAAAGTTAAGAGTAATTATTGGTATTAACACATTTCAGATTTTTTTAAGAGTAATCCATTTTATAAGAATAAATATAGATTTGTTTGCTGACCTCAAAACTGCCAACCAGCATTACAATAAGCTTATAGGAACCAAAGATAATTTGAGTAACAAGAATATTGCCATTGATTCATTCTCCTGAACCCTTAAATTTGGAAAAGCACTAAAATAAAGTCTTGAAATGTGACATCAATGAGTCAGAAAAACCCATTGAACCCAAAGGCCTTCGTTTCTCAGGCTGTGCACACCACTGCCTGAGAAACAGGTTAATGACGTGCCACAGTGAATCATCCACCTAAGATGGAAATAACTCAAAACAACAGCGCGTTCTCGTGACCTCTCCCTGCATTCATCTGCTGAAAATCTTTTCCCCTGCCCTTTCCCCTGCCCTTTCATTCCTCTCCCCCAGAGTCTGTTATTGAGTTAAGTGGAGTCAATATCAAAATTGTGCTGAAACCTACAGTCGTAAGTAAACTTGCTAGTGAATGGATCACAGTTGCACGCACGGTGAAAATAAAAAGACATTTGACTTAAGGGCAGTTTGTAACAAAAATGATTAATCTGTAAATGCAGTCATATGACACAATTGACCTCTCTGCAAGAAAACTTTATTTTTGGAATGGACAAACAAGAGTTATACACATGTGTACAGTGTACACACACACAAGTGTAAGAAAACAGGGCTGTGCCTATAGGTACGTGTGGTGTTTTCCAAAGGTCAAAATAAAGATTAAAAGAGAGAGAGGAAAAAAAAAAAAAAAAAAAAAACACCCAGCCCTGACAGCCGAAAGTGTTATTTGGGTTAGCAGCCAGAAAGAGCTGGGGTGGAGTTATCACAGTGAAGCAATGCATTGCAAACAAGCCATGCTCACATCGTGACTGGGTGGAGTTAGAATCTTTTTGTGAGTATGTCACTTCTGAGTTCATTTTATGTCTTGGGAAGAACCACAAGTTTTTGATGAAAAATAAATGGAAATACTACAAAATCAGTTAGATTTTGCGATCATTATTGTTATTATTGGATAGACCGGGGTGAAGTGGTTGAAGCCGCTTGTCCAGGCTAAAACTTTCCCTTAGGTTCCTTAAACGACAAGGAAATTTTCCCAAATGCTTAATATTTCTAGGCTTTAGTTTTTTTATCCTTAAATTGTTTCTCTTTTCCACCTGGATGCATTTCAAAACTATGTCTTTTAAACATTTATCCTGAGTACTGTGATGCATGTGTTTTACAGGACATATGTTTGTATCAACGGCAAAGTTAATCTCACACATTTAACTCAGTTTGCATGAGTTTGGGATGCCGTGAAGATCAGCAATTCCAGCCATGGAATCTGGAATTTTGGACCTGGATGAGGGCGGCCCTTATTCCACTGGTCAGAGTAGCTTGCCTAAAAACAGCCAACTCAACATCCCCCAGGCATTTCCCTCTAAGCAGCTCCAACTCATTACTCCCCCTCATGAATTCTCTTCCTATGCGCCCTCACTTGGTAAAAGGCCATTAGTCACATATCAGTCTGACTTAGAACCCTTGGCATAGTCCCTTACTCCTCCCATTTTTCCATCTAGTCGGTCAGGGAATCTGTTGGCTTTTCCTGTAGAAGGCTTCTCCTTGCCTTCATTCTCTCTATCAAGTCACAGTTGATACCTCACCAGCTCACCTGGCCTCCAGCCTTCTGGACTCCCCAGAAATATTCACCACCACCACTGCTGCAAATTGCAAATACAAATGTGAACATGCCACGCTCCTGTTTAAAAGCCTTCCCTGGCTGCTTATGATGAAGTGGAGAGTGTTCAGGCACTCAGCGTGTCTTTCAAAGTCCTTCCTAATTTGCCCCAGTCGGGGCCTTTTATTTTTTAATTCATTTATATATTTTTACGTTATTTTATTTTATTTTTAGCAGAGACAGGGTCTCGCTATGCTGCCCAGGCAGCTCCCAAACTCCTGGGCTCAAGTGATCCTCGCACCTCCGCCTCCCGAAATGCTGGGATTACGGGCGTGAGCCACCAGGCCTGGCTTCAGGACCCTTGATGTTTTCTGAACAGGCTTTTTAGAACTCTTTTGTCTTTGTATATGCTATTCCCTTTAAATAACATTCTCCTCTGTCCATATCTCCTTCATAAAATCCTACTGATCATTTAAAATCCAGCTGTCATGCTAACACTTCAATGGTCTCTTCATTTCCAGCAGAGATTTGCTATCTATTGCATTTGGTAAACGTGTCAGTAAATCCTGGCCTTAACAACCAACTTGACATGGTATTTAATTTCCCTGGACTTCAGTTTCCTTGTCTGTAAAATAAGGAAAACAATAATGCCTAATTCATAGGCTTGTTGCGACATTTAAACAAAATAGCCAACAATACTTGGCATAAATTTGCAATCAGCATTTGCCACTCTGAATCACACTCTTTTTGTTATCGTGTTAGAATCTCTTAGAAAACTGGGAGTCGTTATTAAGTAAGAATCAGATCTTGTTGATGTTTGTGTTCAGAACTGCTTCGTTGGAAACCCAGAGAGATTAAGTAACTTCCCAGACTAATGAGAAGAACTGGGCTAGAGTCCAGATCTCAAGCCACATAGAACATTCTCTCTCACTTGACTGGCTACACATTCTACATGGCTCCTGGTGTGACACACTCAGAAATGTCACATTCCAGGGCTGGGCAGTCCTTAGAAGTTGCCAAATAACATGTTTCCAAGAACTATCAGAGCAATTAAACAGTCTGTTTCTAAGCTGCTGCTATAGGTACAGGTTTGTGGAACCTCATTCACTATAATACTTTCTCTTTTTCCAATGCTATTTCCAAGTGAGTAAATACTGATACTTACACAGATATGTTGTGTTGGTAAACAAAAGTTTCACTGGGGCTCGCATCTATTTAGGCCTGAATCCATTTTCAAACCAAAAATTGTAGTTGCTTTAAGAAAAATTCTGATAACTACCATGCAACTTGAGGCAACTTGAGTGACAATATCAATGACTTTTCTTCTTTTCTAATTCAATCTAAAGCCAGTTAACATTTCAAGTAATAGGCTAATCATTATTTAGTAAATAAAAACACATTATGTTTTCTATCTTAATTATTACTTAATTCACGTCATATAACTAATTTCATGTGTTTATTTTAAATTTGCTGATCGGTAAGAACGAAAGTGAACACATAAACATGCTTAAGTACTCCTTTGTTATAACAATAATATGTTATAATTTCGTGCTGGGAACTGAATTTTGAGCAGAATGATATTAAATTAAGGGATTATTTGATGCTCTTAAAACTAAAAGATTTATTCATAAAAGCATACCATTTTATATATTAAATTAAGTATGTAATAATAAAATTGTTTATAATAGGAATTTTTTAATAAAACAGAAAACAAAAAAACCCGCTATTTTTCATATAAGTTCAAAACAAGGCTGGGTGTGGTGGCTCATGCCTCTAATCCCAGCACTTTGTGAGACTGAGGCAGGTGGATCACTTGAGGTCGGGAGTTTGAGACCAGCCTGGCCAGCATGGTGAAACCCTGTCTCTACTAAAAATACCAAAAAATTAGCTGGGCGTGGTGATGCGCGCCTAGAAGCTACTTGGGAGTCTGAGGCACAAGAATCGCTTGAACACAGGAGGTGGCGGTTGCAGTGAGCCGAGGTCGTGCTGCACTCCAGCCTGGGCGACAGAGCAAGACTCCACCTCACAACAAAACAAAACAAACAAGTGGTCCTAACAACTTCTACATGAAATAAAAAAGTTGTTAAGATTTTTTTCTTCTTGTGATTATCAAATTTTGGGTTTACAGAGTTGTTTTCAGTGGCAGCAAGTATCAATACAACGAAGAAACACATATTATTTACATTTTTATAAGGAGCTTATCTGTCAAAACCCTGCCTTCTTATGGCACCATATTAAGATGTTACAAACTCACAGGTTGTCTAAGCTAATTTGAATGGTTGCAAATTTCACCTTTTCAGCTGTATTTTTAGTTACGCTTAGTCTTTACTTGGATTAAAATACTAATACCAATAACAAAATGAAAATTTCAGAGCACTGAGAATGAAAAGAAAAGACAAAATAGAATATTTGCGAGCAAGACCTTATCTCTACAAAAAATAAAAAAAATAGCCAGTCATAGTGGCATGCGCCTGTAGTCCCAGCTATTCATGAGGCAGAGGCAGGAAGATCCTTTGAGCTCAGGAGTTAAAGGCTGCAGTGACTCATGATTGTACTATTGCATTCCAGCCTGGGCAACAGAGCGAGACCCTGGCTCAAAATAAATAATAATAAAAAAAATTAAACAACAGAGGAGGTATAAAAATGACTTTCCGATTATTAAAATGAGTCACAGTCAATGAATTTCAGGAAGGTTAGAATTAGTCTTCAGTATTTCACCAGAGAAGTTGCCACTTGTCTTGTCTGTCTATCAGGAATAAAATTCCTCATTTAATTGTTTCTGCGCATGGCTGGGGGTGAGAGAGACAGAAATCTCCCCTTGTTCTTTACCTGCCTGATAACAATAAAAATAATAGCAGATAACTATTAGGTGTTCTCACTCCGTGCCAGGGATTGTCCTGGTGCATTATGTGCATTGACTGATTAAATCCATCCTCATACCCTAGGTGAAATGAAAACACTTTTAGGTTCCTCTTAGATGAGAAAACTGAGGCATCCAGAGATAAGTAACTCGATTGAGTTTACACAACGTAAGTCAGTCACCAAATATTTATTGATCCCAGACATGGTTGGAGGCTTAAACAAATTTCTGGAAGATTTTTCTGTGTGGGTTTTCCTCAGCTGTATTTCTTCTCTTCAGTGAATTTATCTGCATACTGTACATCTATCTATGTTAAAGACAGCTAAAGAAAAATGTTTGTATCCTAGTATTGATTGCTTTTTTTTTTTTTTTCTTTGAGATGGAGTTTTGCTCTTGTTGCTCAGGCTGGAGTGCAATGGTGTGATCTCGGCTCACCGCAACCTCCGCCTCCCAGTTCAAGCATTTCTCCTGCCTCAGCCTCCCAAGTAGCTGGGATTACAGGCACCCGTCACCATGCCCAGCTAATTTTTTTTTTTTTCCACTTGAGAAGGGGTTTCACCATGTTGGCCAGGCTAGTTTCGAACTCATGACCTCAGGTGATCCACTTGCCTCGGCCTCCCAAAGTGCTGGAGTTACAGGGACTGCTGTTTTTTTACCCTACAGTGTTTTGATTGCCAAAACTAAAATAGAACTGGAATTGATCAGAAATAAGTTTAAAAAATCTGAGGCTTTCCAAGTATCAATTTACTTTAATGGTTTTATTATTTTTTAATTAAATACCATCTGGCAATTTTTTTTTCTAGGAAATAAATCAGTCGACATATTACAACTACAGATACAAAAGAGGAGGAAAAAATTTAAAAAAGCTTATGAATGGGATCGCACTTAGGATGAAATACGCACTGCAGAATTCAGATGCTCGCAAATGCTGGTGGAAACTGTGAAATCACCTGTGTACAGTGTGATTGAAAATAACTTAGAATATTGAATTTTACCTGATTCCTTCCGTGTTGTATTTTTTCAAAATGCAATGAAAGCGTTTTATCAAGAGGAAGTGGTTCACAGAATAACACAGCATATGGTTAAAGGTTCTTGCAATGTTTGGGGGAGGAGGAAGGGGAAGCCGAGGCTCCTGTGTAGCATAAAACAGGAAATAGAAGCATCTCTAAAGTTACAAATCATATCAAATAATTCACTCAGCAGAGAACCAAGATGAAGAAACCTCTCGGGCCGACTTAACCGACTTTGCGCTGTACCGCTGAGGTCAGTGAAAATCTTAATAGGCTAGCAAGTAGTTATTGAATCAAAAGGATGATGACTATGGTCATATGATCAATTCAGACTAATATGCAGTGAATCACAAACAAGATTCATATGGACATGTGTATATGAATATCTAGGGTCACAACCAAGACACCAGGGTTCTTTTGTAAGCAATATTGTCATGGCAAAAGTTACCTGTAAATAACATTTTAAATAAAAAACTAATCATTAAATGACATGATTTATTTCGGTGATTTAAAAAAATACTAAGAGTGTACTTTGAAAAGTCTTAGAATTTTGCAGTAAAGACACACACACATACCCACACCCATACACACGCGCACACACACACACTCACATGTAATGAGATGGGCTACCACATCTTTAAAAATATGATTTAGGCCAGGTGCAGTGGGTCACACCTGAAATTCCAGCACTTTGGGAGGCAGAAGTGGGAGGATCACTTGAGGCCAGGAGTTCAAGACCAGCCTAGGCAACATAGCAAAACCCCATCTCTATCCCCTCTGCTAAAAAAAATTAGCCGGGCATAGTGGTGTGCACCTGTGGTCTCAGCTACTCAGGAGGCTGAGGTGGGAGAATCCCTTGAGCCCAAGAGCTCACGGCTACAGTGAGCTATGATGGCACCACTGCACTCTAGCCTGAGTGACAAAGTGAGACCCTGTCTCTAAAATTAAAAAATAAAAACAAAAAATAAAAGATACGATTTTTAAATGTGCTTGTTTCCAAATTGCTGTGATTTTATGCAAAGCATAAAGTCAGTGAAAAATTTATGTTTTGCATAAAATCGAAGCAATTTGGAAATAAGTGGGTGGGACAAGGTGGAGGCACTCTGCGAAGTCAAGCTTCAGTTAGAAAAAAAGTGAGAGAACTGAATAAGACCCAAAAAGGTTGCCCAGGACTCGAGTGCAAGAACACTTGCCACAGGGCAACAGAGGTCAGCACCTATGAACCCAGCATCCCCACTTCCATCTGTCTGGCTGGCCTCCAGCTCTGGGAGACAAGTTGTAGACGAGTTTCACTTGGATGCCCATGGGTTGGAAAGAGTGCCAAGTCTCTAGATTATTTTAAGTTCCCCCCTTTTTTTTTCTACTTTGAGTGTCTATATAAGGAATGGGGAACTGCTTTTGTACACAGGGCCCACTGTGACCTAAAACCAGAGGGACAATGCAATTTAGAATTATTTGAAGAGACACAAATAGAAAATAATGTATTTATCATGTTGTGTTAATAAATAAAAATCACGAACATTTCTTTTTAGAAACAAAAGTCCTGTGAATAGTTGGATCTATTCACTCTCCCCTACTTGTCTCTATTTTCTCAAGAATCTACCCCAACTGGACTTTTGCTTGCAATATGTCACCAAACTGTGTGTCAAGATTACCAACAACCTGTGGGGTGCAGTGGCTCATGCCTGTGATCCCAGCACTTTGGGAGGTCAAGGTAGGCAGATCACTTGAGCCCAGGAGTTCAAGACCAGCCTGGGCAACATGGCAAAATCCCACGTTTACCAAAAAAAAAAAGAAAAAAAAAAAAAAAAAAAAAAAAAAAAAAAAAAAGAAGAAGAAGCTCAAGCATTCCAGTATTAAAGTTATTTTGAAAAAAGAGATTACCAATGATCTCTCTGTTGTGAAATCCAATGGTTGGTTCACAGTTAGCACCTTATATAGCCTTTAATATTATTGATCACTCCCTCCTGGAAATATTGTCTTCACTTGGCTTTCCTGACAGTTTTCTTTCCTGGTTTTCCTCCTCACAGAGGCCAATGTACTTTGAAGCCAATAAAGAAGCTTACATTTCAGGGCTTCTCACTTGCAGGACCCTTCTGATGCCGCATGTCTCCTCTGGCACCCCAGCAGCAGCACACAACACTGTTCTCTTGCTGGCAGGTCACCTGGGTAAGAGCTCCTAGGTCTTGGAGTGGGGCCAGGCGACTGCCAGCACTATCTCCACTTTACTTGGAGTCCAGCAAAAGTCCTCCCATGATGCATTTCATGGACATTGGATCTCATGTCCCATCCCAAGGAGAAGGTCTGAAGGAAACGCTGCTCCGCTCCTTGCCCCGGGGTCGCCTTGATCCAAGCTTCCTGGCTACCTTATGTCACCCCCAGTCCCAGCCCAGGAGTTGGAAGGGTGGTGGGAACTGATGGTTCTATGGTCCTGGCCAAGCAGTCCAGTTGTCGCCTGGCCATTGGATGCCATGGGGTGCCATGTTAGTAAGAACAAAGGCTGCACTTCTCTGAGGCCTTGTTGCCTGGCAAGAAGCACCGCCAGAGTTAGAAACCACAGAGGAAGTTACAGAGGGGGCGTTACCATCTAGAGCTGTCAAACAGAAGTCAACTTCTTCTCAACTCTCAATCCTCAAAATTAAGTTTGAACAGCCATGCTGGAGGAAACACTAAATCATCTATCACCTACAGAAAATTGTATGCCCTATAGGAAGAGAAGATAAAAGAATATGCAACCAAAAGTATAGGAAAAATACCTCAGCAAGTTATTTAATCATCATAAAGATTGCAATGTTGCTTTTAGATGTTTATAGTTATTTGTCAATTTTATTTTGAGTGTTTTTTTCAAATGTCTGCATATTTTAATAATATTGGAAAATAAAAGTTTCATTTTAGGCAGTGAAAACTATTTTTTCATGGTAAAGTATCACAGTAAAGTCTTTTTGGGTTCAGTGATCTCTAGTGATTAGTAACAAATACGCTTTATAAATTATCGCTGTCTCCTACCCTCACCATGATTTTAAATATTTTTCTTTATTTTATTTAAAAAATTATTTTAGGTTCACGGGTACATGTGCAGGTTTGTTATATAAAAATTGGTAATTCATTGTGATTTCCTTTCTGGCTCTAAATAAATATTCCCTCTTGTTCTTAATTTTTCATTGATAATTTTGTATTTTTTAAAGGGAAACCTCATCTCCCATCCCAAGGTTAAAAAAATCCCTTCTTTTTAAAAGGGATCCTCCCAAAATTGTATAAGATTCAGGCCCCAGAGATTCTGGCTCCACCCCTATCTACCTCATCAGCTTCTCCTTCCAGGCTTCTCCGTGGGTTCCTCCTCATCCTTCCTGACCTCTTTCTCTTCGGCCTTGGTCTACACTCACTCCCTAGGTGCTCTTAGGGCTTTAAATACCATACATATGCTGCCAACCCCCAAAGCACATCTCCAACCCAAGTGCCTCTTCCTTTTTCTTTTCTTTCTTTCTTTCTTTTTTTTTTTTTGAGATGGAGTCTCACTCTGTTGCCCAGGCTGGAGTGCAGTGGAGTGATCTTGGCTCACTGCAACCTCTGCCTCCCAGGTTCAAGTGATTCTCCTGCCTCAGCCTCCCAAGTAGCTGGATTATAGGCATGCGCCACCATGCCCAGCTAATTTTTGTATTTTTAGTACTGATGGGGTTTCACCATGTTGGTCAGGCTGGTCTTGAACTCCTGACCTCAAGTGATCCACCTGCTTTGGCCTCCCAGAGTACTGGGATTACAGGCATGAGCCACCACACCTGGCCCCAAATGCCTCTTCCTAACTCACACATTCAGCTACCTTCTCAACCGCCTCCACCCCCCCGCCCCCCCAATCACTGGCCCATTGGATTTTATCTCTGTGCTCTGCTCACACAAGCCTCCCAGCTGTAACTCGAACCCTGTGAGTGTGCATTCGCTCATGCTTTTCTCTCTGCCTGGAACACCTGTTCCCCACTTACCCAAACAGCTGCTCTCTCACTGCCTTTAGATCTTCGCTTTAATGTCTCCTCATTACTGAGCTCTGACCTATTTCAAAATCAACTCTTTCTACCACTTAGGGTTTCTCTAATTATACTCTCTTCCCACTCATCAACTAGAGTATAAGCCCTGTGAGGGCAGGGATCTGACTGTTTTTGTTCACTGTTGGATTCTCAGTAAATAGAACAATGTAAATACATGATAGACTCTGAGTGAATATTTGTTTAGTAAATGGATACATTTAAAAAACTACCAGCCTGGGCGACACAGCATGATACAGTCTCTACAAAAAACGTTAAAAAGTTAGCTGGATGAGGTGGCATGCACCTAGCTACTTGGGAGGCTGAGGTGGGAGGATCACTTGAACCCAGGAGTTTTAGGTTGCAGTGAGCTGTGATCTAACA
The DNA here is from genome assembly GCF_001698545.2 of Rhinopithecus bieti. Lineage (NCBI taxonomy): Eukaryota > Metazoa > Chordata > Mammalia > Primates > Cercopithecidae > Rhinopithecus > Rhinopithecus bieti. The sequence goes on from NW_016804965.1 coordinate 2,144,791, forward strand.
CTGTATTCAAGCCCAGGTGACAGAGTGAAACCTTGACTCAAAAAAATTAGAAACATGCTATATTCACTCAAGCTCCACAGGGGCAGGGGTCGAGGCTGTCTTATTCGCCTTTGTGTTTGTTGCTAAGCATAGTGCCTACCTTGGTCATGAAAAATCTTCAAAAGTATTTGCCGAGTAGGTTAACAGCTTAAGGGAGAGCAGTAGAAGAGACAATGATAGAATTTTTTTAAAAAGACACAATTCTACAACCACCATGGTGGGTGGCAAGAATAAGCAATGAATGAATAGACCATGAGGTGAAAGATGGTCGGAGAACATGGTAATCACTTGAAGAATCATTCCACTCTGCAAAGTCAAACTCCGGGGTAGGTGAAAAAATGAGAATATGACCTCAAAATGCACAACAAGACTCAGAACTAAAACCATATGAAAACTATTACTTAACACTTATCAAAGAAATACTTTTAATTGAGAAAATCTGGTGGACATGACTTTAACCAAATGATCAAACTTAAAATCATCAATAATGCGACAATGTGACATCATGTGCCCCACTGATGCGATGCCCTGAGGACACAGCCTCACCTCCGCGATACTGCTAGCAAAATCAAGAGGAATAGATCAGCTAAATCCAAACTGAGGAATATCCTGCAAAATGAACAAAGTAACTGGTCTGGACTCAAGAAAAGTAGGCCTGGGTGTGGTGGCTCACACCTGTAATCCCAGCACTTTGGGAGGCTGAGGTGGGTGGATCAGCTGAGGTTAGGAGTTCGAGACCAGCCTGGCCAATACGGTGAAACCCCGCCTCTACTAAAAATACAAAAATTAGCCAGGCATGCTGGCACATGCCTGTAATCCCAGCTACTCGGGAGGCTGAGGCAGAAGAATCGCTTGAACCTGGGAGGCGGAGGTTGCAGTGAGCTGAGATTGCACCATTGCACTCCAGCCTGGGCAACAGAGCAAGACCCCAACTCAAAAAGAATAAATAAATAAAAATAAAAAAAGAAAAGTGGACATTTTTGGGTAATTGGAAAAGTTGAATATGGACTATATATCAGAATATATAGTATTAAATCATGTACATTTACTGAACGTGATCATTGTACTGTAATATATGCATTGTGCAACAAAGACAGAATGTCTTTATCTTAAGAGATAAATGGTGAAAAAAATAAAGTAGGAATGTGGCAGAATGTAAACAATGAGTGAATCTTGATGAAGGGTACATGTATGTCCCTTACATGATTCTTATTTTTTTTAAGTTTTAAAACTTTCTCTTTTCCTTCTGTTTCTTGTTCTTCTTTCTGTTCGTTTTTTTTCTCTCCTTTTTTTTTCTTTTTTGCGAAGACAGCGGGTGCTTGCGTATCGACTGGCTCAACATGAACTCCTGATTTGAAGTGATCCTCCTGCTTCAGCCTCCCAAGTACAGGTGCACACCACAATGCCCAGCTAATTTAAAAAATTTTTAGTTCGAGACCAGCCTGACCAACATGGTGAAATGCTGTCTCTACTAAAAATACAAAAATTAGCCAGGCGTGGTGGCGGGCATCTGTAATCCCAGCTGCTCGGGAGGCTGAGGCAGGAGAATAGCTTGAACCCGGGAGGTGGAGGTTGCATTGAGCTGCGATTGTGGCATTCCACTCTAGCCTGGGCCACAGAGGGAGACTCTCTCTCAAAAAAAAATTTTTTTTTCTTATAAAGACAGGATCTTGCTGTGTTGCCCAAGATGGTCTTGAACTCTTGGCCTCAAGCGATCCTCCTGCCTTGGCTTCCCAAAGTGCTGGGATTATAGGCATGAACCACCACACTGGTATAAGGTTTGAAAGTTTTCAAAATGGAAAGCTGGAGAAAAAAAGAGGCAGAACCAGCCTTTGAAATTGACTCAACCTGGGTTAAAAAACAAAACAAAACAAATGAACAAAAAACAGAGAAGGGGAAGAAGGAAGAAGAGCAGAATGAAAAGCAGTTGCAGGGAAAGACTATGCAAAGGAAAAAAAATATTATCTCTCCTGTGTACTGCTGATATATTATCTGGTCTAAATCTCATAGAAACCTTGTGGGGGTAGATAATATCACTACCTTCTTAGATGAGGAGCTTGTGGTCAGGAGTTCGAATGACATGCCCAAGATCACACAGGACATCCGTTGCCGGATGGGATAAACCCAAGTCTGATCTCTTTCATTACACTGTTCCTGTCTGCTCCAGAAAGTAAGTCATATAGACAACATATCAGGGCCTGGGGCTGTGTGAAGGAAAAACACAGGTGGAACATTCACTTAGACCCACACAGCACATCTGACATGTACTCAAATCCACACAAAGAAAAAGCAAGAGAAGGCCAGGCACAGTGGCTCAGGCCTGTAATCTCAGCACTTTGGGAGGCCCAGGTGGGCAGATCACGTGAGGTCAGGAGTTCAAGACCAGCCTGGCCAACATGGCAAAACCCCGTCTCTACTAAAAATATAAAAATTAACTGGGCGTGGTGGCAGGCGCCTGTAATCCCAGCTACTCAGGAGGCTGAAGCAGGAGAATTGCTTAAACCCAGGAGGCAGAGGTTGCAGTGAACCAAGATTGCACCACTGCACTCCAGCCTGGATGACAGAGTGAGACTCTATCTCAAAAAAACAAAACAAAACAAAACAAAACAAAAACAGAAAGAAAAGAAAAGAAAAAACAAGGGAAGACACAGACACATTAGCAAGAGTCAGACAGAAACCTGCTTTCATAGAGCCACGTTCTCATCTCAAAGGAGGGGGGTGTCTGTCACATCACTGCTTCTAGAAACTTCTAAAACTGGGTTATGTCTTCGTAGACATGATGGTGTTTCCCCTCTAGAACAGTTAATGCTAATCCAAGGTCCAGATCTGGCCATGGCCTTGAGACCTACCTTTAGCTTGGTTAAAAAGGAGACGCAAACAGATGCCTGGGTCTAGATGTCTTGCTTAATAAACAGGCTGAAGTGGAACTTTTCTGGTAATCACAAGATTTTGAGCAATGATTTAGAAAAATTAATCTTTTCTCTCCTTCCAACTCCAAGTTGAAAATGAAGAAGGAGGAAGCAGGGAAACTTAAAATATTTTAGACTCAATTTTTCATTTTGCTTCAGCAAGGAAGACTATTTATTTTTTACTTTTTAAAAAACGTATTTTTTAAGCCAACATATCCAGTTATATGTACTTATCATGTGAAACAGGATGTTTTGAAGTATGTATACATTGTTGAATGCTTAGTTCTAGCTAAGTAACAAATGCTTTACCTCAGTTATTTTTGTGGAGAGAACATTTAACATCAACTGGAGGATGAACGTTTTCGAGTGCAAGGAAGATTTTCCTGTGCGATTAGTAAAATTCTTTTACTTAGCATTAAAATATTGGTGTCAAATGGCTTTTTAACTTCCAGGAGCACAGAGAGGATATTTGCTAAAGATTCCAAGCAATGAAGTCATGAACTTGCCTATTACTGGAGTAATGAAAACCAGGCATGTCCACTGAGGTTTGGGCATCAGCCCTATGCAGAGCACAAATTCCAGGCATTGCTTAGAAGGCAGGATACAGCCACTGGAGAGCTGAAACGACCACTTTCTGCACTCTGAAAGGCTCAATCTACACAGCCTACGCTAGAACTGGTAGTCGTTTTGTGAGTTGTTTCTAATTGCAAAATAAATCCATAAATTGCTGCAGAACATTAAAAAAAATCACTGAAACCAAAAGGAGAAATAGTGACGACGTGTTTCTTATATTCAAGAACATACTTTTTTTTTTCTTTTTTGAGACAGGGTGGCTCTGTCACCCAGGCTGGAGTGCAGTGGTGTGATCTCGGCTCACTGTAACCCTTGCCTCCAGCATTCGAGCGATTCTCATGCCTCAGCCTCCCAAGTAGCTCGGATTACGGGCATGCACCCCCACACCCGGGTAATTCTTGTATTTTTGGTAGAGACAGGGTTTCACCATGTTGGCCAGGTTAGTCTCAAACTCCTGGTCTTACGTGATCTGCCCACCTCAGCCTCCCAAAGTGTTGGGATTACAGGGACGGGTCACTGCGCCCGGCCAAGAATGTATGTTTCTATATTTTAGAGCTTCTGAAATCATGACGGTTCACACAGTAGACTATGAAATTTGGCAGCCACCAACGGGGGTCACCTACAATGTACTTTTCCTCAACCATTTATGTGCAAATGAGTGAAGCAGAATCCAATTGTCATTCAGTTAAGTTATTTGCATTGGTGGTAGAACACACTGCTTAACTCTTAATTTAAATTTGGATCACACAACATCATTTTAAAAGCTTTCAAAAAGACTCACAATGAGACAGTGCTGAAATGCAAAGTTATTATACCATTTAGAAAAGACGACTGTTAACAGGACAGGATAGTCAATTAAGATAGCAGAAATTCCCAAAGCACACAGATTGTAATTTTCAAAGTCAAGAGAGATTGATGTGGCAGATTTATCCATCATGAAAGATTATCCATCAGGTACCAAATGCCTACCTAGCAAATGCTTCCTGTTGGAATTCAAGAGAAATTGTTAAACTTCCAGCAATATATAATTCAATAATGAGAAACCAAGAAATGTAGAAACATTCATAACATTCTTTGATAAACCTAAAAATCATGTTGTGAGCTCTAAAAGAGACTAAGTGCTTGAGTAACAAAGAGTCGAGTGTCCTAGCACGTTCCATATGCCTTAGAATCTTTGTATTGTCAATGTAAAGAAGCGAAGACACACTTTATTCGTAATCCTAAGAAGAAATGATACGTACCTCTATGAATAACTGTATGCTGTTATCTCTTAATATCTTTCTTTCTTTTTTTTCTTTTTTTGAGACGGAGTCTCCCTCCGTTGCCCAGTCTGGAGTGCAGTGGGGCGATATCAGCTCACTGCAACCTCTGCCTCCCAGGTTCAAGTGATTCTCCTGTCTCAACCTCCTGAGTAGCTGGGACTACAGATGCGTGGCATCATGACTGGTTAATTTTTGTATTTTTAGTAGAGATGGGGCTTCACTATGTTGATCAGGCTGGTCTCGAACTCCTGACCTCAGGTGAACTGCCGACCTTGGCCTCCCAGAATGCTGGGATTATAGGTGTGATCTTGACTGCGCCTGGCCAAGATCTTTTTTTTTAACATTTAATGCATCATCCCCAACGTCCAAAAGAAAATGTAAATGAATGAATGAATGAAACAAACACGATGAGGATACTGAATGTTCTCAAGATGAAAATGAAAAAAATGACCTTTGGCTTTAACTGCACAGATACCCTCCCTGGTTATCAGCGCAGGAGTGTTGAGGGTGGAAGCCAAACTGAACGCCTTCAGAAATGGGTGGGAAATAGAGATAAAGACATGAGGAGAAGGTGGGTCCATACAGACCATAGCAATTGTAAAATGCTTTCCTTTCTATTATTGAGCATTCTTCCAAAGCCACTTTCATGGCTCCAAGCCTCTTTCCTGTGGATGCACTGCACTATAATTTAATCAGCTGTATTGTTGAAAATGTGTAGCTTGCTCTTCTTTTCAAGACACGATGATCTGAGCCAGATGTTTTCATGTGCAGAAAAATTATATGCAGTGTGGCTCAAGGATAAAACTGGAACTATCAACCAACTCTTGCTTTTCTGTGGGGTGAGGGATTTTCTATTTTTCTTCCCCCTGCAGCCCCCGCCCATCTTGGTCAATGTTCTGCACCTGTCACTGAAAACCCCAGAGGATTGGAGCTCTTAGTAAAGATCCCAGTCAAGTGTGCTAAAGTTTGCATGAACAAGCTCGAACAGGCCTGGCACAGTGGCTCACACCTGTAATCCCAGCACTTCGGGAGGCCGAGGTGGGCGGATCATGAGGTCAGGAGATGGAGACCATCTTGGCCAACATGGGGAAAATATAAAAAATAAGCCAGGCATGGTGGCACGTGCCTGTCATCCCAGCCACTTGGGAGGCTGAGACAGGTGAATTGCTTGAACCCGGGAGGTGGAGGTTGCAGTGAGCCGAGATCGCACCACTGCACTCCAGCCTGGGCAACAAGAGGGAAACTCTGCCTGAAAAAAAAAAAAAAAAAAAAAAAAAAAAAGCTCAAACAGTGCAGGTCCCAAGGTGCCGTTTATTTCTCTCTGTTTGGAAGGAAGGATTTATGGTCATTTCTGTGACAGTCTGTATGTCCACAATACATTGGGTGATCCATAACATAGAAAAAAATTTATGTCAGATGCATCTGAGCTACCATTTATGATTTTTCAGTGACAATCCAGCTGTAATTCTTTTCCTGCGTTTCTTAGTAAATATTCTCTCTTTCTCCTCAAAGATGCTACTGACAATATTTTTCACTCTCTTATTTGGAAGCAAGAAAGGAACTGAGTCTTTACCTCCCACATTCAGAATGATTCATTTGTTAACATAAAACAAAAAGTAATAGCTAAGATTTCTCTCCAAAATTATCTTGCAGAATGAGCCGCATGTGCAGGGTGGGGGTCTCTATTTTGTGCACGTATCCCTTGTGATATGTGGGGCCATCTAGGTGGGCTTCAGTCTAGAGGACCACTGAGCCACATGGTGCAGCCAAAACCCTTGTCCAGAGGTGAGGACAGAGTTCAAAACCCAGCCCTGATACTTATTGGCTGTGTAATCTTGGGCAAGTTATTTAACCTCTCAGTGCTTTAGTTTTTTTTTTAATCTTTAGAAAAGGTGTGATGATAAGCTGTTTCATGAGGTCAAGGTGAGAATCTGATAAGTTAATGCATGTGAAGTGCTTAGAGGAGGCTCTGGCTTAGAACTGAAAGTTCAGTGAGTGTTACTCTTAATATCATGAAGCCTTTGGAACTGTAGTAATCGTGGAGCTACCCCAGATGCCTGGACAGATGATGGGCAAGGACACAGGCTGAGGTTGGTGACTCTGATCGTGGCTTTGGAGAGAAGCAGGGTGGTGACTATTGCATGGAATATTATGGACGCTCCTCGACTTACAATGAGACTATGTCCGGAAAAACCCACCGCAAATTGAAAATATCCCTAAGTCGAAAATGCATTTCCTAACCTATCACACACTGTAGCTTAGTATAGCCTACCTTAAATGTATTCAGAACTTACACTAGCCTATAGTGGGCAAAATAATCTAATGAGCCTATCTATTTATTTATTTATTTATTTATTTATTTATTTTGAGACGGAGTCTTGCTCTGTCGCCTAGGCTGGAGTGCAGTGGTGCGATCTCGGCTCACTGTAACCTCTGCTTCCTGAGTTCAAACGATTCTCCTGCTTCAGCCTCCCGAGTATCTGGGATTACAGGCACCTGCCTCCATGCCCGGCTAATTTTTTGTACTTTTAGTAGCGATGAGGTTTCACCATATTGGTCAGGGTGGTCTCGAACTCCTGACCTCAGGTGATCCACCTGCCTTGGCCTCCCAAAGTGCTAGGATTACAGGCGTGAGCCACTGTGCCTGGCCTGAGCCTATTTTATAACAAAATGTTGAACATCTTATGCAATTCACTGGATACTTTATTGAAAGTGTAAAACAGAATGGCTGTATGGGTCTTTGAAATACAATTTCTACTAAATGTCTATTGCTTTTGCACCATCATATAGTGGAAAATCGTTAAGTGGAACATTGTGAGTCAGGGACTATTAGATGCAACAGTCTCCTGACTAGGGTCCCTGCCACTTGCCCCATCCTTTCCCCACCAGAGAAACCATCTGGCCCCTGTGTTGTAGTTGGTTGGGGTTGTTCTTGGTTGTAGTTAGTGAGGAAAGGGAGATCATGAGTTGAAATAAAAGGGAAAAGGATTTTAAAAAAGTAAAGTCCTAAGTGGATTAACACAGGACCAGAAAATCAAATACTGCATGTTCTCACTTATAATTAGGAGCTAAAAATTGAGTACTCATGGATATAAAGATGGGAACAATAGACCTTGGGGACCACTAGAGTGGGGAAGGAGGGAGGAGAGGAAAGATTGAAAAACTGACTGTTGGGTTTAATGCTCAGGACGATGCTCAGTACCTGGGTGATGGGATCCTCTGTACCACAAACCTTGACATCACACAATATACCCAGGTAACCAACTTGCACATGTACTCAATGAAGCTAAAACAAAAGTTGAAAATAAAATAAAATAGGAAGTTAAAAAAAGAATTAAAAAATAGAAAACGCTTATACTGGCTGGGCGCAGTGGCTCACGCCTGTCATCCCAGCACTTTGGGAGGACAGGCAGACGTTGGGAGTTTGAGACCAGCCCAGCCAACATGGTGAAACCTAGTCTCTACTAAAAATAGCCGGGTGTGGTGGTTCATGCCTGTCATCCCAGCTACTCAGGAGATTGAGGTTGGGAGAATGGCTTGAGCGGGGAGGCGGAGGCTGCAGTGAGCCAAGATCACGCCGCTGTACTCCAGCCTGAGTAACAGAGCAAGACTGTCTCAAAAAA
>NW_016804965.1:2153530-2177089 GCF_001698545.2 Rhinopithecus bieti
AAAAAAAAAAAAAAAAAAAAGAGAGAGAGAGAGAAAGACAGACAGACAGACAGGAAGAAAACACTTAGATAAATAGAATAAATAAGGATATAAAATATTTTGTGCAGCTGAACAATGTATGTGTTTTCAGCTGTCTTATTTCAAGAGTCAAAAGTTAAAAAAATTAAAAAGCTTATAAAGTGAAAAAAAAAAGAAGAAAAGAACTATCTTTTGAGACCCTAACAGAAGTCAAAAGCACACGTCTCTGTTTTGTGGTTGATGTTGGAAGTGCCTAGAATAACATCTCAGCCCGCAGCAGTGGCACAGAGGTCAGAGGAAGGCAGACACTGCCACCTCAGGAGGAGTCAAATCCAGGCAACCCCAGACGCAGTGCATAAGCCTGTGGGGACACGCCTGTCCTGCCACTGGGAGCCACAGAAGGTGCAACAGGAATGATGAAATCTTTTGCACAGGGCAGTGACATTGGAGGGTTCCTGTGAGAAACATCCAGGACTCTGTGAACAGCAGCAGGAAGAAGCCAGAAAGAGCTGATGAGCAGGGGTTGCAGAGACTCCACCAAGGATGGCAGGACCAGTGGCTATTATTTAGTTACTGCTATATTAGGTTGGTGCAAAAGTAATTGTGGTTTTGGCCACCCCTTTTTTTTTTTTTTTTTTTTGAGACAGAGTCTTGCTCTGTCGCCCAGGCTGGAGTGCAGTGGCCGGATCTCAGCTCACTGCAAGCTCCGCCTCCCGGGTTTAAGCCATTCTCCTGCCTCAGCCTCCCGAGTAGCTGGGGCTACAGGCACCCGCCACCTCGCCCGGCTAGTTTTTTGTATTTTTTAGTAGAGACGAGGTTTCACCGTGTTAGCCAGGAGGGTCTCGATCTCCTGACCTCGTGATCCGCCCGTCTCGGCCTCCCAAAGTGCTGGGATTACAGGCTTGAGCCACCGCGCCCGGCCGTGGCCACTACTCTTAATTGTGAAAACTGCAATTACTTTTGTATCAACCTAATAATAATGTTTCCCAATTGTACCTCAGTCTGGTGTGACCTAGAGAAATAGGGAACCCACGAACATATACATGTAGCAATCACTTGTTCATTTCACAGAAACTCATTCATCTACACAGTGACGGGTCAAGGTTTTCTGACATGATTTTCCCTTCTGATTTCATTCATTCATTAGCTCAAGAAGCATTTATGGAATGCAAACTCTCTGTTCTCTCTGTTAGGTCATTGCTAGAATTCATACCTTGAATATGTGTTAAATGAATGAATAAAGTTCAAAGTCTAAAGGGGTGACAGACAAAATAACTTAGCACTCTACTATGTAACAATAATTTTATAAAAGGAATAAATAAAATAATGAGGAGCCAAAGAAGAGAGACTGTTACTTCTCTCGGGATGAAGAGTTGCTTCTTCTTGGCCACCTGAGAGGATGGGGAGAATATCAGCTATTAAGAGCATGAGCAAGGATTTGGGATTCTGAAAGACATGGGTTCAGCTTTTCATTTACTGTGGATGTTGGGAAACTTAGCCATAGTATGACCTTAGTTTCTTCATCTATAAAATGGGAATATGTCAGTGGGTTTTGTAAAGAAGGATTCCATAAAATAATGCGTGCAAAGTGCTTGCCAAATGTTTGATGTGTGTTAAACACTCAGTAAGTGGTGACAGCAGTTGTAGTTTCTATCATTGCTGCTGTTGCTCTTATAGTTAGTACATAAATCTCATAAGCGAGTACCAGACACTTAAAAGCTCTTGCAGGTTTGCATAGTTGAGTAATTTGGTGAGATCAAAGCTAAGCTTTGGGTTTGGTTCTACATTTTCTCTGAAACAGTGGTTCTCAAAGTGTGAGTCTTCAGACTAGCATCACCCAGACACTTCTTACTGAAAATAAAACTTCTTGGGCCCCACCTCAAAATTATTATTATTAGAGACAGAGTCTTGCTGTGTTGCCCAGTCTGGAGTGCAGTGGCATGACTGTAGCTCACAGCAGTCCTGAGCTCCTGGGCTCAAGTGATCCACTCACCTCAGCCTCCCGAGATGATGGGACTAGAGGTGTGCACCATCATGTCAGGATAATTTAAAAAATGTTTTGTAAAGACGAAGTCTCACTATGTTGCCTAGGCTGGTCTTGAACACAATCATGGAATCAGAACTCTGGGGCCCACTAATCTGTGTTTAGCAAGTTTTCCATGTGATTCTATTGCACATTAAAGTTTGAGAACCACCGCTCTACAGGTAGATGACAACTTTTGTTTTGTTTTGTTTTAATTTAAAGGTAAAGGCAAGTAAGAATGTAAAGGGATTATGAGAACTAAACATTTTAGTGAAGGCAAAACTTGCTTTTGCTTCATGTCAAGCATGAGGAAAAAAAGGCATCCCTCATACTTCTATTCTCAATGTTAAAAATGCATTAGAAGGCTGGGCACGGTGGCTCACACCTGTAATCCCAGCACTTTGGGAGGCCAAGGCAGGTGGATCGCTTGAGGCCAAGAGTTCGAGACCAGCCAGGCCAACATGGTGAAACTCCATCTCTACATATATAAAAAAGCATTACAAAGGAACACATCTTTTTGTTGTTCAGAGGTACAGAATGAAAAAAAAGTCTCGTGTTACATTATGTATTGGGGACTGAAACTCATTCTCATTATTAATGTTCCTGCTCTGGGCAACTACATAACTTTTTTTTTTTCTTTTGACAGGGTCTTGCTCTGTTACCCAGGCTGGAATGCAGTGGTGTGATCATGACTCAATGCAGCCTCAAACCCCTAGGCCCAAGCAATCCTCCCCCTTCAGCCTCCTGAGTAGCTGGGGCTACAGGTGTGTACCACCATGGCTGGCTAATTTTTTATTTTTATTTTTATTTTTTGTGGGGCTGAGCTCTTGCTATGTTGCACAGGCTGGTCTCGACCTCCTGGCCTCAAGTGATCTTCCCACCTCAGTCACCTAAAGTTCTGGGATTACAGGTGTGAGCCCCTGCATCCAGCCAACTGCATAAGTTCTTGAAGCAAATATTCACTTAATTCCTGTTGGATGATGAAAAACTTTCTTTTTCATATTCAAGAAACATATTCACAGATAATGATGGTGATGGCCTCCTATTCTTTGGCACTTCTCCCACTAAGAAGTGGGGTCTGTGTCCCATCCCCTTGAACATGACCAGCCTTGTGATGGCTGTGGTGGATGCCACCATGTGACTCTGGAAGTCAGACCATCAAAAGCCATCTATCTGGGCCTCTCAGAACATTCACTCTCCAGACATTCCTTCTGGAAGCCCAGCTGCCTCGATAGTAGAAGCCCAGGACACCCGGAGGGGCTGTAGAAGGGGGTCTCATCACTGCCAGTCCTAGCTCAGCCGAGGGGCCAAGCAAGAGTGAAAAACCCTCCAGATGAGCCCAGTTTCTTGCTGTTTGGGTCACCCCCGGATGCTCAAGTCTTCCCAGCTGAGGTCACAGACATCATAGAGCTGAGACAAGCTAGCCCTGCTGTGGACTCTCAGAATCCCTGACCCGCAGAACCTGCAACCATAATAAAATGGTCTGCTTTACACCTCTAAGTTTGGGGTGGTTTGTTGAGCCGAAATTGATAATTAAGTGTAACAAATTATCCTAATACCTACCATTTCCAGGGCACCTGCATCTGGCACTATATTATGCTTTAGAGGTTATGCCTCTCATCCTTTCCACTTCTCTGCAAAATATATTATCCTCATTGTGCAAGTGAAGAAATGAAGGCTCTGAGAAGACAGGTTATCACACAAGGACACACATCTGATGAATGACATGTTTATGTCAAAATTCGGTGCTTAAACATGCCCAAAATGTCAGTCTTTAGTCACCTAAAGATGATAATTACTAAGTGATGAACATTAAAAATTAATAATGACATAATTATACATTTTTTCTTTAAAAATGTGAATGTCTTTTCTGTGGAGAATTTGAGCATTGTATCTGCCCATCAGAAGGTGCAAAATCATTAATTTATTATTAATTACAATGAGTAATTATTATATCATTACGACACATAATATATAAAATGTCAGCATTGTTACTAATTTATTTTCTTTTGCCATAATGATGAGATGTTTGTCATGAAAAAAATAGAAACTTGTGTCCTTGAATATGTCAACTAGCTAGACATTCACCTGTCTACAGAGTGTCACAAAGAGCAAACTGGTTGAGATCTGAGCACATTTATGAAGCAATGAAGGGTGCCTGTCAATTCAGTGGACATCTGATCACATTTTATGCTCTACATGAGTTTCATCAATTTCTTAGTGAAGGATACTGACACACACTTTCCTATGGGTATTTTTTTCATATATGGAAAATGAGAACCTTTTAATTTAATCATAGTTTTCTCTGCACAGTCTACATGGGAATCATGCCTGGTCTGCAGCTATTGTATTTTTCATTTCTCCCTTACAGCTGTGCGAGAAAGCACATGTCTAGAATGGAAATAATGTCTTTGCAAACACAGAATGCCCCAGAGTTCTCTGTTGGTTTTGCTTAGACCACAAAAGTGAATTCTCTATTTAATTCATGTATCAATAAAATAAAAACAGAGAATAAGGAACTTGGATTTATCCCTGTTTGTCCTTCAGATGGTACCTGTTGGGGCTCTGCTGTATCATCAGAACACTTATTAGATGTGAATGTGGTAACCGAATGAGTGAAACTCAGGTTCAGTGCTAACTATTGCATGATGTTGACTGACTTACCTAACCTGGTTGAGCCTCAGTTTTTTCATCTGTAAAACAGGGCTGGGAAAATTCGTAAAATTGTTGTGGGCTGGGCATGGTGGCTCAAGCCTGTAATCCCAGCACTGTGGGAAGCTAAGGTGGGAGGATCTCTTGGTGGGAGGATCTCTTGAGGCCAGGAGTTTGAGACCAGCCTGGGCAACATGGCGAGAACCTGTTTCCACACACACATACAAGTAATAATAATTAGTTGGGCATGGTAGCGTGTTTCTATGGTTCCAGCTACTTAGGAGGTTGAGGTGGGAGGATCATCTGAGCCTGGGAATCTGAGGCTGCAATGAGCCATGATTGTGCCACTGCACTCCAGCCTGGGCAACAGAGCGAGACCTTGTCTCAAAAAATAAAATAAAATAAATTTGTCATGAGGACTAAATGAGCACAGTCAGGCCTGGGCACAGCAACTGGTACATAGTGGTGTTTGCATATAGGTGGGTATTAAAACATTTAAAATGTACTGAAAACTTCTAGTTCCAAATAGTGGGAGTGACTATATACTGTCTCCTAAAATTCCAATGAAATGACTTTATAACAGTCTGGAAAGCATGGAAGGATGGTATCAGTAGATCAAAATGTTGAGAAACTTCTGGAAGATGCTACACAGAAGGGACTGTAGATACTGAGTAACTAAAGCTAAAAATGTGGAGTCCAGTATGGGTGTAGAGGAGGGCTCTGAAGACACAGCCAAGGCGGACACCCAAGCTCCAGGTCAGCAAGGATGGGAATCCAGGGACACCCAACCAGAGAAGTCACTATTTAAAATGTTATGGTCCTGTTCTCACTCATAAGTGGGAGTTGAACAATGGGAACACATGGACACAGGGAGGGGAACATCACACACCAGGGCCTGTCAGGGGTGGGGGGCCAGAGGAGGGAGAGCATTAGGACAAATACCTAGTGCATGCAGGGCTTTAAACCTAGATGACGGGTTGATAGGTGCAGCAAACCACCACGGCACATGCATCCCTATGTAACAAACCTGCACGTTCTGCACATATATCCCAGAACTTAAAGTAAAAATCTTTTAAAAATGCTATGGGCCATCTGACTTCTCTGTCACAAGGAATAATGGGCTGCCATAATCGCCCCCAGTGTACAATCAGCTAGAACCCTTGCCTTAAATAATGTGGAAAAAATACCTCATTGATTCCAAAGGTGGGTCTTGAGTCAAAAAAAACAAGTAGAGCAGTGCCCAGAAAGCTTGGGACACCATAACGGTCAGGCAGATTCCCATCCAACCAGTCAAGCATCCAATCAATCAATCAATCAGAAGGGAGTGGGAAAAGAAATTTCCACATTCCAGTGGATTTTTATGTTTTATTTTAGACATGGAGTCTCACTCTATCACTCAAGCTGGAGTGCAGTGGCACAATCACAGCTCATTACAGCTTCAAACCCCTGGGCTCAAGGAACTCTCTCGCCTTAGCCTCCTGAGTAGCTAGGACTACAAGTGTGTGCCACTATCCCCAGCTAATTTTTTGAATTTTTTAGTAGAGATGGGATCTCACTATCTTGCCCAGGCTAGTCTTGAACTCCTGGCATCAAATGATGCTCCTGCCTCTGCCTCTCAAAGGGTTGAGATTTCAGGCATGAGCCACCATGCCTGGCCTTCCAGTGAATTTTACTAAGCACTCTTGTGTGCTCCGTTTTCAGTACATATTTTTGGTGGCTTCAGCAAATAACACTCAACAATGGCTAAGCTTACTGTTTGATCTTTATCCAACCCAAAGGGTAGATCTACCTGTTTATAAATGTCCATGCTCATCTACAGAATGCCACCGTCAGCCTGTCAGTCCAGAAGGAGGCTTGCTCTAGTCCCCAAGTAAATCCATACCACCTTCTATATCATTCTAACCATTTCATTAAAATTATGAATCCACAATCAGGGTCATCAAATATTTGAGGAGTAACAAGAGCATGAAGCATCAAGATTAAAAACCAAGATATTGACCCCAGAGGAAACTAAGTGGAAGAAAGAAATAGAAGAGAGGCTTTTAAACAATTCCGATTGCTGTCTTCGGACAGATTTCAGATGACAGCAACAAGAATAAGTTGCCACTAAAAAAAAAAGCGTTCCTAAAATAGGAAAACAACAAATCATGATTACTTACAAATATAGATGAAAAAATCCCAAATAAAATTTTAGAAAATTGATCCCATAAATACATTAAAAGGATAGTACGTAATAACTAAGAATACAAGAACAACTCACCAGTGGGAAATGTATCAGAATAATTCACTAAGTTAAAACATTAAATGACAAACTATATGATCATCTCAATGCATGTTGAGCAGGAAGTTCCTAAAATTAAATACCCATTCCTGATAAAAATCTCTTAGTAAGGTTGAAACGGTTGGTATTTTCCTTAACTCGATAGAGGGTATCTACCAGAAACCAATGGCAACCATCATTCTAACTGTAAAACACCAAAAATGTTCCTATGTAAAACACAAGTCAAAGGGGTCCCGCCATTATTGCTACTATTTAGTTTTGTTTTGGTGGTCTTGAACAATAAGAGGTCCAGAAAAAGATCTTACATTTATAAACAGTCTATGGCAGGACTTGGGAAACTTTTTAAATAAAGGACAAGACAGTAAATATTTCTGGTTTTGCAAGTCAGATGGTCTTTGTCAGAAATACACAAGTCTGCTGTTGTAGGGAAAGCTGCTGTAGACATTATGCAAACAAATAAGCATAGCTAGTGCCTATAAAACTTTATCTACAGAAGCAGCCAAGCGGATTTGGCCTGCAGACCCTGGAGAAAAAACAAAGTTTGCAAAATATGGAGGTGATACAATTGTCTACATAAACAATTCAAGAGAATTTTTTATGTAGTGAAAAGTAGAATTAATAAGGTGGCTGATGTGAAGTAAATATATACACATCAATAGTGTTCCTATATATACACCAATAAATATTAGAAAATGACATGTCAAAAAGTCAGATTTACAACAGCAAAAAACTATGAAAACATAGAAATAAATAATAAGCAATTTTCAATTCAAGATAGAGAAAATAATAAAACTATATGGATAAAAGACAAAAAATGAAGGGAACTACCATGTTATGGGAATTAATGTAGGGAGACATCTTTACCATATTAAATGGTAACTCTTCCTAAATGAATAAGAAACTTTTTGCAACTTCAATTAGGTCCCAAAATGTATTTATAGAAAAGAAAAGAAAGTCAACAAGTTGACTCTCAACTTTATCTGAGAATAAAACCTTATTCCTGAAAAAAAAGATTATGCCTAAGTAATAAAATGTATTTTAAAGAAAATAAACATATTTGGCATTTCAGGATTTACACAAATAAACCAATGGAAAAGACAAAGATTTCAGAATTTACATTTAATGTATGAAAAGTTGGCAGTTAGTAATCAGAAAATAACGGAGTATTTAACGAGTGGTGTTGAAACAATCGGCTACGTATTTGGAAGAAATAAACTCAGATCCCTATCCTCATTGCCATATGCAAAATAAATTCTTGTTGAATTATGAATCTATGCATAAAAGCAAAATTATAAGCCATATAAGAAAAAAAGTTTTTCCTTTTTTCCTCCTGTCCTTCCTTCCTTCCCTACTTCCTTCCCTTTCTTCCTTCTTTCCTTCTTTCTTTCTCTCCCTTCCTTCATTTTATAATACTTTTGTGGTAAATACTTTTGACTGGCTCTCTGAACACCCTCTCCAAGTGCTTTTTATGATGTGTTCCTATAATATAGAAGCTGGAGATCTAGAAATGATATTTCCCAGGCTCCATTGCAGTTAGGGTTCTACCTGTGATTAGTCAAGCAGACACATTGACACGAGACCTAGGAGGTGGAAATGAACAACATGAAGTGAAAGCCAACATGGAAAACCAGAAACTTCTGGGGGCAGTTCTATCCCTACCATCTTAGACCAAGGAGTGAGTGCTGGCAGCAGTGAGCTTTTACCCCAGCATCCATTAACTATTCTTCCTAATGCTCTCCCCACTCCCCATCCAACCCTCTGACAGGTGTGTGTTGTTCCCCCAATGTGTCCATGTGTTTTCATCATTCAGCTCCTACTTATAAGTGAGAACATGCAGTGTGTAGTTTTCTGTTCCTGCATTAGTTTGCTGAGGATAATGGCTTCCAGCTCTATCCATGTCCCTGTGAAGGACATGATCTCATTCCTTTTTATGGCTGCATAGTATTCCATGGTGTATATGTACCATATTTTCTTTATTCAATCTATCATTGATAGGCATTTGGGCTGATTCCATGTCTTTGCTACTGTGAATAGTGCTATTGTGAACAATGAACATATGCATGCAAAAATATAACATCCTATTGTGAGGGCAGCTCATAAAAAAGGGGAAAGAGATTTCTCCACTGCTTCCTGTTGTGGCTTTATTCTCCTAAACATTGCTGGGGAGTCCATGTGAGGAGGACAATTTGAGATGGACAAGTGCATTGCAACAAATTCCTTGTCTTTCTTGACTACATTCTGAAATTCTGAATGACTCTAAAAATTCTTAGGGAAAACAAAATGCAAACTACAATGTATCCTTCATGTACTGTTTCTGACTAGCAAATTTTATAATTATTTCTAAGAAGAGTGTTTTATTTGTTTATTTATTTGTTACTATGCTCAGTAACTTTACAAAGAGTGTTCTTCTTGTCATCAGCTAATTATTTTCTTTATTTCTCTGGAGGCAACAACTGTAATTAAGAATTTAGCATTATTTGTCTTGGTTCAGAACTGATTCATCATTAAATTTTCTATGCAAAAATACATTATATTGTTTACACAAATTATTTTAAGACTAAATCAATAGAAAATAATAGTAAAATTTGGCTTACAAAATTATGACCTTAACAATAGTAATAAATTTAATTTCTATATTTGACTGATTAATAGGGGAAAGATATAAGTATGTTATAGGGGATTTGAGTAAAAATTAGGCTTAGCTTATAAAGTATTTATTGAAAACTAGTTATGTGCCAGAAAATCTAAATAAATTTCTCAAAGGAGAAATAGCCACATTCTCTGACCAAGATACAATAATTATGAAAATGAATAATAAGGGCTAAAACAAATAAAAAAAAACTCCTTAAGTAGAAAACATTTTCCTTAACAGCTGAGGAAACAGAGAAGAAAATTTCAAAAGGACAATTTCAAACTATCTAGAAAATAACCACAGTAAAGAAAATACACACTTATACACAATATTACTAGAGTCAATTTCAGAGGAAATTTTGGAGAAAAAAGCAATGAAAGCAGAAAATAATTAGAACAGTAAACAAAAATAAAGTAGAAAATAGAACATAAATTATGTGAAAATATATTCAAAAATATCAAAGAATTTGGTCCTTTAAAATCCTACCGGAATCCAAAACATAAAGTAAATATGGCCTTAATTTTTTGGCTATAGCATATTATAATCTTTGTTTTATATCTATTTTATCATTAATAACTTATCACTACTCCCGTACAATGGTCCAGTGATGTTCTGATATAAAAGGCGAATAATGTATTAAGATACAACTTAGGTTTGTTATGATGTAGACACTGAAAGAAAAAAGTGATACTGGGAAATGAGCTTTGTTAATTTTTTGGTCAGGCGTTCATGGATCTTTCCAGAAAAGGTATCAGTAATATTTTCTTCCTTCCTTCCTTCCTTTCCTTCCTTCCTTCCTTCCTTCCTTCCTTCCTTCCTTCCTTTCCTTTCCTTTCCTTTCTCTTTCTTTCTTCTCTCTCTCTCTCTCTCTCTCTCTCTCTCTCTCTCTCTCTCTCTCTCTCTCTTTCTTTTCAGAGTCTTGCTCGGTCACCCAGGCTGGAGTGCAACGGCAAGATCTCGGCTCACTGCAACCTCCACCTCCTAGGTTCAAGCGACTTTCCCGTCTCAGCCTTCCAAGTAGCTGGGACTAAAGGTGCCTGCCACCACGCCCGGCTAATTTTTGTGCTTTCAATAGAGATGGGGTTTCACCATGTTTGTCCGACTAGTCTCAAACTCCTGACCTCAGGTGATCTGCCTGCCTTGGCCTCCCAAAGTGCAGGGATTACAGGCATGAGACATCACACCCAGTTGCAGTAATACTTTCAAGAAATCATTCATTAAGTCCTTGCACTTTCGGTTCCATACATCTTCTCTGCTGTCCAAGGGGACTGTCTTGACAAAGGTATTAGTCAGGTCATACAAATATCCAAATTTCATAAATGCCAAAAAAGACCCAGCTTTAAGCGATTTCTGAAGAAATGGTGGCAACAAGTTTACCCTTTCAGAGCAAATAATTTAGTCACTGTAGCTATGATCCAGATTATCTTTGGGATAAATCTGCCCTGATCTTTGTTTGGTATTCTACTTATTCCTGTTATCTAATCTCTGTAGATATTGCTTCAGAGGGAAGCATAAAACTCTTACTTATCTGTGTCTTCATCTCTCTCCTCATTTTTAAGCCCTGCAATTCTACTTCGCATTGCACACAGAGCATTTCCACCAGGCAGCCCTACCAGTGGTTTAAATGCAACATGGCCCCAATCCAGCCTCCTCTTCAGCCTGTTCCCAGGTCCCCTGGCTTGCCAGTATGGGTTTTGGTATAGGGAGATCCAAGCCAGATGTTATCTTGGGAATTGGGGACAAAGTCAGCACAGAGAAGCCCTGGATGAAAATCAGATCCTGGGTTTAGGAGTTGAACAGTGCAGTGAAGTGAGGCTGTGACTGGATGTCTGGGCAAAGGACAGCAAAATCAAATGTGAGGCCAGGCACAGTGGCTGATGCCTGTAATCCTGGCACTTTGGAAGGCAGAGCCAGGAGGGTCACTTGAGGCCAAGAGTTCAAGACCAGCCTGGCAACAGAGTTAGACCCTGTCTCTTAAAAAAGAAAAATTCAAATGTGATAGTTACCAGAAATTGGAGAACTGAAAAAGAAGTGTACATTAGCATTTGAAAAAGCAGACCAGAGAAAGGGAAGAAAAGCCTTGGAGAAGAAACACCGGTGGGCTGACTCGATGACTATGAACATCTGCAATGACCAAGCACAGCCTAGCTCCTGTGCTTCAAGTGTCTAAAAGGAGCCACTTGGACACAAGAACTCCTCTTCCCAGATAGTATCCCTTTCTTGCTAAAAAAAACAAACACCCAAAAAGCCAGCCTACATTTATCTTGACCTACAGCCTGATGACCTTCACTAAGCCAGTGTTCTCAGGAGCATCACCTATTCTGGAAGTCCCACATGTGATCACTTTGTCTGGTCAGTTTAGCCTTCCTAATGCCCTTGAACTTGTCCCACTCTTTCCCCAGCTACCACCCTAGTACAGGTCTTCCACATCTTATCAGGATTCTGCCCCTGGCTTACTTTTCATCTTCCTATCTCCAATTTCTCCTTCTTTTCTTTTTCTTTTTTCTTTTTCATATGCCTACACAGGCTCAAACAGCCTCTCCTTCTTTTTCTTAGACAGGGTCTTGCTCTGTCACCCAGGCTGCAGTGCAGTGGCATGATCACAGCTCACCACAGTCTCAACCTTCTGGACACAGCCATCCACCCACCTCAGCCTCCTGAGTAGCTGGGACTACAGAGGCTCACCACAGTCTCTCCTTATATCAGCTTCTATAATGCCACCAGGGTTTTCTTCTTAAAACCCAGTTCTGTCATATTCTTTCGAGTAGCAAAACTTTTCAGTGGCTCTCTACTGTCCGTGGGATTTAATATAAACTCCATAAGGTGGCTTTTAAATTTTTCCATAGTCCAACCCACATCAACCTCTCCAACCTCATCTTTCAGACATCCATCTTGTTCTCTTCCAAAACCTACTCCGCTGCTATCACTGCTATTTTCTCTATAATTCCTAGGCATACCAAAGGCTTTCACTTAATGTACTGACCTCAGAGCACAAATTGTAGCAAATGCATCCTTTCATTTTCCTGTGGATAGAGCAGCTCCTTGAATGCAGGTGGAATGAAACAATCCACCTATTTAAAGTGTATAATTCAATGGTTTCGGCATATTCACAGGGTTGTGCAACCATCACCACAATCTAATTTTAGAACATTTTATTCTCCCGTAAAGGAAACCCCCTATCCATTCACTCCTCCCCTCTCCATTCCTAAGCAACCATTATTCTACTTTGTCTCTCTGTAAAGCTGCCTATTCTGGACATTTCCTATCAATGGGATGATACATTAATGAGGGCTTTTGTGTCTGACTTCTTTCACTTAACATCATGTGTTCAAAGTTCAATCCAAACTGTAATATGTGCTGACATTTCATTTCTTTTTATTAGTTGATGGACATTTGGGTTGTTTCCATTTTTTCAGCTAATACAAATTATGCTGCTATGAACACTTGTGTGCACACTTTTGTGTGGATGTATGTTTCAATTTCTCTTGGCACTCCTAAGAGTGCAACTGCTGGGGCATATGGTAACTCTGTAAGTATTTAACTTTTGAAGAACTGACACATTGTTTTCCAAAGCTGTGGCCTATTTTACATTCCACCAGCAGTCTATGAAGGTTCCAGTTTCTCCACATCCTCATCAATACCCATTCTTGCCTCTCGTTTTTATTACAACCATGCCAATGGGCGTGAAGTGGTATCTCACTGTGGTTTTGACTGGCATTTCCTTTATGCCTAATGATGTTGAGCATCTCTTCATGGGCTTATTGGTCACATCTATATCTTCTTTGGAGAAATGTTGGCTCAGATTTTTTTCCAGTTATAAATAGATTATACGTCTTTTTTAATTATTATATTGCAAGAGTTATTTAAATATTCTGGATACCAGCTCTTGTCAGATATATGATTTCAAATGTTTTTTCCCATTTTGTGCATTGTCTTTATACTTTCTTAATGGCATTGCTTGTAGCACGAAAGTTTTAAGTTTGAATGTAGTCCAATTTATTTTGCATTTGGTGTTCTATCTAAGAAAACATTGCTAGATCAAGTTCATGAAGATCTACTCATGTATCTTCTTCTAAGGGTTTTATAATTTTAATAATTTTAGCTGTTACATTCAGGTCTATGATCCATTTTGGGTTAGGTTTTTGTGTATGATGTGAGTTATTTTTTAACAAATGCTACCGAGAGCAGAGGGCTTTTGTTTTTAATACCTAAAGGGAGGGAAAAAAGCTCTTTCTCTTTCTGTGGTTTGATAACGAACAGTCTCTGCCATTTGATAAACAATACTTACTGAGTCATTTGTGCAATTGTATGTCTCCATGATAAAATACAAAGAAATTATGGTAAGTATCATAGTACTACAACCCAAGACCAATTCAAATGAATTTAGAGCCATTTTCCAATTGCTCCTTCAAAGAAATAGACTCTGGTAAACCCGGTTTGGATTGAGTCCATCCATAGAAAGATTATTCATTAATCTGGCATGGAATCTTTGCCTTAAAAATACAAAAGCCAAAAAAAAAAAGAAATCCACCAAAACTCTAAACAGCTAAATCAACAGAGATAGTGTAAAATTCAACTTCAGGAAGTGTATGCATTTCATATGTGTTTTGCATGACAGTAACCATGTAACTTTACTCAGTTAATGTGAGCATCCCCAAAGACGTTTTTCTTCTTCTTTTTTTTTTTTTTTTTTTTTTGGCTCTGTCGCCCAGGCTGGAGTGCAGTGACGCGATCTCAACTCACTGCTACCTCTGCCTCCCGGGTTCAAGCAATTCTCCTGCCTCAGCCTCCCAAGTACCTGGGATTACAGGCACCCACCACCATGCCCAGCTAATTTTTATATTTTTAGTAGAGATGGGCTTTTGCCATGCTGACCAGGCTGGTCTTGAATTCCTGACCTCAAGTAGTTCAACTGCCTCGGCCTCCCAAAGTGCTGGTATTACAGCCATGAGCCACTGCACTGGGCCTGTTTCTATGTTTAGATTCCATAAATAAGTGAGAACATGCCATGTTTGTCATTCTGTGCCTGGATTTTTTGACTTATAATGATCTCCAGTTCCATCCATGTGGCAAATGACAAGATAACATTCTTTTTTCATGGCTGAATAGTACTCCATTGTGTATACGTACCACATTTTCTTTACCCATTCACCTGTTGATGGAATTTGGGTTGTTTTCAAATCTTGCAAACAGTGCTGCAACAAACACAGGAGTGCAGATATCTCTTTGATATGCTTATTTCCTTCCTTTTGGATATATACCCAGCAATGGGATTGCTGGATCATATTGTACATCTATTTTTAGTTTTTCAAGGAAACTTCAAATTGTTCTCCATGGTGGTTGTACTCACTGTGGTATTGATCGGCATTTCCTTTATGACTAATGATGTTGAGTATTTTTTTTCCTGTGCTTATTGGTCAGTATCCGCCAGGGGCAACCGTCCCTTGAGGCCTTTTTCAGGAGAGCTAGAGTCTGTGCTATAGCCCAGAGGAACACTAGTGGTTTCCATAGCCAGGTCAGTAGGATATCTGAGCATTCTAGGTCCAGAGGGGACAAACACCAAGTCTGGCAAGTCCACATCATCAGAGAAAGGCAAGCAGGAGACGAAGGAGTGGATGGAGGAGGAAGGTCAGTGCTTCTAGTCGAGGAGCAGGGACCTGGCAGGAAAGCCCTGTCCCACCCTCCCTGTCAACTGTGTATGCAGGCTGTCCTCATGTCTCCCAGCTCAGAGCAAATATCTCATAGGATGGGCTCATCCACAATCCATGCCCAGCGCACTACTCCAAGTTCATCTCCATCTTCTCCTCATTAAACCTTGGCTTACAGTGAAAGGAGTTTATTTCTCCTTCTCTAAACACACCATTGTCATTACCTCTGTGCTATTTCTCCACTCAGATAAGTCCTACCCACTACACAAAGCCAACTCAAGACCTACAGCTCCATTCTGGCAGTGTCAGAATCACGACTTTGACAGTTCATGACCTGCTTTATGACTTGTTTCTCTCTATATAGACATATTTTAATCTCTTCAGCTACATTACAGGAGCAATAGTTACACCTCAACTCTCTTAGTACTGGCACAGCACCACCACTGGCACTAAAATGAAATATATGCTAGCTCATATTAATACATAATCAGCACCTACTTTAAAATAAGAATAGTAGGAGCTACACTCAAACAGAAAATCAAATACTGTATGTTCACACTTATAATTGGAAGCTAAACAATGAGTACACATGGCCATACAGAGTGGAAAAATAGGCATTGGAGGCTACAAAATATGGAAGGTTGGAAAATTACCGACTGGGTACAATGTTCACTATTTAGGTGACGGGTTCACTAAAAGCCTAGACTGCACCAGTATGAAATATATGCATGTAAGGAATCTACACTCGTACCTCCTAAATATGTAAAAATTAAAAAAGAATAGTAGGAGTTATAAATATAGAACAACCACTGCAGGTCAGACATCTATAGTATCTCATTTAATTCTCAAAACAATTCTATGAGACAGTGGCATGATTTCAATTTTATGAGTTATGAAAATCAGGCCTAGAGATATTGGATAATTAGATAACTACATTGTCTTCTGAACACCTGAATTGTGATTATTAAGAGGTGGCAATTGGTGGCTTCCTTGTTAATACATTTGTGATGGTGTCTACATGTCCACATCTAATATAATTTGCATGCCTGTCTTTCACATCACACAGTGAATTCAGGCATGGCATCTTGTATTTTCATTCAAGTATGTGACACACACCGTGTACTTGTAAATACACTTAGCTGCTGGATGATCATGGGCAAGTCATTTAACCTTTCTCTTGGCTTAGTTTCCTCGTCTGTACAATGAAAACAATTCCTACCTTAGATAATCGTGCAAGACTGGAACACTTTTAAAGGTTTTATTGGTTTTAGGGAAGGAATAAGTGTACATTTTTTTCCTCTAAGAATATATGATTGATATAATCAATAAAACCTCAAAAATTGCTGATTATTTAAAAAATGTCTGTCACTGAAATGGATCATTGGTAAATTTGATGTCTCCTAAGTCTTTATGTATGCCACCATATACAGCACAAAAGGGCTTTTATTTATTTGTACATTTACATGTTCTAACCATCTTTAAAACCAGATAAATGCCTTGTTTTGAGAGGAAGTGTTGATAATTGAGATCTAATATACTGACTTCGTTCAATGGTTTTAAGCCAAGTTATTATTATTTATACTCTTATATAGGATGTCTCCATGTCTACTGCTTTTGAGGATTGACTGAAGATCACCTTCATTCAGGCATAACTCTGTCTTCATGCATACAATCTTAAAACATTAGAACTAGGAAAGTAAGCTCAGTTTAACTTTACCCAAGCATTTCATTTTATAATTGAGAAAACTTAGAGGTAGGGAAGATAAATGACTTTCTTACAGTGTTTATTAGTTATTTATTCCACATCTGAAAAAGGGCTTAAGGTAATTTACAGATATAAGACAAGAGAAGAAAAAATAGAATAGGATCTCAATAGTGGCGGAATTTGGCCATAGATGTGATTCTGGATGTCCAAATGTGATTCTGGATGTCCAAATGGCAAAAGTAGAAAGCATCCTTTACAAAATCCAAGGTGCCTCTGGTTACATCATATCTTAAGTAAAGCACAGAGTTCCTCCTGAGGACTGAGAGAAATGCTTCAATCCACTATTAATACATTCTTAATTAGGAAGCAACTCTAGGCCGGGCGCAGTGGCTCATGCCTGTAATCTCAGTACTTTGGGAAGCTGAGGCGAGAGGATTATTTGAGCCCAGGAATTTGAGACCAACCTGGTCAACATAGTGAGAACCCACATCTGTCAAAAACTAAAGTAAAACGAAGGCAACTCTAATGTGACTCCCAACCTGGTTTATTTCCTTCATGCCTTCCATGTCACCTTAATTGCATATGATAAAGATTATTTAAAATAAAACACCCCTTTCATTTCTTACAATTTATCTTTCCTTAGAAATAATTACTGTCTCTCATCGTCCTGTATATTTTGCCAATCTATAATAGTTAACACTTTTCACACAGCTGCATCTCATTGCTTGAAATCTCAGTTCTAGGCCAGGCACGGTGGCTCACACCTGTAATCCCAGCAGTTTGGGAGGACAAGGCGGGCGGATCACCTGAGATCAGGAGTTCGAGACCAGCCTGACCAATATAGTGATACCTCATCTCTACTAAAAATACAAAAATTAACCAGCTGTGGTGGCACATGCCTGTAGTCCCAGCTACTCGGGAGGCTGAGGCATAAGAATCGCTTAAACCCAGGAGGCGGAGGTTGCAGTGAGCTTAGATCGAGCCATTGCACTACAGCCTGGGAGACAAGGGGAGACTCAGTCTCAAAAAAAAAAAAAAAAAAAAAAAGGATCTGCGTTCTAGGAGGGCAGAGAGCAGGAAACAACTTTACATTTACTAGTTTTCCACAGCCACGGTGGAGTGTTCCACAAAGAGTAATTGTTCAAAACTGCTCAACAAAGAGAAGGAGAAGAATAAAGAAAAGAATAGAAATATTAGTGTATACTCTTATTATCTACCTATGGACTATTTGACTAAAATATGGTGGCTGTGAAATTGTGTTTAATCTACAATGTTTCTGGCCCTTAGAGGCATGTGAATAACAAAGGCTTATTTCAAATGTCAAAATACAAGGAAGATAGATAATACTTGAGTTGTTTTCAAGGGTAACTTCTAGGGGGGATTTAATTTTGTTTTGTTCTAAATGTTTGAAACAAGATATTTTATTTTTGAGTTCATACTACATGCCAGGCATTATTCTAAGTGCTTTGCATGTACATACTCATTTAATGGCTGAGTATTTGTAAGCCTTCCAATAAATATAATGCCAATTCCAATGCCGGTATTTGATCCACTGCAAAACTGCCCCCCTTTGCCCTCTTATACCCTTCTCTGAGATGCTGTAAACCATACTCCATATTTTTACTTTCCTTACTACCATTTCTGACAGGATGTTGCTGATAATCAAGCACTTTTTTTTTTTTTTTTTTTAAAGACAGGGTCTTGCTGTGTTACCCAGGTTAGTGTATAGTGGCATGATCATGGCTCACTACAGCTCGACTTCCTGGGCTCAACTGATCCTTCTGTTTCAGCCTCCCAAGTAGCTGGGACCACAGAAGAATGCCACCATGTCTGGCTTTTTTATTTTTTTTGTAGAGACAGGGTCTCATTGTATTGTCCAAGATGGTCTCCAACTCATGGGATCAAGGGATCCTGCTGCCTCAGTCTCCCAAAAGGTTGTGTTTACAGGCATAAACCACAGTGCCTGGCCTTCAAGCACCTTTGAGTGAGTTCTGATGAGAAAATTGGACAACTATATTGGAGAATATGGAATCACATTGGCAGTAATGATTTGATATCTGGAACACTTCTAGTCAATCAAGATGATATCCCATTGAAACAAATGCCAATATTTCTACTCAACTGGAATGTAGAAAGAAACTAAAGATTCACACAGACACACACACACAAACAAAACAACAGCTCCTGCTTCATAGGGATGAGGTAGTTAGTGCCTGTAATGTACTCATTATAATGTCTGGTGCATATTAGTATCAGCTGTTATTTCTATCATCATCATCATCATTTTTATTATTGTGTTTTCCCTCTAAAACCAGCAATGGAAAAAAGTGTCAATCATTTATTCTCTCTCTCTCTCTTTCACACACACAGATATATACACACACAAACATAAACACACACCCAAGTCCACAAGGGGATGGTTACTTCTGTCTGTTGCATTTTCATGCACCTGGAGACTGAGTTAAACTGCCATTTTTTTTTGTAGGTCAGGCACACTTTTAAAAGACCAAGCCACTGGAAGGACATCTGTAAGTATAGTTTCTAGAACGGGGATTCGTAACCATTCTTAACAAGGAAAGAACTGCACTGGAATCTCCTCGAGTCTTTTTTGAGTCATATCTTAGGCATCTCCAATCCATTTTCCAAATCTTAGCACTACCGCCCTCCCCTGAAAGGGAGGTGTAATTTTGGAGCTGAGCACCACCACAAAGAGAGTGGCTGTCGATGAGAGTGTGTTATGCTTGTGAACTAGCAGGTGGAAGCAAAGAAAAGAAAACAGAAGAGTTGACCACCGTGGTTGCCTAGGGCAACAGATCACATTTTGCCGGATGTGGGTTTAGGGCATCCTGCTTTGCCATTTGTTTCCAGTTCTTTTACAGTCCTTCTTACTTTTAGGTAGAATCCATCATATATAAGGTGGTGGGGAGTTGGGGGAGAAAGAGTATAAAAAGGAAAGCAAGCAAATGACTGTTCGAGGTTGTTTTTGTTACCAGAGGGCAAATAGTGCATTCTGGGTGTAGGTTTAAAGATGAATTAAAATCAGATTGCAGGGACAGGCCCCAAACTAATTGCAAATGCTGTTTACTTCCTTTACCCTAAAAAATTCTGAATACTTTAGAATTCACCTAATATCCTCCTTTCAGTTGCATAGTCAACACATAGTATACGACGCAATACTTGTGAATTTATCTCAATCTATGCTGTCCAATTCAGCCACTAGCCACATGAGGCCATTTAGCACTTTAATTGTGGCTAGTCTGAAATGAGATGTGCTGTAAGTGTGAAAACACACTGGATTTGCAAGACTTAGTATTAAAAAATGGAATAAAATAGCTCATTAATAATTTTACTATTACTGGCAGGATGCCTGTAATCCCAGTGCTTTGGGAGGCTGAAGTGGGAGGATCACTTGAGGCTAGAAATTTGAGACCAGCCTGGGCAACATGGTGAGACCCTCATCTCTATAAAAATTAAAAAAAAATAATCTTACTATTACTTTAATGTAATATAATTTGAAGTATATCAAAATTGAGACATTATTTTAAAATTTTAGTAAAATTTATGTCACTTGATTTTACTGTTAAGTATAATTTCAAACATATTAAATTTAATATAACTTCAAACAATCCACTTTTAATAATTTATTTTATTAAACGAAATATCCAAAAATAATCATTTGATCCACAGTGCTATTATCATTTTTGGATCTATCGTTTAATAAAATAAGTGATTAAAATTAACATCACAATTGGGCACAGTGGCTCACATTTATAATCCCAGCTCTTTGGGAGGCCGAGGTGGAAGGACTGCTTAAGCCCAAGAGTCCAAGACCAGCCAGGGCAACATAGTGCTTCATTTCTTAAAAAAATCAAAAAATGAGATGGGAGTGGCTGTGATCATGCCACTGCACTCTTACCTGGGTGACAGAGTGAGGCACTCCCTCAAAAAAAAGAAAGTCATGGTTCTTTTTACTCTTTCTAATGTGGCACCAAGGAAATTTAAAGTTTAACATGTAATTTCCATTGTATTTCTACTGGACAGCTCTGGTCCAGAGTGCTACAGTTCTGTTACTGCAAGTGCCTCAGTATTTGACTCAAATATGTTGGGTTGCGGGGACTATATCGTGTGAATGTAATCTGAATATTACTCATTCTGTGTTACATTAGATTCTCACCATTTCCTTTCCCACTGCATTTTATGCTTCAGCACTGCTAAAGTGTTTTACAAATCTGATGCCTGGTGTATCTTTCTTCTATTTGGCCACAAGGTATAGAAAGACATTTCTTTTCTTTTCTTTTCTTTTTTTTTGAGACACAATCTCACTCTGTCACCCAGGCTGGAGTGCAGTGGCGCAACCTTGGCTCATTGCAAGCTCCACTTCCCAGGTTCACGCCATTCTCCTGCCTCAGCCTCCCAAGTAGCTGGGACTACAGGTGCCCGCCACCACGCCCATCTCCTTTTTTTGTATTTTTTTTAGTAGAGACGGGGTTTCACTGTATTAGCCAGGATGGTCTCGATCTCCTGACCTCGTGATCTGTCCTCCTCGGCCTCCCAAAGTGCTGGGATTACAGGCATGAGCCACAATGTCTGGCCTAGAAAGGCATGTCTATACCTTTCTCCCTCAAAGCACCTCTTGATCATCCCCACAAAATATTTGCCCTATAATCACTGTCTGCACCATATTATCTCTGTATCGAACATTGCACATTCTGCACTGTCATGTATCTTTTTTTTTATATGCCTGTCCTTCTCACTGGACTGGAAGCTTCTTGAGAGTAGGGACTATCTATCTATTTATCTATCTATCTATCTATCTATCTATCTATCTATCTACCTACCTACCTACCTATCTATTGACAGGTCTACCTCTGTCACCCAAGCTGGAGTGCAGTGGCGTGATCATAGTTCACTGCAGCCTCAAATGGCTGGACTCAAGCAATCCTCCTACCTTAGTCTCCCAAGTAGCTGGGACTATAGGTGTGAGCCACCACACTGGGCAGGGGGCCATTTCTTATCCTATTTTAGTTACACATGCCCCCTACGCTGGCGTGGGGTTGGCCATCAATAGACGTGTGGTGAAACTGGAAAAAGTTCCAATTATATTGCATTGAGCAGAGTCTGATTCAGTTGAAGTGTATGTTTCAGTACTGTGGCCCACTCTGTAAACCCGGCCTTGAGGAACAAAGAGTACTGTTCATTTTAGCTTGGGCATTCTGCAGTGGTCTCACGGCCGTCTTTTCACCACACTGCACAGCACTTACCCACATTCATGGCCCAAGCAGCTTCAATTCTGTGTGTTGCTTACAACAGGGGAAATATAATGCCACAGAATGAGTAAACACATGAAGAAACAGTCTTGGTTTGCTAAGCCATACCGTTTATGAAATTTAATCAGAAGGAAGCCATTATCTTAAAAGGAAAACAATACTGCATCCAAAACCTAATGAGTTCATTGCCCTACCTGTCACTTGTGAATGTTATGTGATCAGCAGAGATGCATGCGTTTGTCAATGCTATAAAACAGTGGCCTTAGATAAATTTACTTATTCAGTAACCTAATTGTGATAACACACTATAATATGATGTGAAATCACCTGAAAAAGATTTTGTGGGATTCCCCGCTTCTGCCCCCACATAACTGATTTGTTCTTTTCTTTTTGAAATGAAATCCTAAAAACACACTTGAAAGACTGAACTTCTGCCCCATGGAAAACAGTCTACGAGGTGGTAATGAATAGCTTTTAGCAGCATTCTACTGAATATTACTATTTCGTTATTACACTGGCTTGACAGCAGTTAACAACTAAGATAAATGAAATGTCAGTTATCTCGATCGCTGGTTACTTCCTAACCACTTTCAGCTTTCCAAATATCTTAACAGTGTTATCCAACATTCTTCAACAGCTTCTAGAGAATTGTTAGCCCTGCTCTAACACTTGAATCCATTTGAAATCCAGCTGTGTAAGGGGGAAACATTCCTATCTTCCAAATCTGGTTTGGATTTTGAAAATATGAACATTTTAAACCTCCAGGCACAAAGAACTTCTTTGTGGGAAAGGTCTCTGTCCTCCCTTCTCCAGAATGTTGTTTTTAAACTGCACAGTCATGGAAGCCTTGTATTGTGTAATGTCTACATCACAGGTCAAGAATGTATGTGGTCAGGCATGGTGGCCTATGCCTGTAATCCCAGCCCTTTGGGAGGCTGATGCAGGAGGATCACTTGAGCCCAGGAGTTTGAGACCAGCCTGGGCAACATAGCAAGACCCCATCTCTGTTAAAAACAATTTAAAAAATTTTATGGATGGGGCTTTTAAGTATTCATTTCTTGCTTTTCACTTCTCAAAAATAATTTCCATTGTATTGGTTATTATGGAGGTAGAACATTGCTGACTAGCCAACTATATTCTTATTTTACCTACCTAATAAAGATTTCTGGTCAACTCCTTCTCCAAGTTTTGAAAGAATAATTAAAGGTTTTAGGATTGCAAAGACTCTGTTTTATGTCCGCCTTTCTTTCTTTCTTTCTTTCTTTCTTTCTTTCTTTCTTTCTTTCTTTCTTTCTTTCTTTCTTTCTTCTTTCTCTCTCTCTCTGTCTCTCTC
>NW_016804965.1:2177452-2179183 GCF_001698545.2 Rhinopithecus bieti
TCCTTCCTTCCTTCCTTCCTTCCTTCCTTCCTTCCTTCCTTTTTCTTTTTGGACAGAGTCTAACTCTGTCACCAGGCTGCAGTGCAGTGGTGTGATCTTGGCTCACTGAAATCTCCACCTCGTGGCTTCAAGCAATTCTCCTGCCTCAGCCTCCCGAGTAACTGGGACTACAGGCATGCACCACCATGCGCAGCTCATTTTTGTATTTTTAGTAGAGATGAGGTTTCACCATGTTGGCCAGGGTGGTCTTGATCTCTTGATCTCATGATCTGCCCATCTCAGCCTCCCAAAGTGTTGGGATTACAGGCCTGAGCCACCCCGCAGCCTATGTGCCATTTCTTAAACTGTGTAGCCTTGGGCAAATTTCCTAAACTCCCTTAACTGCCATTTCGAATTTGCAAAATAGGAGCAATAACAGTATCTTCCCAAATAGTTACCCTGCTCTTAGCCTTATATGTAATAAGCACATCAGTATTCCCAATCGATACTTCATATCTACATCCAAAATTGAACTTCTAATCATCTCCACTCCAACTTGCCCACTTCAGTTGATGACAATTTCATCCTTCCACTTGTTTAGGCCACAGACTTCGAAGTCATCCTTGACTCCTCTTTCTCAAACACCCCACATTCCTTCTGTTGGGAAATCTTGTTGGCTCTACCTCCAAAATACACGCAGAATCCAACGCTTTGTCATGGGTTCCTTCCTTTCACCTCTGCTCCCCCAGGTTTATTCTCGAGCAGTCAGAGTGAGCCTTAAGTCAGATCATGTTATTCGCCTTCTCAGAACCTTGCAATGGCCCCTCCATTTCACTCAGTGTGAAAGTCAAAGTTTTATAATGGCCTCTGGAACCCCACATGATCTGCTATCTCCCCGCCTTTCTCATACTTCTCCAACCACATCTATTTCTCTCTCCCTTGCTTATTTACCTCTAACTACGAGGACCTTCTTGTTGCTTCTCAAATCCCCAGATATGCCCCTGCCCTACAGCCTTGACCGTTTCCTGTGCTTGGAACACCTGCTCCCCCAGATAGCCACTTGGTTAACTCCATTGTCTCCTACAAACCTTTGCTGAAATCCTCTCAATGAGGTCTAGCCTGACCACTTATCTCATATTGCAACTTCATCTTGCTTTTCATTTACTAATACCTATATTATTTACTTATTTATTATGCTTATTGATTAGCATCTGTATCTGCCCACCAGAATACAAACTCCATAAACGCAGACATCTTTGTCTCTTTTGTTCACTGACATTCCTTGCATCTATCATAGTGCTTAGCAAACATTTTTGACTGAAAATGATTGAATTGTATTTAAACTGGAGATCTGGTCGGGCACAGTGGCTCATGTCTGTGATCCCAAGACTCTGAGAGCCCAAGTTGGAAGGATCACTTGAGCCCAGGAGGTCGAGACCAGCCTGGGCAACAAAATGAGACCCTGTCTCTACAAAAAAAAATTTAAAATTAGCTGGGCATGGTGACACGCACCTGCAATCCCAGCTACCTGAGGGGCTGAGGCAGGAGGGTTGCTTGAGCCCAGGAGGTTAAGGTGCAGTGAGCCTTAACCATGCCGCTGCACTCTAGCCTAGACGCTGTCTCAAAAATGAATGAGTGAATAAATAAGTAAATAAATAGTGGCGATCACTTCCTAAGTTATATATTCTTTTTTTTTTTTTTTTTTTTCCTCCTTTTTTTTTTTTCCTCATATAAGTTGCTTTTTTTTTTTGG
>NW_016804965.1:2180454-2220067 GCF_001698545.2 Rhinopithecus bieti
TTTTTTTTTTTTTTTTTGCCTCCTTTATTTATTTTCCTCATATAAGTTGCTTTTTTTTTTTGGACATGGAGTTTCACTCTTGTTGCCCCAGCTGGAGTGCAATGGCACAATCTCGGCTCACTACAGTCTCCGCCTCCCGGGTTCAAGCGATTCTCCTGCATCAGCCTCCCGAGTGGCTGGGATTACAGGCCTGTACCACCACACCTGGCTAATTTTTTTGTAGTTTTAGTAGAAACAGGGTTTCACCACATTGGTCAGGCTGGTCTTCAACTCCTGACCTCAAGTGATCCTCCTGCCTCAGCCTCCCAAAATGCTGGGGTCACAGGTGTGAGCCACCGCGCCCAGCCACATATTCTTTATTCCACTTAAAAATCATAGTTATTTACTGATGATTCTTGGTCACTTTATCAATGTCTAAGGTAGCACAATTTCTGTGGTACTTACTATTATGGTACTTACTATTAACTATTTCTAATACATGTTGTTTTTATGCTATTCAATTAAAGTAAGCTGTCTTTACTGAACAGCACAAGCTACTTGTGACCACCCAGAGTTGGTGAGGAACCTGACTCCAGTCTACCATGCCAGTGTTCTTTAATCCCCAGTTCCACACCATCCTTTACAAATGTATGTACATGCTTCCTACAAGCTTTGTAAAAATTAGCACATTCAGAATAATGATCACCTCTAGCTGAGAAATGGGGGAATGTTATTGGAAGGAGACCAGGAAATGCCTTGGTAAATATTCTACTTCTTAAGCTGGGTGATAGGTACCTAGATGTTGGCTTTATTATTATTTGCTATGATTTATATATGTACATCATCTTTTGTAGATATGAAACATTTCATAATAAAACATGAAGGAAGAAATGAATTTAGTCATGATTCACTTGCTCTAATATCATTTTTTATTTCTCTCCAGTTTGATGTGATGTAGCTCTCTGGATGCAAACCTTCCAGTCAGTTTGCGGAAACACAATTGCTGGGTGATTTAGCGTGTATCCCCCATTCCAGCCCACAACCATCTCACTGATGAGTCTATGACATGAGACTAAATAAAAATATCCCCAACAGAATCAGAAAAAAATATTAAATTCACTGCTTTGTTGATTTAATCCACCTAGCCGGCTGTCACGTGGGATTAGAATAAAATAAACACAAAGATGAAAACACACCATTGCTAACAAAGCAGATTCTTTTTTCAAGACACATGTAAAGATAATAACTTCAAAGTTGATTATAATGTCTTGTCTTCCCAGGAATAACAAGATAAGTTCTTTGCTTGGTTTCCTTCTATTCATTCTTCTCCCCTGACCCTGGTTGGGGTAGACCAGGGACCCCGATATGTAGTCCCACAGCACTCAACTCTGGTTCCACATGGAATTCTACATGTCCTTTTACACCTAGTTACGTCTCCTCTTCTAGACTATAAACTTATTGTGGAAAGGCCCCAGGTTTTTTCATGTGTGCTACTATCAGATGGCCCAGTTCAAACAACAGCTCTGTTTCTTACTTCCTATGTAAGTTTCTTACCCTTTCTGTGCTTTCATCTTGATATGACGATTAACAAGATGACACATCTAAATTAGTTAGTACAGGGCCTGGTAGTATTTATAAGTAAACATTATAATAATTGTTATTTACTATTACTATATGATGACCAAAGAGAAAACTGAGTTGACAGAGAAGAAAGAAAATAACTCTTATGATTCTTAATTATTCAAGTTCATGGTCAATGCTCAGGAAATGTTTGAAAACTAAGTCACGGAATCAAGCTCCAGAATATGTGGAATAATGAGAATGTTACCCCTCTGCTTGCTCATGCCTGAGGTTTGGGACCAGTGGAGCCAATGGGATCTCAGGGGCTTGTGACATTTCCATGGTACCACTCAGTGAAATTAATACATTCTGCACATTTAGCCAACATCTTCAGAGTCCTCATTTTGGAGTCACAAATTGGCTAGGAAATGATGGTGCAGTGGTGGCAGGTCACATCTTCTAGTCCCCCAAAGCTGTCCTCAGGGTCTGCCCTTCCACGCTGCAGGTACAATCTAGTCTCTTTAACTGGGTATAGGTGTACAGGTATTCCTTCATGTGGCTAGTTCTCTCTTTTCAAGAGAAATCTAATGATTACTGTTCTGGATATCTAGCAGTTTTCTCTAAAAGTCATGTTTCTCACGATAATTAGAAGTGTAATACATATTAAAAAATCCCCATGCAACCAGTGTAGAAACCTTACACCTTAAAATCTGGCATTTATTATGTACATGAATTTATAATAAATGCTTAAGCTTTAAGTGACTTGCCTCTTAGATGACATCAGTGACATAAAACACACACATCCATTTTCGTACTGAGAAAATACCAGTCGTGTTAATAAAAATTGTTGTATTTTGAGGTGAGAATTCCTAAGATCACTCTAGTTCCCATAAAATAAACGCATGGGGTCCTATAAAATTGTAATGATTGTGGTCCAATAGGCTATGGAGGCAGACAATTTATCACAAGATTTGTGGACTCACTAAAATGTTTTAGGCATTAAAAAAATTAAAATAAAATTGAAGAGAATTAGAAGTAAATGAAAATAATAATGCTCTTTGAAAGTAAGATGGCTTAAAGAAAATTCAAAGTAGCATATCAAACAGACATTTATGGCAATGAACTTTAGAAGTAGCTCATTCTAATATTAATATGGACCTATTTAAAACTTTCATTGATGAGTGAAAAAGGGCAAATCAATAATGGATAACTGGAGAACATTCTTAGGATATAAAAATACAAAAAATTTAATAAATACTATAAAACCTAGTAAGTATTGTGTTTAAGATTTAAAGTAATGCCATAAAGTAATTCTTATTACAAAGTTATATTTCTTGAGAAATGGCAATTGAAGGATTTCAAAATATGATATTGACCTGTTCAAGTTTGGACTCTTTCTTATCTCAGTTTTCAAGTAAGATGAAAGTTTGCCTTTTTACCTATAGGCTGGATACTGACTGTGCTTTTACAGGAACTTCTCAGAAACAAAAGACTTCAAAGATGTTGATATTTCAGAATGTAAGAAAACCTGTTATCACGATTATGATTATTTTCTCCATTTTAAAAAAATTCATGATCAGCAATTCTAATGTTGCCAGTATTCCAGCTGGGACCAGTTCAAAGAATTATAGCGACTCCTTAATTGCTATTTTAAGGACAGACATAATGTAGTCCAATCATCTTACTTTACTGATATTATCTGAAGTCCAGGGAGAAGTCATGCAAGTTAATCAAGATAATCTTTATCTAGTTGGGGCAGGTATAAGAGCCAGAACCCAGGTCTCCCAAGTGCTAAGAAAAGACACAAATATTGGTAATTATTAATAGTTCAAGAATTAGTTTAAGTAATTATTAATAGTTTAAGGACACACATTATTAATAGTTTAAGGATGAAGTTAAATTTCTTAGACCTTTCACAACACGTTGAGCAGACAGGAAATACCACTAGAAGACGTTACAAAGTATTTCTCAGCAGATCCTTGCTAATTTCGTCAGCCAGCATCATCGTCCTGGCCCATGTGCCATCCATTATTCCAGTGAGGTCAGAGGGAAAATCGCTGCTCTAGGTTTATGAAAAACGACAAACTTTTCTTTTCTGAAATTTCTGTCTGGAGACCCAGATTTTAAAAAGAATAGTAGCTAGTACAAGCGCCTTTGTTTAAACCACGTTATGCCACCAGAAAAAAACATCTCGAGGCGGAATAAACTCATGGGCCTTTTTCTTCCGTTACTTTCCTCTAGTACTCCGTCTCGTTAAGTATCACATTAAACGTTCTTTTTGTAAAGCTATGAACTGAGTGGCTCTAGGAAACACATTTCACGTTCCACAGAGGTATGAATGCTAAGAAATATCTTCCTGGAAGGAAAGTAAGAGGTACACCGGGCTAGGTCTTTGGCGAAACACCTGCGCAGAGATTCTTGGAGCCATTAGGACACCCTAGTTAGTTTCCTTCATTCTATAAAAGGCCCTCTGAATATCCATTTCAAGCCAAATTACGAAACTTGTGCCTTGTGTCCAAATCTACCTTTATGGTATTTTAAAATGAAAATGAGAATAATTCAGGGGAAAACGTTGTTTTTAAAAAGAGGAAAGTGTTGTCCAAAAGTTTTAGAGGAAGGAAACTCTCTAAAATGCATCAGACTGCGAGCCACACTCAAATTCTCACACGGCTGGCATTTAATCTACAGTGCCCGAAAAGGCCCCTCAAGAATCCCTCCAGATATGGGTAGATTAGGGCCCCTGGACCTGATGACCTGCTGACCTACTGGACTTGCAAGGGCTCATAGCAGTTCCCCGTTTGACCTTGCAGCAATTTCCTGGGCAGGAAATCTGTCAAATCTGATGCAATAGCTCGGGAAAAGGCAAGCCCGAACCCCAAACCCCCACACCCCGACCCTCGCGAGTCGGGTCCAGTGTGGAGATCAGCGGAGGGGACCCTGGGGACCCGCTGCGCTCGAGGGCCACGCCGGGGGGCGCGCGTTCACGAGGCCAGAGCCTGGAGTGGCGCCCAGCGTCGGACCCGATGGGCTTGACGAACGGGTTCCTTAAAGCCCCGACGGGCCCGTGCTGGCGCTCCCAGGGCTCCCGGGACCGGGAGCACCACTTACCTCGACTGCTCTGCCGGGCGCTGCTAGGGCGCGGGAAGGCGGCGGGACTCCGGCCGGGAAAGCGACGCGCGGTGCAGACGGCCGCACCCGGGCTCCAGGTCGCTACCCCAGGGAGGAAGTGCTGTTAGTCCTGCCCTTCCCACGCAGCCCGCAGACGTGTGGCGCTATCCGAACTGCTTTGCTCCGAGGTGCAAGGAGGGCCCCTGGTTAGAGACAGTGGGACAGACAAGCATACGCGTAAAGGACTCCGAGTTAGGGGCTGCTTTCTCCAACTCTTCGAGTCTGCGCCTGATTTTCTATCCCCCAGCCCATCCCTACACAACAACTTTGAAGGGATTTTTTTTTTTTTAATTCTGGGAAACGTTGCGCCTTCCTCTCTCATCCCTCCCCTACCTGAGCCGCGCGCGCCCTTCTCTCAGGAGCGTCTCCTGGCGAATGGACCCATTTTGCAGCCTAGACGCAAGAGGGACTAAGGGACTTGGGGCCAAGTGATGGTTCCACCAAAGACTGAGAGGCCGATTTATGTTGCAACGGTCTGCCTAAGTGTTTACTTCGGCACTTTCTGGGCTTCCTCTTTTGGGCCGATTGTGCAAGGCTTCCCGGCCGCCTGCAGCCCGCCCTCAGGGGACGTGGTGCAGGGCTAGACTGGCAACACGCGCGTCCCGGCCCGGAGTTCAGCTGTCTCTCGGGTGGGAGTGGAGGAAGGGCGCACTGAGCAGAGGCCCTTTCTCAGCCATCAGATTGGTAACCTCACCCTCCTCCCTCCTCCCCACGTTTAAACACGCTCAGTTGGCGGGCCGGGGTGTAGAGGAATGGCACTATCATGCATTGCTAGTAGAAATCCAAAATGGTCTGAACCTCGTGGAAGAGAATTGAGCAATATCTATTTAACTTACGTATGGATTCGCCTTTTGACCCCGTCATCCCACTTCCAGGAGTGTAAAAACGAAGATCTGCTGATGAAAATAAGTAACGCACACGGCACAGGGCATTCATGGACTCACTATTTGCAATAGCAAAGGACTGGCTGGAAATAACACCTGTCAGTTGGGAGTGGAGTTTCCTGAGAGAAAGTTGCTGGAGAGATCTGAAAATACGAAAGTTAAAATCAGTTATGATTTGTAAATGCGGTTGAATAACCCTCCCCTTCTCCTTTACAGCTGTGTCTTCAAAGGCTTATATGTCGGGGAAGGTGGTGAAGATATAAAGACAGAAATTAGATGCATGTGTTAATTAGGCAATTTCAAATAGTTCTGTCATTTATTTAATAAGAAACGATTTCCTAAGCACCTACACTTCTAAGAACAATGAAAATAGAGGGAACAATTTCTGCTCTCATGCATGGTGCATTCTATTTGGTAGAAAGCAGACAATAAACAAATTAATATTTAACATGTCAAGGAATGTAAGTGTTTTTGAGGGAAGTTAAAAGGTGAGGGACAGAGAGTGATGGGCATGGTGATGGAGTGGCTATATTAGGGTAAATAAACGATAAATAAATAGAAAATATAATTTCTCATGATTTTCTTGATAAGTTTCTTTTCTCTAGCTTTCTTTATTGTAAAAATACAGTATTTATTTAAATACATATAATATGTGTTAATTGACTGTTTATGTTATCAGTAAGGCTCTGGTCAACAGTAGGCTATTCGTGGTTAAGTTTTGGGGGAGTCAAAGTTATACATTTATTTTCAACTGTGCAGCAGTTTGGTATTCTTGAAACCTGGCATTGCTTGTTACAGTAGGTAGCTAGTCAGGCATGAGCAGGGCAGGAGAGGGCTCCCCCAATCCCCTACCAGGAATGTCAGGTGACCATCAGGTGCTGATCAAGCAGTTGTTATCTCTAAAATAATAATTGGCCATAGCCAATAATTGGCCATAGCCAACTATTATTAATAAAATCTTAAGGAGAGAAAATATATTATTTATTTATTTATTATTTATTTATCCTAATTAATATAGCACCAGGGAAAGGCAGTCTCCCAATAGATAGAAACACCTGAAACTAGTGTTTCTGTCTGATAAGTGACACTTGAGCTAGATCTAAATGGCATGAGAGATTAATCCACATTGGGTTCTTAGATGGGAATATTCCAGGCAGAAGGAACAGCACATTCAAAGACCCTGAGTTAGGAGAGCACTTAAGATATTGGAAAAACACCAAGGAAGTGAGTACGGCTGAGCAGAGTGAGATGGGATCAAAGAGGAAATGGTGCCCAGATTGTGTGTTATTTGGGAGCTGTGGAAGAGAATTTGATGTGAGTGAGATGGAAAGCCAGTGGAAGGTTCTGAGCAGAGTTGTAAGTGTTACATAGAATGTAAAATCAAACAATGAGAGTGACTTTCTCGGGGTAGGGAAAGTGGTCAAGGATCAGATCACCTCTTTACGAAGTAATGAGAAGGGGCAGTCATTCAGAAACTTGGGAAAGGATTCTAAGAGAAGGAAGAGCAAGAAGAGGGGTTGAGATAGGAACACAGGAAGTTCAAAAGAAGGCAGGTCAGTGTGCCTGGAATGTTCTCAAAGAGTAGGACAGCGATAGTGGATGGGGACAGAGAGGTAAGCAGGCACCAGAACAAGCAGAACCTTGTAGCCAGCGTTGAGAACTTCAGGTTTTATTCTAATTGCAATGGGGGCTACTGGAATGAATTTAGCAACCGGGTGCATGATTTGACTTAAGCAATAAGCCATCCTGCCAGTTGGTGATTGTTCGGAAAATCGATTGAAGCAAGAGAAGAGCGATTGCTCAGAGGCTGTGGTCATAGTCCAGATGAAAGATGATAGTAGCTTTATTAGTATTCTAACAGTAGAGATGGTGAGAAGAGTTTGGAATCAAGATATAGTTTTCAAAATAAAACCAAGGCTTGGCACAGTTGGCTTGTGCCTGTAATATCAGTGCTTTGGGAGGCCAAGGTGGGAGGATCACTTGAGGCCATGAGTTCAAGACTAGCCTGGGCAATGTAGCAAGACCCTATCTCTACAAAAATGGGGAAGAAAATTAGCTGGGCATGGTGGCTTGTGCCTGTGGTTCCAGTTGCTTGGGAGACTGAGGCAGGAGGATTGCTTGAGCCCAGGAGTTCAAATCTGCAGTGAGCTAGTATGATGCCACTGTACTCCAGCCTGGGCAACAGAGCAAGACTATAAAAAAAAAACAAAAACAAAAATAAGAACAAAAAAACCCACCTAGCACAGTGGAACCCATAGCTTTTGCTGATGAGTGGGCTGGGAAATGGGGTGGGAGTAAGGGAGTGGCAGAGGGATTGGAAACTGAATGGAAACCGGTATGACTGGAGTTATGGAAGGTCTGGTTAGAGGTAAGGTCAGTAGGGGCAAACCATGTAAGGTCATGTGGAGTACGTCAAGAATTATTTTCTCATCCTAAGAGCAATGAGAATATATTAAATAATATTTTAAGCTGGCAAATGATGGGTTTTATGCTTTAAGGAAAATCACTCTGGCTATAATTTGGGGAACTGATCAGCTGAAGAAAAGAATGGATGCAGGAAGACTTCTGAGTTAAGTTGGGAAAGAAAATACAATTGGCCTTTGAACTGCTAGCGGCAGCATATATCTGAGACATGGCACCAGAGTATGTTAGCTTTGGCGAAACCATACGGGTCTGTAGCGACCTAATTTCTTGCCTCCTCAAAAGAAAGAATTCAACTGAAGGGCATAAGGCAACTGAAGAGACTGAGGCAAGTTTTAGAGCAGG
Source organism: Rhinopithecus bieti (assembly GCF_001698545.2). Classification (NCBI taxonomy): domain Eukaryota; kingdom Metazoa; phylum Chordata; class Mammalia; order Primates; family Cercopithecidae; genus Rhinopithecus; species Rhinopithecus bieti. Next base: position 2,188,812 of record NW_016804965.1, read on the forward strand.
AGTGAAAGTTTATTAGAAAACTTTAGAGCAGTAACAAAAGAAAGTAAAGTACACTTGGAAGAGGGCCAAACGGGTGACTTGAGAGAAGTGCGCTGTTTGACTTTTGACTTGGGGCGTTACACACTGACATACTTCAGGGTCTTGAGTTCCTCCTCCCGATTATTCCCATGGGGTGGGCTGTCCACATAAGCAGTGACCTGCCAGCACTTGGGAGGTGAGCATGCACAGTGTGTTTACTGGAGTTGTATGCATGCTCACTTGACGTGTTCTTCCCTTACCAGTCAAATGTCCCTGGAAGGTCATTTGCCAGTTAAACTCCACCATTTTACCTCTTAGTGCACATGCTTGAGCCCACTCACCCAACTCCTGAGATCTCATCCAGAAGATGCTGATCACCAGTTTCAGGTGTTTCTATCTATTGGGAGACTGCCTTTCCCTGGTGCTATCTGTGATCAATTATTATTTTAGAGAGACAGTTAACAATCCCCTGACCATCACCTGATAGTCGCCTGACATTCCTGGTAGGGGGTGAGGGGAGCCCTCTCCTACCCTGCTCATGCCTGACTAGCTACCTACTATAACAGAATAATGCTAGGTTTTAGGGGTACCAAAGTGCTGCACAGTTGAAAATCCATGTAAAACTTTTGACTCCCCCAAAATTTAATTACCAATTGCCTACTGTTGACCAGAAGCCTTACTGATAACGTAAACAGTCGACTAACACATATTATGTTATATGTATTAAGTACTGTATTTTTACAATAAAGTAAGCTAGAGAAACTGTTATTAACAAAATCATAAGAGAAAATAGATTTTCTATTTATTTATTTTTTATTTATTTTCAGAGTCGGTCTCACTCTCTTCCTGGACTAGAGTGCAGCGGTGAGATCATAGCTCCTTGTAACCTCAAACTCCAGGGCTCAAGGGATCCTCCTGCCTCAGCCTCCTGAGCAGCTGGGACTATAGGCATGCAGCATCACGTCCAGCTAATTTTATTTTGTTTTATTTTAAACAATTTTTTGTAAGATGGGGTCTTGCTATGTTTCCTAGGCTTGTCTCAAATTCCCAGCCTCAGGCGATCTTCCTGCCTCGGTCTCCCAAAGTGCTGGGATTACAGGCATGAACCACTGTGACTGACCTCATATTTACTATTTATTTAGTGAAAGTGGATCATCATAAAGGTCTTCATCCTCATCTTCTTCACGTTACTCAACTTTAGGAGGAGGAAGAGGAGGGGTTGATCTTGCTGTTTCAGGGGTGGCAGAAGCAGAAGGAAATCCAAGTATAAATGGACCCATGCAGTTCAAACCCATGTTGTTCAAGGGTCAACTGTATAATGGTTTTGACTAGGTTGGCAGCAGTGGAAATGCGAAGAAATGGGTGAACCTGAGAGATATTTAGAAGGTATTTGGCCAGAGATTGAGAGGACTGGATATAGGCAGAGGGAGAAGAGTGGGGGAGGCAAGGATGACTCCTAAGAATCACGTTTATGTGATGGTGGCTGACAGTCCCATTATCAAGATGGAGAACTCTGGAAGAGCAGTATTTGGGCAGGGGAAGATAGTGAGTTTTATTGCTTGCAAGTTGAATTTGACAAATCTTTAGGACATCTAAGGGGAGACTTCAAGTAGAGAATTGTATATAAGAATCCTTTGCCCAGAGAAGTGTGGTTCAGAGTTAGATATACATTTTAAGTAATCATCATATAGGTGGCGATTTATGAGTTTGCGTAGAGAGACTATGGTGTGGGATGAAACAGAGGCCTCAGGCTAAGCCTTAAAGAACTCCACTGTCCAAAGCAAAGGACACAGAGCCCACAAAGAACACAGAGGGAAGAGCTTTAAAGGGGTGGATGGAAAACCGGGGGAAAGTGCTGTGGAAGCCACAGTGTGGGAGGATGTGGTCAGCCATATCCAGAGATGTTGCAAGGACAAGTCGGACAAGACTGCACCATGGCAATTGGCTTTAGCAATGTTAGTGACCTCAGAAACCGATTGTAATAGCGTGATGGGGCTGGAGGCCAAAGTGGGTTGAGGAGTGAATAGGGTGTGAAGAAATGAAGATGGTGAGCAAAGCAACACTTGTCAATAGTTTGCCTATTGTATTGATCTGTTCTCACACTGCTAATAAAGACATACCTGAGACTGGGTAATTTATAAAGAAAGGAAGTTTAATTGACTCACAGTTCATCATGGCAGGGGAGCCCTCACAATCATGGTGGAAGGGAAATGAGGAGCAAAGTCACGTCTTACATGGCAGCAAGCAAGAGAGCATGGGCAGAGTAACTCCCATTTATAAAACCATCAGATCGCATGACACTTATTCACTATCACGAGAACAGTATGGGAGAAATGGTTGCCATTATTCAGTTATCTCCACCTGGCCCTGCCCTTGACACACGTGGATTATTACATTTCAAGGTGAGATTTGGGTGGGGACACAGCCAAACCATACCACCTATGAAGAGGGGAAAGGGGACAGGGAGGCAGTGGTTGGGGATATGAAATTGAGGAAGATTTTATTTAATTTACTTACTTTATTATTCATTTTATTTTATTTTATTTTATTTTTTATTTTATTTTATTTTATTTATTTTAGAGACAGGATCTTGCTCTGTTGACCAGGCTGGAGTGCAGTGGTGCGATCATAGCTCACTGCAGCTTCTAATTCCTGGGCTCAAGTGATCCTCCCACCTCAGCATCCCAAAGTGCTGGGATTATAGGCATGAGCCCCACTGTACCCAGCCTTTTATGTATTCTTTTAAATGATTTTCAAACAGGAAGAATTGAGATGAGAGTGAGGAGTTGACATTAACAAGAGAGTAGAAATAATTGATGGTGAAAAGTTTTCAAGATGGAGGAAGTGGGTTGAGTCCAAATATAGGTAAATGAATGGGCCCCCAGATAAGAGAAAGGAGACCTCCTCCATTTTACTGGAAAGGCAGAAGGGTGGGTTTGGAGTAGATAAGGGTTTTCTTTCATATGGCTGTAAGATAAGGAAATTCTAATCTAAAGCCTCTGTTTTCCCTGTGAGAAGCAGGGTCATCTGCTGAGAGTGAACTATGAGGTAGGCCAGGCATGAATTTGGGGAGATGGAGAAAGTTTGATAAGGTCATTGCAGAGAATGGAGAGAGAGATGATCAGAAACATGTTATGGGATTTCCAGGCAGACTGCGGGTCTGTTTGAAACTGGCGATCATGAATTAAGGTGGAAGCCATCTGCTCGGTTGTGCCTCGTCGGTTGTGCCTCTCTCCTGCAGGGCTAGGTTTGGAGAAAGTGTGGCTGCCACGGGAGTGGCCGAACAAACCAGATGGAAGGATGGGTTATTGTGGTCAGAAGGTAGGCAGGGTGAACCTGCTTCTGGAGGTAGTGAGATAATGGGTGCTGACATAGTCCAGGGGTGACTATGGGCCTGCATGGCTGAGATGACCAAGGAAATGAGAAGCTAAGGGGCTATGTGCATCATCCCAGCTAACTGTTAAAGTCAGTCAGTATTGGGGTGGCCACATAATTTATTGTCTCAAGACTGGGACACTTTTGAGAACACCAAATTTCCAACTGGATAGGAAGCTAAGAAACAGTTGTAGGCCACGTGCAGTGGCTCACACCTGTAATCCCAGCACTTTGGGAGCTCAAGGCAGGAGGATCATTTGAGTCCAGGAGTTTGAGATCAGCCTGGACAACACAACAAGACTATCTCTACACAAAATAAGAAATTAGCTGGGTGTGGTGTGTGTGCCTGTAGTCCCAGCTACTCAAGAGGTTGAGGTGGGAGGATGGCTTCAGCCTGGAAGTTTGAGTCTGCAGTGAGCTGTGATCACGCCACTGCAGTCACCCTAGGTGACAGAGCAAGACCCTGTCAAAAAAAAAAAAAAGAAATAGTTATAATTCATGACTATCAGGCGGACAGAATGATGACAGGATTTAAGGTCATCTTAAAGGGTGACAGGGAATCGCATGTCAGGGTTTTGAAATGAGAAAGCAGAACTGGATTGTTTAGTTAAGTGGCATGAGCCTCAAAAGGGAAAGCTTTTTTCGTTTGCTTTTAGTTTTGTTTTTAATAAAAAGATTAGTCATTTATGATTTGCAAGTAGCAGTGAGGAGCATGGAGAACAATAAACTCACCCTCCAAACTTAAGGTGGCTGGAATTTAAGAGAATAAACCATTTTGTTTTGAGAAAGCTGCAGTGGAAATGGTGTCCTCAGGGCACAGTTAAAGCCTGAGGTTAGCAGAACACTTCAGAAAGAGCTTCAAGATACAGGAGTGGCAAGAAAGAGTTTGGGAGGTGGGGAAGAGAATGACCCATGGGGCCATGAACACAGAAGAACACCCAGGCTGGCAAAACCTCATCTCTACTAAAAATACAAAAATTAGCCAGGTGTGGTGGTGTGCCTGTAATCCCAGCTACGCAGGAGGTTGAGGCATGAGAATTGCTTGAACTTGAGAGACGGAGGTTGCTGTGAACCGAGATCATGCTACTGAACTCCAGCTGGGATTATAGGCACACCACCACACCTGGCTAATTTTTGTATTTTTAGTAGAGATGAGGTTTTGCCATGTTGGCCAGGCTGGTCTTGAACTCCTGACCTCAAGTCATCTGCCTGCCTTGGCCTCCCGAAGTGCTGGGATTCCAAAGTGCTGGGATCCCAAAGTGGCGTGAGTCACTGGGCCTGGCCAATATTTATCTTTTAACAGCATATTTTACCCTTTTATTTACTACATCTTTAGTTTTGCCTTTTCCGGAATGTCATGGAGTTGGAATCATACAGCATGTAACCATTTCAGACTGGCTTAATTCACTTAGCAATGTGCATTGAGGATTTATTCATGTCTTTGTGTGGCTTGATAGCTCATTCCTTTTTACTACTGAATAATATTTGATTATATAAATATATTGCAGTTAGTTTATCCATTCATCTATAGAAAGCCAGAAAAGGGGTCTCGAGCTAGACTCCAAGAGAGGGTTCTTGGATCTTGCACAAAAAGGAATTCAAGGCAAGTTGCAGAATGCAGTGAGAAGAGTTGATTTATTGAAAGCTACTCAGATACAGAGTAGGGTGTCTCAGAAAGCAAACAGAAGAATGCACCATCTTTGTTAGAGATTTTTCTTATGTAGAGGTCTTGTCTATGACAAGACTAAACTAAGCTGTGCCTGTGTGTGGGTGGGTTGACAGCATGACAATTTATTATTTGATTGATTGAAAGAAAAGAATCTTGACAGTTTAGTGTTTAAGTACACCAAAGCATAACTATAGTTATCTTGAAAGCATATCTCGTTATGGCCATTGGAACATCTGGACTTTCCGTTGCTGTAGGAGTTTGTTCTTGCAGGCATTACCAAGGTAGCTCCTTAGCTTTGTAAGTGACTGGTAACCAATGTGCCTTGCTAGTTTTAAGATGAAGGAGATTTTAAAATGGTGTCACCCTGCTAGTTTTAAGATGGAGGTGATTTTAAAATGGTGTCGGCCAGGCGCTGTGGCTCACGCCTGTAATCCCAGCACTTTGGGAGGCTGAGGTGGCTGGATCATGAGGTCAGGAGTTCGAGACCAGCCTGAACAACATGGTGAAACCCCGTCTCTACTAAAAATACAAAAATTAGCCTGGTATAGTGGTGCGCACCTATAATCCCAGCTACTCAGAAGGCTGAGGCAGGAGAATTGCTTGAACCCAGGAGGTGGAGGTTGCAGTAAGCCAAGATTGTGCACCGTTGCACTCCAGCCTGGGCGACTCTTTCTGAAAAAGAAAAGAAAAGGTGTCATCCTAGGCTCCTGCTTCCCTAACAGAAATACATCTTGGTTACTCCCAGCTTTTGGTCATTATGAATAAAACTGCTATAAGAAATCACACGCAGGATTTTGTGTGGACATAAGTTTTCAAATCAGCTGGGTAAATTCCTAGGAGTGTGATTGCTGGATTGTTATATGTAAAATGTTTATTTAGAAACAGAATGCTTGTTCCCTGGTGCTGCAAATATATAGCACTTTAGCATAAATTTAATTATCTCAGCAAGGCCAGTTTTACTTTCTGCAGAAAGGGTGCTCATCGCAGATTAACAATGGCTACAGCACACCTGAACAAAGGAAAGAAGTGATTTTTATCTCTTAGGCAGTTTGTCCCTGCTACTGTGTCCTGTCTCCATTGGCTGGAGCCAGACCTCACAATCTAAACTAAAACCCGATTGGTTAGCAGTTTAAAACTTTTCTAAATAGGTGAAAGTAATGGAAAGACAAAGGAAAAGAGGAAGTCGCTTATGCCAAAAAAGGAAGGGGCATAGGCTACAGGCTAGAACATGCCTGTGAGCATATCCAGCACAAATATCTTGGTTAAGGTACAAGGACATAGAACGTACTACATGCCTGTGAGCATGTTTAATAGCTACATAGGATAGGCTTAACAAAGAGTTATTAGCACAAAGCAAGGAGGCCTGAAGGAAGTTAGTTTTTAAAAGAAACTATTATTTTTGACACTTATGATTTATTCTTTAACAAGAAGGGAAACTTTGAAGAGGAATTTTTACTTTCTACATGGATCATATAAGAAGACTATGATTAGTTTTGTAAGAAACTTCCAAACTGTCTTCCCAAGTGGCTGTACCATTTTGCATCCCCACTAACAATAAATGAGAGCTCCTGTTGCTCTGTGCTCTCACCAGCAATTGCTGTTGTGGCTTTTTTCAGATTTAAGCCATTCTAATGGGTGTGTAGTGGTATCTCATTGTTGCTTTAATTTGCATTTCCCTAATGACAAATGATGTTGAGCATCTCTCCTTATGCTTAATTGCTATCTCTAGATCTTTTGCCCATTTTTACTTGGCTTTATTGTATTATTGATGAGCTTGTAAGAGTTCTTTGGATATTTTGAGATGACTGGATTTTTGCTATTCCATTCCTGCTTACTTAGAATTAACCCTGCAAGGCCTGAAAAGCTTCTTCTCCCACCCTCATTTCCTTTCACACAGTGGTGGCAAATGGCAGCTACCACCAGTTAGCTTTTGTATGAAAGACCAGATTTGGTAAAAGGTGGTTTAGGGCTGTAAAATGTGTGAAAAGGCAGGCTATAACATCTTTACTTAAAATACCTCCTCTATTAAAGGGACCATTGGTTTCATCCAGTGTGGTTCTCAACTCTGGGTGCATATTAGGACCACCAGGGTAACTATTAAAAATACTGATGTCCTAGCCAATATCTTAAAATTTTTTATTTATAATTTTTTCTTTTTTAGAGGTAGAGTCTTGCTCTGTTACCTAGGGTAGAGTGTGGTGGCACCATCACAGCTCACTGCAGCCTCAAACTCCTGAGCTCAAGCAATATTCTTGCCTCAGCCTCCTGACCACCAGGTCTGGCTTATTTTACTTTATTTTATTTTTTGTAGAGATGGAATTTTCCCTATGTTGCCGAGGCTGATCTCAAACTCCTGGCCTCAAGTGATCCTGCTACTTCAATCTCCCAAAGTGCTGGGATTACAGGTGCAAGTCATATCACCCAGCCCAATATCTTAAAATAATTGTTGATATCAATACTTCAACATCAACTAAAACCATGTTAGACACTGCTACATATCCACTTAAATGGCTACAATAAAAATCATTGATCAAGTCAAGTGTGGTGACGTGTACCTGCGGTCCTACCTGCTCAGGAGGCTGAGGTAGGAGAATTCCTTGAGCCCAGGAGTTTGAGACCAGCCTGGGCAACATAGCAAACACAGCAAGACCCTGTCTGATTAAAAAAATATTGATCACACCAAGTGTTGTAAAAGGGTATGGAGGAACTGGAACTCTCATCCAGGCTGGTGGGAATGGAAGTGGTGCAACTTCAGAACACAGTTTAGGAGTTTATTAAAAAGTTGAACATACACCCAGTATATGACCTAGCCATTCCAATTCTAAGTATCTATCCAAGAGAAAGAAAAACACACATTGACACAAAGACTTGTACATGAATGTTCATGGCAGCGTTATTTGTAATAGCCCTAAATTGGAATCAACCCAGGTGTTCATCAATAGGTCAATGGATGAACAAAGTGTGTGATATTCATATGGTGAAATGCTACTCTGCAATAATAAGAAGTAAACTTCTGATACAACATGGATGAATCTCAAAATAATTAGGCTGCATGAAAAAAGCCAGTTAGTAAGAGGATCATGTGCGATTTTATATAAATTACACATGCGTGACATAAATATGTGATCACATTTATATAAAATTCTTGAAAATTTAAGCTAATCTATAGTAACAGAAAGCACTGGGAAGGGGAGAGATGAGGGAAAAGGAAAGGATGACAAAGGGCCACAAGAGGGCTTAGAAGTAATGGACATGTTCATTATCTTGTTTTTTGTGATGGTTTCCAGGGATCTTGATATCAAGACTTCAACATCAACTAAAACCATATCAGACACTACTACATATCCACTTGAATGGCTACAATAAAAAACATGGATCAAGTCAGGTGTGGTGATGTGTACCTGTGGTCCCACCTGCTCAGGTGTACATATGTCAAAACTGACCAAACCGGACACTTTTCATATGTGCAGTTTACTGAATGTCAATTGGACCTCAATAAAACTGTGAAAAATATTTTTGTACCTTGACTTGTTATCCAATTCATGCTTTAAAAAAAAATCTAATGTTTTACATCTATAAGCTAAATTTTAGTTACAATCTTATTTATCAACAATAAGGGAGAATTTAAAAATCTGCAATATCACTTCATGTTCTCACATAAAAGTGGGACAGAACATTGGGTACACATGATTATAAAGATGGGAATGAAAGATACCAGGCACTACAGGAGTAGGGAGGGAGGGGGAAAGGGTTGAAAGACTATACCCATTGGGTACTATGCTCACTGTCTGGGTGACAGGTTCTTCGATTGGACTCCAAGCCTCAGCATCACACAATATACCTTTGTAGCAATTCTGCACATATATCCCTGGAATCTAAAATAAAAGGTGAAAAAGAAAAAAACTCTTTAATGTTAATATTTTTCACATATATTCATAAATAGAGAAGAATCTATGGTATAGATTAATTAATTTAATTTAATTTAATTTAATTTAATTTAATTTAATTTTTGAGACAGGGTCTTGCTCTGTTGCCCAGGCTGGAGTGCAGTGGTGCAAATGTAACTCACTTAAATCCCCTACCTCCTGGGCTCAAGTGCTTCTCCTGCCTCAGCCTTGCAAGTACCTGGGATCACAGGCATGTACCACCTTGCCTGGTTAATTTTTTATTTTTTTGTAGAAATGGAGTCTTGTTATATTGCCCAGGCTGGTACCAAACTTCTGGCCTCAAGCGATCCGCCCCCCTCAGCCTCCCAAATTGTTGGGATTATAGCTATGAGCCACTGCACTGGCCTAGACTTTTTATAATTTAACATTTTGTTGTTGAAAGCCTTGATCTGAAATATAAATCAAAGAGAGAGAAAAAGAGTGAAGTCAAAACTGTATTGGAAGAAATGTGAAATCAAATACTATGAATTTTCTGGAAGATCAGTTCAATACCATAGGCTACAAAAGGCAATAGGATGTTGTGGAGACTTGCTGCCTTATGCCTACCATAGGAGGGTGTTGAAGTAATCATACATGCTTTACTACAGCAAAGTGGTTTTTGTATCGGAACTGAATACAATGAAAAAGCAGAAGATTTAAGAAACGCTAATGTTACCTATTTAAAATGTTTAGAACACAAGTTTTATTAGAGGGCTTTTTCATCCAACTTAAAGTACCTGTATTGTCTTCTTTGCTAGATCTCTACGACTTCTGGTAACAGAGGCCAAAGCATACAAACTCCTCAGACTGTCTAGTGAAACTCCATCAATAATAGGAGAGTTCCTACCAGTTCCAATATAAATAACTTTCTGTGTCTGTGTATGTCAAGATTGTAATAGTTCGATTAACGTAAGAAAGAAATGTGCATAAGAATGTATTGCAATGCTGCAATACTGACCCTGTTTCATGTTTCATTTATTTGTTTATTTATTTATCTAATGAGATGGGGGTCTCACTAAGCTGCCTGAGCTATTCTTGAATGTCTGGACTCAAACAATCCTCCTGCCTCAGCCTCCTGAATATTAGGTCTGTTCACTAATTTAGAACCTCAAATTAATATTTGATAGCTTTTAATGGGGACTGAGTCATTTTCAAATGTTGGCCACAAACACTGTCGAGTTGGATATAAGGTCAATACAAACTATTTCCCTAAGGCACTTAACGTTATCAGCAGGTCTTATTCAATTAAAGTGTTTAAATTATGATTTTCATTACCTTAAACTATTTTACTTATCTTTCTTAGAAATGAAAGAAAACTAGTTTGAGAAAATTCCTGCATTTTAAAATAAATCTCTATTTCAGCCAGACGCGGTGGCTCACGCCTGTAATCCCAGTACTTTGGGAGGCTGAGGTGGGTGGATCACCTGAGGTCAGGAGTTCGAGACCCACCTGGCCAACATGGCAAACCCCATCTCTACTAAAAACACAAAAATTAGCTGGGCTTAGTGGCACACACTTGTAATCCCAGCTACTGGGCAGGCTAAGGCAGGAGAATTGCTTGAACCCAGAAGGTGGAGGTTTCAGTGAGCCAAGATCATGCCACTGCACTCCAGGCTGGATAACAGACCGAGGCTCCATCTGAAAAAAATTTAAAAATTAAAAATAAATAAATAAAATTAAATAAATTTCTATTTCAATGAGAGGCTTGTAGAAGAAGATACTAGCAGATTCGTGTTGCAAATTTATAATATAATAGTTTGGCTCTGCATATAAGAGTCACTATTATTGATTATTATTTATTTTCCTTCTGTGAACATTAACTTTGTGAATTATGATTTTTTTCATTTTATAATAAATCTATTCTTAATAGAAGATTTTAGTTTTAATTTACATACTGACAAATGCGTCTTTTTTAAGTGTACAATTTACTGAAGGTTTTCCCCTTTGATGATGTTTTAATTTTGATGAAGTTCGATTTATCAATTTTTTCTTTTATGATTGTTTTTTGTGTGTGTCCTACCTATGAAATCTTTGCTGACTCCAGGATCACAAAGATTTTCTTTTGTTTTCTTCTAGAAGTTTTATAGTTTTAGCTATAGTTTAAATTTATGCCTAAGATCAATCCTGAATTATTTTTATGAGTGGTGTGAGGTAGAGGTTGAGATTCAATCTATTTTCATGCATTTATTCAGTTGTCCAAGCATCATTTGTTGAAAGGATTTCTCTGGTTTAGCAGTGCTATGGCTCAGGTGAGTTGGTCTAATTCTAGACTTCAGTGATAGAAAGCCCAGCTGGCTGTCATACAAAGCTACACACCCCAGCTCTAGTTTAGCTTTTATGATTAAGAAGGTGATATTTTGGCTTCCAATAATCATTCACTTGTCTTTTGTTCAATATATTCAGAACTCAGGTGGGGAAGCAAGATGCTACTTACAACCCCTTCCATGAAGGGGTCCAGGTTCAAAGCCAGAGGCTAACTAGTTATAGGTCCAGGCTCCACGATGTTTCTGATGCCTTCTTCCTCCTTGGGTTAAGTTACATACAGGCCACAGCTCTACGTAGTGTTTGGTTGAAGCACTTTTTTCCCCTTCATCTTCTTTTCATTGGAAAATGTTCTTGTTAACAGATAAGTTTTTAAAATAATAAACTATAATTCTCATACAAATATAAAATCCATGCTTGTCAAAGATTTTATTTAATTCATTAACTAATGAGGGAACCAGAAAGATGTTACAGTTGTTTCAAAGAAGCACATGTTTACATACAATAAAGAAATGTTGAAATGAATTTACAAACAGATTAAAAAAACTGGTTTATCTCCAATACCATAATCCATTACATTTCACCAGACACAAGTCAATTGCATTTTTGTGAGCAAGAATCATTTGCACTATTACTAGTTTTTTAGAATTTACGGTCTTTGAGAGGTGCAAAGCTTCTCAAAGACAATGAAAGATGGAGATAACCAGGATGGTAAAGCTAGACAGGACACCCACTAATCTTTTTTATCCATTTCGAAGTCTTTTGTAATTTTTCCTGACACTTTCTATCCTCACCCAGTTTCACATGGTGAGTCTAGTCCTGTTCTCTGCTACAAGAAGTCTAGCCAGCTACAGTTACATTGACTTAGTTTTATTTAATTGCCTTCTTGACCTTTCCACTTGAGTATTTAAGAGGCATCTCAAACTGAATATGGATAAAACAAAACTTTTGATTTTTTCTTAAGCCAATTCTACCCCCAGTTTTTCTCATCTCAGTAGAAGGCATCTCTTCAGTCTGAAACCCGTGAACCATCATTGATTATTTCCTCTTCCTCATCTAATGAATTAGCATGTCTTTATTATATACCTTTTCTTTGTCTCTATCCTCACTTACTTAAACAAAGCCCCATGAACTATTCCTTGGGCCGCTTCAATAACTTCTCAGCTGGTCTTGTCCCTTACCCTCTCACCCTCGATCCATTTTCCACACAGCAGGCTGCATTAGCTTTAAAAAATATAGACAAGTAACATTTACCAATGCTTTTGTAGAGACAAGGTCCCACTATGTTGCCCAGGCAAATCTCAAACTCCTGGGCTCAAGCCATCTTCCCTCCTCAGCTTCCCAAAGTGCTGCGATGACAGGGGTAAGTCACCATGCTTGGCAAATAAATCATTTTAAAACAGCCCTATGCTGGGCTATTATTGTTGCTCTCTTTCTTTCATAAATGAAAAAACTGACATGTGGATTTTAAATAATATGCCTACAGTGTACTCACCCATTTAATAAATGGTAGAAATGATATTTAAATCTAGGTAGTCTGATTCTGGAGCTTGGACTATTAACCACTGTATGTCCTGCCTCACTGAACAAGTTAGATTTGTCATTCTTTGCTTACATTAAATCTCAACTTGCCCTTGTGCTTAGAATAAAACTTGGTCTTCTTGCCAGACTTACAAGATCTGATGCCAACTCCACCTCTCCAACCTCATCTCGTAGCTGTCTCTCCCCATAGCAAACAACGTTCAAGCTGTACTGGCATTTTCTTCTCTGTCCCTGAGTATTTATTTATGTAGAGACAGAATCTTGCTCTGTTGCCCAGGCTGGAGTGCAGGGGCACCATCATAGCTCACTGCAGCCTCAAACTTCTGACCTCAAGCGATCCTCCCACCTTGGCCTCCCAGAGAGCTTGGATTACAGACATGAACCCCCACATCTGACCTTTTCCTGAATATTGGGAACCTCTTTGCTGCTTAGAATGCACGCCTCCTGGCTCTTTGCTGAGTGGTGTCTCTGACCTTTTCGGTCTCAGCTTAAAGAAGGTCTCTTGCTCCTGTCGGGTAAGCTCCCTGAAGACACCAGGGCATAGCTGTAGTAGGGGTTAGTGGGTGTGTGGGAGGTAGAGAGCTGAGGGAACATAGGGAGTCTTCATTTCTCCAAGCACATTGTTCTAAACCAGTTCTTCCTTTTCTAAGAGAGGTAGTCTGAAGTAGTCCATTTAAACACCCAGATCAGACTGTGAAACATAAGGAGAAAGAGGTCAGAGGATGACTCTGTGGTCTTACCCGCACCTGGACTGTAAAATGATGCCAATCAAAATGCCTTCCTGCCCTTATCACAAGGTTGGTGTGCAGATGACAACATATTCAAGACTGCTTTGACAGCTGTAAACAGGAACAGATGTGAGTAAATTCAGGCAAATGTGATCTTCACACTCTAGTGGTGCCTTCTCTTGTGAATTGTGCCCAGGACCAGGCAGTGAGGCCAACATGCTTAGAGAAGACCTCTATGAGCATGTCATTGTCCCATTCTGGGGACCTCAAAGGCTCTGCACTCTATTTCTGCTCATGCAGCAATCTTCAGACACTATGCAATATTCTTCCAATGAACATAGCAAATAAATACATTTTATTTTATTATTATTATTGTTATTTTGAGACAGAGTCTTGCTCTGTCACCCAGGCTGGAGTGCAGTGGCCCAATTATAGCTCATTGTAACCTTGAACTCCCAGACTCAAACGACCCTCCTACCTCAGCCTCTTTAGTAGCTGGGACTACAGGTATATGCTACCATGCCCAGCTAATTCTTCTAATGTTTTGCTGAGCTGGGATCTCGCTATGCTGCTCAGGCTGGTCTCAAACTCTTGGCCTAAAATGATCCTCCCACATCAGCCTCCCAGAGCACTGAGGTGATCCACCCACCTCATCTTCTCAAAGTGCTGGAATTATAGGTGTGAGCCACCACACCTGGCCCAGAAATACACTTTAAATGAGAAACTTTTCTCTAGTTTACATTAGTCTAGAATTTCCTTCTACCCTCTATCCTTTAGTCTACTTCTCTGCCTTCCTCTCCTCTCTCCCTACCTTCTCTCATTCCTCCCACACTCCCCTTCTTCATTCCTTCCCATCTTTGCCAAGATTAAAGAAGGAATCTGGTCAAAGTGGAAAACTCCATATGAGTAAATGAATTTCAAGCACAGAAAAATATGTGGTAGTAGATATTTTCAATGTTAACCATGAACGATATTAGAAGGTGTTGGTGTAATTGAATGACAAAGCAGACCCCAAAAACGCTACCTCAGTTACTTCTCATTTGGTTTGCTTAATTCAGTTTTATATCCAACAACTTCAGGTAAAAGTATAAAATAATTCATTACTAAAAGTTTAACCTACTAAAAGTTTAACTTTTAGCTAGACCCATGTAAAATATTTCTCTACTTCTTAATTGTAATTTGTTCTCAATGAAACCATCTTGCTGTTCTCTCCTGGAACCACATTTACAATTAGTCAATGAGATTATATTTAGAAAAATCTGTGTTTCTGTCAGCAGTTCTCCATGATTTCAGCTTTCTTTTTTTTTTAAATCTCAACTGATTCTAAGTTATTTTTGTTATTCTTTCAAAAGGAATCTTTATCAATTTTTTTCAGACTATCTTTCATGGTGATATAATTCTCTTGCATTTGAATCTTATGAAGTTAATCCCAGCAAACCTCCTTGGTCTTAGCATCTCTAAGTGTCTTGACTTCAGCTCTCAGTGTCTTTTCTTCGTTATTCTGGACACACAGGAGAAACACATCGTGCTGGGGCTTTCCACGTCATGTTGGGGCTCGGGGACTGCGAATGGCATTTTCCAGCCTACTGGCTTCAGTTTGACATGCAACTATATTTACCAGCTGTGAGGGTATGGGGGACACTGGCATCCTCCAAGGGCATCCAGATGAGCATCAGGGCATGAGTCCACCTGACTCAGAACTCTGATCCCTGCAGACTTGGTCAAAAGGCTGGGAAATCTATGCCAACTTCCCTTTCTGCTCCTCTTCTCTCAAAGGCTCTCTTCCCATCCCAAGCTTTGATTGGAAGCTGAAAGTATAGGTGGGAAAAATGAATTCTGCTCAATTGCATATTACTTCAAATCCATTGTCTTCTTCCTTAACACAGAATCTTGGATAATGTGTCCAGCTAGCAGGTCTGTATCCCAGCCTCCCTTGTAGCTACTTGCAACCATGTGAATAAATTTTGGCCCAAAGAGAGATAAATGAAAGTACTATTTGGAACTTTCAGGAAGTGCCCTTGAAATGTGCCTTTTTTCATATCGTCCTTCCTGCTGGTTGGAATGCAAGCCCAATTATTGCCCTCTTGGACCATGAGACGACCTTGAGTTTAGAAGCTTTGGACATCAGAGCAGCAAAGTGGAAGATGCCTGGGCATTTGAAGGCTCTGTGGAATAGCTTCATTAGCCCTGGACTAGCTACTTATAGATTGTTTGTACGTGTGAGTATCAACCCTTGTGCGATTAAATCTCTAATTTTAAGATCTCTGTTACACACAAACATGATTGTTATCTAATATACCCAGGGATCTTCATGTTTTAAGCTTAAGGGACAAGAATTTGACTTGTCTATTTTCTAATCTTGATTATATATACTTGCAGATAACTTGTATCTGACACCTGGATCTTGACTTTTGAATCTTACAAGCTAAGATGTTGGGTCTTCAGATTTACTGGGAAAGCCCTGCTGTGTTATCTTTCCCTGGATGTCCACAAGAAATCTTCAGGAAAGACCTATGTCACTTGCCAAGGTGTTTGGGTGTCAGAGTATGTTTCTTTTGAATTGTTCTGGAAGCAACCAGGAAGCAAGGAAAAGCAGCTCCTACATATGCAAGTTAACAGAGTCTTTGCACAGTGAAGCTGCGAGACTCACGTACTTGACTTGTTATTCATTGCATCTATATGTTTAGATCCGTGCTAAAGGATCTTGATTGGCATCTTGAAAGTAAATGTTTTCTCTTCTTTTGCAAATGAACTTAATGATTCTAGTTGGTAGCTAAAAAGACATTATCTTCAAAGAGTCATTCCTGTCAAATGCGGGTAAATGATGAAATATATGTGATATTATATGTGATATTTCTTGGTATGTGATGCTTTTTAAGCAGAACTCAACAACATTTGTTACTGTAACATTCAGTTGAAGTAATTTAATTTATCATGAAAACTGAAAGGAAAGTCACTAAATAGAATCAGGTATAGCCTACATTAGAGTGTTATATTGTTATTTACACATTATTTTATTTTCTGAGACTAGGTCTTGCTCTGTCACCCAGAGCACTGCACTGGAATATAGTGGTGCAAATATAGCTCACTGCAGCCTCCACCTCCTGGGCTCAAGCGATCTTCCCACTTCACCCTTCCAAGTAGCTGGGACCACAGATACACACCACCATGCCCAGCCAATCTTTAAATTTTTTTTTTGTAGAGATGGAGTCTCACCTTGTTGCTCAGGCTTGTCTCAAACTCCTGGACTCAAGTGATCCTCCTTGCTCAGTCTCCCAAAGTGCTGGGATTATAGGTGTAAGACACCATACCTGACCTATTTACACTTTTAGTATATGGTAACCACAAAGATTAGCTGAGATAACACATCTATATAAAACACGTAGTAGGTACCCAAATACTTGCTAAATAATGACACCCCAACATACAGTCTACTCTTTCGAGAGGGAAGATCTGTTTATTTACAAAACAATATTTTCTATCCTTAATTCTTTAACACTTCCTTTACCCTAATCTTTCACTTTCTCCTGGGAATCCTGGTTGCTATTGTTCAGTGGTCACGACAATCCAGAGAGGAGAGCTAATGGGGAGCCACAGAGTGGGGTTTCAGCAGCTCCTTCTGCAGTGACGTCCTGGTGATAACAAGCATGGATGGGCACTACAGAGTCCCCTGTGGTACAGCTTTGAGCCAGTTTACTTTCACTGACTGCTAAGAAAGAAATTTATAGTTAAAAAAAAAGTTTAGTAGGGTTTTAATTTTAACTTTAATAGAGGCAATACATACTTTCCATCTATTTCCTTCTTTTTTTAAAAAATTTTAAATTGGCCTAGCATGGTGGCTCATGCCTGTAATCCCAGCACTTTGGGAGGCCGAGGAAGGGGCATCAGTTTAGTTCAGGGGTTTGAGACCAGCCTGGCCAACATGGTGAAACCCCGTCTCTACTAAAAATACAAAAATAGCTGGGCATGGTAGCAGGCACCTGTAATCCCAGCTAGTTAGGAAGTTGAGGCAGGAGAATTACTTGAACCTGGAAGGTGGGAATCACTTGAACCTGGGAGGTGGAGGTTACAGTGAGCCGACATTGTGCCACTGCACTCCAGCCTGGGTGATGGAGTGAGTCAAATAATAATAACAATAATAATAATAAATTTTAAATTGACAAATTTGTACATGTTTATGATGTACAACATGATGTTTTGAAATATGTTTACATTATTAAATGGCTAAATTGAACTAATTATCATACGTCTTACCTCACATGCTTATTTTTATGTGTGGTGAGATCACTTAAAATTTACTCTATTAGTGATTTTCAAGTATACACTACATTTTGTTTTTCTTTTTTGAGACAGGATCTTGCTCTGCCACCCAGGCTGGAGTACAGTGGCACACTCATGGCTCACTGCAGCCTCAAACTTCTGGGCTTAAGCTATCCTCCCACCTCAGCCTCCCTAGTAGCTGGGACCACAGGTGCGTGCCACCACACCTGGCTAATTTACACTGTCGTGAGCTGTAGTCATCATGTTGTACGATAGCACTCCTGTCTGACGTTTTGTACCCTTTGACCAGCATGTCTCCAAACTTTCACCCTCTTTATTGCTTTTACTTTGTCTTTCTAGTGATGCCTGGGCCAGGGTCAAGTGAGTCTCCCTGTCTCCTTGCCCAGGGACCACTTCAGTTATCACTCATTCTTCACTGCCCTTGTTTGTTGTTTAGCTCATCTGTCTGCATTCTGAGGCATTCATCCTCATTATACATTTATCATGTTGTGGAGGAGATAGCAGTAGATCCCAGTTGAGTAGTTGTACAGTGGTGCTTCTTCCTTTTGTCTCCTAGGGTCACCCCCTAAATCTTCCACATACGTTTACAGCCAGTTAGAGCCACTAATCTACTGTAGTTGACTTCTTTTTCAGGAAAAGCAGGCAAAACTCAATGGAGAGGAACACAAAGTTCATAGGGACCACCACAGGGACACCCTTGGTCTTTTTATGTACCATTTTCACAGAGGCCTCATAGTTTTTACACATTCTTGACAAATACCAATTACAATTTTTTTATTTGTATTTATTTTATTGTATTTTTTGAGGGATGGAGTCTTGCTCTGTTGTCCAGGCTGGAGTGCAATGGTGTGATCTCAGCTCACTGCAACTTCCATCTCCTGGGTTCAAGCAATTCTCCTGCTTCAGCCTCTTGAGTAGCTGGGATCACAAGTGCCCACTACCACCCTCAGCTAATTTTGGTATCTTTTTTAGTACAGACGAGGTTTCACTATGTTGACTAGGCTGGTCTCGAACACCTGACCTCAAGCGATCTGCCTGCCTTGGCCTCCCAAAGTGCTGGGATTACAGGTGTGAGCCACTGTGCCTGGCCACGAATTACAATTTTAATCAAAATAGACATGCATTGACACAGACTAAGGACTAAAATGTCAGATTGAATTAATTCTTCATATTAAATGAATTATGATTAGGATCTTTAACTAGTGAATCTTTAAGTTTTTCACTGCTAATAAATAATACCCCTTTCTCTCTCTCTTGAATTCTAAGCTGAATGAAGAATAGTAGAAATCAGACAGATGGAGATAAAAACAGCAGCTCTATAATTAGCAAGTTTGAATTGTAGAATTCAGCTTGACTTGGGGAAAAAATATCTTTCTAATGTTTCTCACAGAGTTGGACTCACCTGGTACCAGGCTGAGCAGCTGCTGGCTACACATCAGAATTATCTTGGGATCTTTAAAAAAATACCAGATACTCAGAGCCCCACCTCCAGAACAGGTGAATCATAATCTCAGGGGTGGAGAAGGAGTTTGGGGATCTGTATTTTTAGAAAGTGCCCCAAATGATTCTCAGTGAGTATTGAGAACCTCCGGGGCTGAGGACCATGGAGCTTGATCATTACAAAGGCAGATCTGTTTCCTCAGGGTGGAGAGGAGAGGGCAGAACACAGCTGATCTCAGGGCAAGCCCACCTGAGAATGGGAAAGAGGATGTTGGGTGAGCTAATGCCCCCAGTGAGAGATGAGTGAGGAAGTGAATCTGTGGTTTCATGTCTTTTGTCAATTTCAGAACGAATTCTGAGATTCCATTATTTTAAAATTTTATATTTTTTTTTTTTTTTTGGACGGAAGTCTCCACTCTTTCCCCAGTGCTGACGTGCCGTGGCCAGATCTCAGCTGCACTGCAGCTCGCCTCCCGGGTTTACGCCATTCTCCTGCCTCAGCCTCCCGAGTAGCTTGGGACTACAGGCGCCTGGCCACCTCACCCAGCTAGTTTTTTGTTTTTTAGTAGAGACGGGTTTCACCAGTTAGCCAGGATGGTCTCGATTCCTGACCTGTGATCCGCCCGTCTCAGCCTCCCAAAGTGCTGGGCATTACGGCTTGGCCCGGCGCCCTGCCAATTTTTTTTTTTTTTTAGATGGCGTCTCACTCTGTCGCCCAGGCTGGAGGGCAGTGATGTGGTCTTGGCTCACTGCAGGCTCTACCTCCCAGGTTCAGGTGATTCTCCTGCCTCAGCCTCCCCAGTAGCTGGGATTACAGGTACACACCACCACGCCCAGCTAATTTTTGTATTTTTAGTAAAGACAGGGCTTCACAGCTTTGGCCAAGCTGGTCTCAAACTCCTGACCTCAAGTGATCTGCCCACTTCAGCCTCCCAAAGTGCTGAGATTACAGCTGTTAGCCACTGTGCCCGGTCAAATTCTGAGCTTTTAGTTCATTAGAAATTACTCTTGTCCTGCTCCCTCACTCCTCTTTTTCTGGGATCCAGATTGCATGTATATTAAAAGTTTTTACTATGTTAAATGTTTCTCTGGCTCTTTTCTGTAGTTTTAAATTCTTTTTTACCTTCCTATGCTGTGATCTTCATTCATCCTTTCAGCTCTGTAATCTACTGTTAAACCCAATTGATTTTGTTTATAATTCCAGTTCTATAATTCATTTAAAAAATTAGGTCCATTTTAATAGAAGGTATAGAAATTCACAACTCAAACAGTTCATGAAAACTATTACCTACACACGATAAGTCGCACCAAGAGTGCAATAATATAAATCCGGTGCATAGTCTGCAAATAAGAGGTACTGCAAAAACTGTTACGACTGACTTTTACATTTTCCCCTCCTTTCTCTTGTTTTTTTAAAGATCAGTTTCCAGTTCTCTACTGAGTTTCTTCAACATGCCATCTCATTTCTTGAACATATTAATCATAATTATTTTAAAAACTGTGTCTGATGCCCCTGATATCTGTAATTTCCTGTGGGTCTGTTTAATGCTCATAATTTTGGGGGTCATGTGGTCTTATTTGTAGTATGAGAGGTAATTGATTATATGATGGGCATTGCAAAAAAAAAAAAACTGTAGATATCATTTGAGCCTTTAGATGATGTCATAGTCCTTTGAGTTCTGATTTATTTCTAACCCACTCCTGGATGCAGTCCTTTAGGAATCTTGGGGGGGTCCCACTGAAAAATCTGAAATATCCCTTTAAATCTCTCTTGTTTGCTGGGTTCTCAACTCTAATTTGGTCTCCCACCTCAGTAAGAGTGTCAGTTTCTCAGCTTCTGACCTAATTGCAGTTTGTTAATCAGCAAATCCCTCAAGAGGAATAATTGCTTGAATATGGAATTCTATGCGTCCCTTCTTTCTGCAATCTTGCATTCTCAACTGCTTGTTACTTTTGTACCTTTTCTGTGCCTTCTATGTCTGTAAAAGCTTTCAAAAATATTTTGTTTGCTTTTTACTAGTTGTCAGGGGAGGGGTTGCTAGTGAGCCATTACTAAAAACATCAGTTAGAATGTGTGACTTGCAGGGACCTTTGATGATGACTAACCGATCATGGGATCCTTTCTAGACTCTATTCCTCCAGGCTGGGTCCTCTGCTCTCTTCAGTCTGCCTTCTCATGCGTGACTCACTGTGGAAAGGCACACAGAGGGAAGACGTAAAGGGAGCATGGAGGGCAGCTAAGCTTGGCCTCCGGGCTCCTGCCTTCCACGTATTCAGCTGGCACAACAGTCCAACATTAAGAAATGTTAAAATGTCAGGAAAATGAACCAAAAGAAAGTAGGATGATGGATAAGGGTAGTTGAAATTAATAAAAACAAATTTTTTTAGAAAATGTAAATTACAACAAATACTTGTTTCTTAATTTACTTTTAGTTAATTATTTATTTTTTTAGAGACAGAGTCTTGCTATGTTGCACAGGCTGGAATGAAGTGGCTACTCACAGGTGTGATTATAACACACTACAGACTCTAACTCCTGGGCTCAAGTGATCCTCCTGCCTCGGCCTCCCAAGTAGCTGGGACAACAGGCTTTTACTTTTTTAAAAAGCAACCAAAACCCTCAAATAAATAAAAATAAAACCTTGACAATCCTGATTTAGGGGAAAGAAAGAGACAAAAAAAATTTGAAATGAGATTTGGAAGAAATTAAGTAAGTACATAAGAATATAATAAATAATTCCATCAAATACTTTTGGAAATCAAAAGAAAATGGATTACCAATATATTAACTCTTAAAATTACTCCATGAGGGTGCAGAAAACCTTAAGAGGTTATTTTCCATGGATGATACGGGAAATGCTGATTTCCATATTTAACAAAAAGGTTCAGACTCAGATGCTGTTATAATTGAATTAACTGAAACTTCTAAAAAATCGGCTATTCCTATGTTAATCCACTCTAATCCACAGAAATCATGGAGATGTCTCTAATGCAGTTTATCTTAGAATAATTCCAGTATCAAACTCTGAAAAGATAGTATAAAAGATACAAGAACTACAAATGCATTTCTATTTTAAATCTAGATATAAAATAATAAAATATTGAAAATCAAATCTAGCTGTATATTGAAAGAAGACTGTGTCATGCTCAGAAGAATTCATCCTAGCAATGCAAAGATGGTTTAGTGTTTGAAGACTCAGTAACATAATTCCGTATATCAATGCAGGAAAAGACAAGTACATGTTTTTAGCTCCAAATCTCATAAATTCATTTAATAAAACACAGCCGTCATTCCTAACATAAATTTTATAAATTTTTAGTAATGTGGGAATGGAAATACATTGTTTAAACATAATAAAATAAAATCACAAAACCCAATTGACAAATGCCACTAAATTGTGAAATGCTGAAGCCATTTTAAATTTAAGAATAAGACAGATATGCCCACTCCTAGTGCAACTAGTCAATATTGTTCTTGAAGTTATAACACAGTAATCATTATAGCTAATATAATAATAAATATAAAATATGCAAAAACAACACTTAAATAGTATGAACGTGAAATAGGCAAAATTATACATACAAATAGTATAAGCAGTAAACTTAAGAAACATCTAGAATTACTAACATTATTTGGTGAGGCAGCTGGATGTAAGGTAACTATACAAAGCCCAGCAGTTTTTTCCATCTGGTAATAGCTGCAAATAGACTTTAAAATAGAATACTTTTTTTTTTTTTCATGATTGTATCCAAAAGTTAACAAAAGGCACAGGACCTTTATTTTAAAAAAAACTTTAATATCGTCTTGATAAATAATAAGGAACAAGTGAACCAGGGGCTAGATGGGAAGACATGGTATCATACATAGGTCAATACTTCAAAACTACCAAAATTCCTATTAGAAGGTTAACTTTTTGGTAATAAACTGGATAAAATAATTTAAAAATTAGTATTGAAGCATAGATATCCAAAATAATCTAAGAGCATAATGAAAAAATAAAGAATTCTAATAAGTAAAAACCTGGCTTATTGGCTATTAAAGCTTTCCTAAGATTTTAATTGGTGACAGAAATAAAGTGATTAGTGGAACAGCCTGAAGAATTCAGCAACAGATCTAAATATATATGACACTTGAACCCATGGCAAAAACGGTGTTATAGTTTGAATGTATCTCCCAAGATTCCTGCGTTGGAAACTTAATCCCCCCTGCCCTTATGTATAGATTAATGCTGCTGTCCCAGGAGTGGGTTCATTATTGCAGGAGTGGCTTTCATATAAAAGTGAGCACTCTCTGACTCTCTTGCTTCTGCCCTCTTGCCATGTGATGCACTCTGCTCTGCTATGATGCAGCAAGAAAGTCCTCACCAGGCATCTGAGCCATGCTCTTGAACTTCGCAGTCTCCAGAAACATGAAGAAATAACTTTTCTTAGAAAACAAGTCTATAGTCTTCTCTTACAGCAATAGAAAACACACTAAGATACATGGCATTTTCACTCTATCTATAGATAGATAGATAAATAGATAGATAGACAGATAGATGAATATAGGTAGAAGTATATATTTAAATACAGATCAAATTAATATATTATACATATATATGGAGATGAATGATAAGAAACTCAAAGCTAGAGCTCTTTCTCCTACCATATACAAAAATAACAAATATTTAATATCAGAAAACAACAAATGATTAGAATAAAAATTTGGAGAGCAAATTTTGAATGGTGAAGTGCTCCCAAACAAACCAGTAAACTCAGAAATCAGAAAGATATATTTGTCTTGGTACATAAATACTTTTAAAAATTCATGGCAAACAAATGAACAAACAGTAAATAAAAATACTAAGGAAAGGGAAATATATTTTCAACAGATATGACAGACAAAACTATTAATATTCACAATAGAAAGAATTTCTCTAAATCAGTAAGAGAAAACACATGAGAAAAAGGGCAAAAGTGATTCATAGAAGATACAATTTAAATATCCAATAAACATGTAAAAAGATACTCACATTTTCTAGAAGTCAAGTAAGTAAAATTAAACCAGGAGAATACTTTTTTTTTTTTTTTTTACTTTAAGTTCTGGGATACAAGTGCAGAACATGCAGGTTTGTTACATAGATATGCGTGTGCCATGGTGGTTTGCTGCACCCATCAACCCGTCATCTAAGTGTTAAGCCCCACATGCATGAGCCATTTGTCCTGTTTCTCTCCCTCCCCTCACCCCCCACCCCCTGACTGGCGCTGGTGTGTGTTGTTCCCCTCCCTGTGTCCATGTGTTCTAATTTTTCACCTCCCACTTATGAGTGCATCAACCCGTCATCTAAGTGTTAAGCCCCACATGCATGAGCCATTTGTCCTGTTTCTCTCCCTCCCCTCACCCCCCACCCCCTGACTGGCGCTGGTGTGTGTTGTTCCCCTCCCTGTGTCCATGTGTTCTAATTTTTCACCTCCCACTTATGAGTGAGAATATGCAGTGTTTGGCTTTCTACTTCTGTGTTAGTTGGCTGAGGATGATGGCTTCCAGTTTCATCCATGTCCCTGCAAAGGACATGGTCTCATTCCTTTTTATGGCTGCATAGCATTCCATGGTGCATATGTGCCACATTTTCTTTATCCAGTCTATCATTGACGGGCATTTGGGTTGATTCCATGTCTTTGGTAATGTAAACAGTGCTGCAATAAACATACGTGTGCATGTGTCTTTATAGTAGAATGATTTATATTCCTTTGGGTATATACCCAGTAATGGGGTTGCTGGGTCAAATGGTATTTCTGGTTCTAGATCCTTGAGGAATCACCACACTGTCTTCCACAATGGTTGAACTAATTTACATTCCCACTAACAATATAAAAGCATTCCTATTTCCCTAGAAAATACATTTTTAATCATCAAATTGACAGAAGAAAAAATGAAAAAGAAACGAAGTGGGGAGAGATCCCATTTTGTGCTGTCAGGAGTGTGGGGAAGCAGGTGTTCTGTTACCTGGCTTCTGAAGCAGTGAATTGCTGCATCCTCTCTGAATGTAATCTGAACATCTCTATGAAATAAAAAAAATCCATTCTCTTTGGCACAGGAATTTCAGTTTGGAAATCTTTCCTGTGAAAATAACAGCAGCATTATGAAAAACCCTATGTTCCAGGATATTTATTACAGCTTTGTTTGTCACAGCAAGAAAACTGAAAACGAATAAGCTGTCTATCAAGTAGTGAATGGCTGAGTTAGAATAATGTCAACATGCCAAAGACAAATCCCTTCATAAAAAGATACTAATAGGGATCCATGTCGTGTGACCTTGCTAGTGCAGCAGAAATTGTTCTGGGTGGAAGAGACCTGACTCTAACTTCAATATTTTACAAGATCTAGTTTTTATTTATGTATTTATTTATTTAATTTTACTTTTAAATTTTATTTTAGTTTGAAGTTCTGGGATACATGTGCAGAATGTGCAGGTTTGTTACATAGGTATACATGTGCCATGGTGGTTTGCTGCACCTATCAACCCATCATCTAGGTTTTAAGCCCCGCCTGCATTAGATTTGTCTTAATGCTTTCCCTCCCCTTGCCCCCTCAACCCCTGACAGGCCTCAGTGTGTGGATGTGTGATGTTCCCCTCCCTATGTCCATGTGTTCTCACTGTTCAACTCTCACTTATGAGTGAGTACATGCGGCGTTTGTTTTTCTGCTCCTGCGTTAGTTTGCTGAGGATGATGGCTTTCAGCTTCATCCATGTCCCTGCAAAGGACATGAATTCATTCTTTTTTATGGCTGCATAGTATTCCATGGTGTATATGTGCCACATTTTCTTTATCCAGTCTATCATTTATGGTCATTTGGGTTGATTCCAAGTCTTTGCTATTGTAAATGGTACTGCAATAAACATATGTGTGTATGTGTCTTTACAGCAGAATGATTTATAATCCTTTGGAAATATGCCCCGTAATGGGATTGCTGGGTCAAATGGTATTTCTGATTCTAGATCCTACAAGGTCTAGTTCTTTGAGTTCTCTAGACATGAACGTATTTAAGTGTTTGAGTTAATCATGATCTGTTCTGCCTTGCTTAGGTATGCAGTTTGGAAATTCTTTGTGATAGAGGGAGTTTTGAGTAGCTATGTAGCTAAATTATCCTGGAGTTTTGCACAGGCTAACCAGGGGTGGTTTATCTCTATATTTACGTGTATTAAGATATAACTGATATATTGACATGCATCTATATATCACAATATATTTGATATATACATGAGATATATATCATATATATACATATATATGATAAGTATTGGCAAAGGTGGGAAATGTCCATTGTTATGGTTAACTATGCAAAGCAAACTGCTGAGAGATATCTACAATATGATCCCACGTTGTCAGAACAGATACATACCCCATATACATGTCTCCATATATTTTCATTTGTTTATATGAGTTTGAAGGAATTTGCCAAGAAACTCCCACCTGCTTCTTAACATTGATTTCCTCAGAGCAATGGGCCTATAGCTGGATAATATCAGAGATATTATGTCTTCTTTATATACTCAGATGTTCCCCTGTTATAATGGGCATGTATTATTTTAACTCATTTTTTCATAAGATTCGTTAAAAGGCTCGTTTATTTGCTCATTGAGGGAGGACAGGAGGAAGGAATTTGAGATTTTGAGAAGCACGCTGGGAGACTGTGAAGAGCCAGGGAGCAATTTGACTAGGAAACGTGAGGAATTTTGAGGACACATTGAGGGACTATTTGAGGATGGGGATCATGAATTAATGGAGACAACCAATAAACCTTGGCATGGGACTCTCTCTAGCAGGGCTTTCCTGAGCCATGGAGAAAGCAGCAACTTACAAGCCCTCAACGGGACTACAAAAAATACACAGAGTTAAAGCTTTTATTTTATTTTATTTTATTTTATTTTATTTTTGGAACATCTTACTGAAAGACCATTAGCTCTAAGCTGATTTAGTATAAAAAGGAAGGAAAGAGGCCAACAATTTGGGGAAACCAGAGCAGTCAATAGATTGGCTTCAGTGAGATTGAAGAATAGTGGAAAAAATTGAACATGTTTTAGGTTATGTTCATGGGTGGGGGTAATATTAAAAATATTTAATGACTGTAAAGAAAAAAAGGTGCTACCAATCAGAATGATGTCTGGATCACTAGAAGTTGGAATGACGTCTGGTCAATTGGCACAGAACCCTCAGTTTGCCACACAGGTGGGTACAGCCTGAATTGCACACCTGACACAGGAATGGGCAGGAGAGGAGGAGTTGAGATAATGATCATTAGAGGTAAGGAGATCAAGGAACTGAGGGATCAGGATTTTGTCTGGATTATCCTTGTGGACACTAAGGTCACATTACATGATGGCAGGAAATGAGATGTAAGGCGACTGTGAGCCAGTTGTCCAAACCTTCAATGAATGAGTGGGATGGGCTGGAGGCTGGCTGGTGGGTGACAGCAGTGAGGAGGGGAAAAGATGGCAGAGCCTTGTGCAGAGTTGTGTGAGGTAGGAGAGAATGGGTAGCCAAGGCTGGGCGTGCTGCAAGACCAACCAGGTTGTAGGTAAGGCTAAGAAGTGAATGCTTCCAAGGAATTTATACTCTAGTAAGGGAGACAGATGAGAAGGCAATAATAATATGGTATGTTAAGTGTAGGGTGCTATGAGAGCATACAAGAGCAACTTATAGGCCAGGCGCAGTGGATCACGCCTGTAATCCCAGCATTTTGGGAGGCCAAGGTGGCCAGATCACGAAGTCAGGAGATCAAGACCATGCTGGCTAACATGATGAAACCCTGTCTCTACTAAAAATATAAAAAATTAGCCAGGTGTGGTGATGTGCACCTGTAGTCCCAGCTACTTGGGAGGCTGAGGCAGGAGAATGGCTTGAACTCAGGAGGCAGAGGTTGCAGTGAGCTGAGATCGCGCCACTGCACTCCAGCTTGGGCAACAGAGTGAGACTCCGTCTCAAAAAAAANATTATAACCAAATCTTAGGTGCTTCTGAATGAATGAGGTGTAAAAATTCAAACAAATAAAATATTATAATAAAATATACCTATAAAGTAATAATAATCACAAAGATAGCTTAACACTTATTGAGGGCTTAGCATGTGCCCCACCAGGTACTGTGCTGCTTTTTTTCCCCTTAATTCTTACCCCTATTAGATAATGCCATTATTCCTCCTCAATTCACAGACAAGAAATCAAGCACCTTCCTCAATAGTACAGTGATGTAGTGGTCGCTAAGATGCCCAGGTCCCCCGCAGGTTGGAGTGCTGCCAGTGAATAGCCAGCAGCCAGCAGCTCTTTCTGGAAATTGCCCTCATCTGGAGAGAGCCATCTGGCCTAAGACCACCACCCGCTTCAGAGGACTGGCTACATCCAATAACTGGTCCATACGTAAGCAGAAAGTTCTGGTCCCTTTGCTGCAACTTGGGACAACTCTGAAGGGCCATCCCAATTACTCCCTGTGGGGTTGGCTGAGACGTTTTTTGAGACTGCATAGTAGAAGAGCTTCTTCCCTTGTCCAGTCCTGCTTCATCCTTCTCTTCCAAGGCATTTACTTAGAAACCATTCTCTGATAAACTTCCTGAACTCTAATCTCCATCCCAGTCTCTGCTTCCAGGTAACTCAACCTACAACCACTGGTGACAGGAAAGGTGAAGAAAGTAGAGGCTAAAATGAGATTGTAGAGTGGGCTCACCTGCCAGGTGTGTTGAAATGAGAACCCGGTCGCTGGTGGTAGTGGAGAACAGGTGGTTCCTGACACAAGGTAGAAAAGCAATAGTCATGTTTGGTGGACCGGGATCGTAGAGTGGGAAGAAAATGCACTTGTGGAGCAGTGTCTCAGGTACTTGAGAAATATGGGGAAATTCTATCCCCATACCCAATCATCAAAATTGGGTGTCTGTTGCTAAATGCAACTGATGCTTTGGAAGGACCTTATGAGTGACAAGGATGCTATCCTTGATAGTACCTTTCCTTGAAAGAGAGCGAATATTTGATTTGGAGCCAGATAAAGAGGGTGCTGTTTACTTGAGATATTCAAGATGATGGGTTTGCAGGTTAACAGGAATCCTAGCACTGGAGATATAGATTTGGGAGTTGTCAGTGCATATACAGTAATTGAAACCATAGCCAGGGATGAAATTTATGAGAGTGCATGGCAGGAGGTGAGCTTAGGGACCATCATAGATAGTTGTGTGAGCCTGCAGTACAGTGCTAGGGACCAAGCATGAGACTCGGAAACACCAAACACTAACAGATGGGCAGAGGAAGACGAGTTCATGAAGAATGTTTTCCTCCAACCCGAGAAGTCAGAGAAAAATGTCATTCAAGCTTCAGAAAGAAAATGAATAGAGTGAGGAATGGTATCAAATGCTCCAGTAGGATCAAGAAAGAGGAGGGTTTAAAAGTATCTGTTAGTTTTAGAAGCAGGAAAATCATGAATGACTTGGGCAAGAGAAGTTTCAGTGGAGTGATGGGGTAGAATGCAGGGACTTTAGCTAGAAACGGGTAGAGAGTTAAGGAAGAGCCCTTTTTTGGTTGTTGTTATTTACTATGAGAGAGAACAGAGGTCCCAGTGAGGTGGCTCACGCCTGTAATCCCAGCACTTTGGAAGGCTGAAGCAGGGGTTCACTTGAGGCCAGGGGTTCAAGATCAGCCTAGGCAACATAGAGAGACCTCATCCTTACAAAAGATGTTAAAATCAGTTAAGTGCGGTGGTGCACACCTGTGGTCTCAGCTACTCAGGAGGCTGAGGCGGGAGGGTCTCTTGAGTTAAGAGTCCGAAGCTGCAGCGAGTTATAATTGTGCCTATGCACTCCAGCCTGGGTGACAGGGTCAGACCCTTTCGAGCGGGGGTGGTGGGTGGGCAGAGAATAGAGAATGCATGTTTATAAAAGGAGCTACTTAAAAGGGACAGGGAGATGGTGCATAGGGGCAGAAAAGGATGGATTCCGGAGCTCTGGGGAAAGAGTGAAGCCAAACCCTGGTAATGGGGACAAAGGCAGGGATGAACACAGGTACACATGCCTTTGCAATGGCTGATGCTGAGGGAGTTGGGACCTGATGAATGAGGAACTGAGGGATCAACCTCTGAGAGGTCAGAGGTTTCAGAGAGCTGCTGTGGAGAATCATGTAGAGAACTGGGAGTGGGGACTTAGTGGGGACCAGTGGATGTGGAAACTGAATGATGATGGGCACCTGTGTGAGTGGCTGTGTGCTCCGCAGCCCCGGGGTGCATTTGCTTAGGGGCTCATGGAGAGGATGGAGGGCTGAGGGATTTGAGAATTTCAGGAGGAGTGATGCAGAAGTGATGGCTGATGGGGTTTGCAGGATGAAGTAAAGAGAAGAGGGAGCTGAGAGGTTGAGAGATGGCACGGACACTTGGTGCGTCCCAAGGGAATATCATCACCTCTAATCAGCATGGCTTTTACTGTCAGCCTCCCACACTGTAAAGTCCTGGAGGCCAAGGATTCTTATTTTGAAAAGATTCTTATTTTGTGAGAACTAATAGTTTATAAGATGAACAATACTTACCTTAAATGGTTATCATAAGGTAGGGATAAGAATGCACACAAGAATATTTGGCACAGGGTCTCAGAGGTGTTAAATAAATGTTATTTGAATCAGAATCTGAAAGAGGGTCAGGCACTGTGGCTCATGCCTATAATCCCAACACTTTGGGAGTCCAAGTCAGGCAGATCAACTGAGGTCAGGAGTTCAAGACCAGCCTGGCCAAAATGGTGAAACCCCATCTCTACTAAAAATACAAAAATTAGCAGGGCATGGTGGTGGGCACCTGTAGTCCCAGCTACTCAGGAGGCTGAGACAGGAGAATCATTTGAATCTGGGAGGCAAAGTTTGCAGTGAGCTGAGATCATTCTACTGCATTCCAACCTGGGCAATAGAGCCAGACTCCACCACAAAAAAAAAAAAAAAGAAGAAAAGAAAAAAAGAATCTGAAAGAGTAGTTTCAGGATAATTCAAAGCTTGATAATTTTCAGTATAGAAAA
>NW_016804965.1:2222883-2226519 GCF_001698545.2 Rhinopithecus bieti
CTCATTGTTCAGTTCCCACCTATGAGTGAGAACATGCAGTGTTTGGTTTTCTGTTCTTGTGATAGTTTGCTGAGAATGATGGTTTCCAGCTTCATCCATGTCCCTACAAAGGACACAAACTCATCCTTTTTTATGGCTGCATAGTATTCCATGGTGTATATGTGCCACATTTTCTTAATCCAGTCTATCACTGATGGACATTTGGGTTGGTTCCAAATCTTTGCTATTGTGAATAGTGTCGCAATAAACATATGTGTGCATGTGTCTTTACAGCAGCATGATTTATAATCCTTTGGGTATATTCCCAGTAATGGGATGGCTGGGTCAAATGGTATTTCTAGTTCTAGATCCTTGAGGAATCCCATACTGTCTTCCACAATGGTTGAACTAGTTTACAGCCTGACCAACCATGTAAAAGTGTTCCTATTTCTCCACATCCTCTCCAGCACCTGTTGTTTCCTGACTTTTTAATGATCTCCATTCTAATTGGTGAAGAAGACCCAGGTTTTGGTGCCTGAAGTCCTGTTTGGAATCAGCTCTGCCACCTGTAACCTGGCTCAAGTCACGAGATCTTGTTGAGGTTCTTAGCAGCCCTGAATGGGTAATTCACACTTGTATTACAAAGTTGTGTGACAAACCAAATTACAGTGTAATTTGTAAACTGGGCAGTACAATAACAGATTAAATGAAAACACAGAATAGTTAAGACAGAATCTGTATTGAACATCAATCTACATTTACTCTGCTCCCAACTTACAGAAGGACATAGTTTGCCTCCACTACATTTCCTCATTCTGGCCTCAGGGGACAGAGCATAGTGTTTAGCAAGTAGCAGCTTTTTAAAAAAATTTCCTCAGGGGATAAAGCAAATGTAGTGTAAGCTGGATATTTATTTATAACCCTCCTAAGCAACTAAAAATTAGGCAACATTGAGAGAAAGGATATATTCTAGAAAAAACTCAGACTTTTAGATCCTGATAGAACTGAGTTCAGATTCAGGCAGATCAGGGTTTAAATTCCAGAACTTCCACATAATAGGTGTTAGGCCAAATTATTAATTGAAAGTTCATTTTCTTTATAAAGTAAGGATAAGAATAGCTGTCTGCTAAAGCTATTATGATGAAAAAGTCAGGTAGTATACTGTATATAAATTAGTACAGTGCCCTGCACATAGGAAGCATAATATACAATAAATGGCCAGGTGCAGTGGCTCTCGCCTGTAATCCCAGCACTTTGGGAGGCTGAGGTGGGCGGATCACAAGGTCAGAAGATCGAGACCATCCTGGTTAACATGCTGAAACCCCGTCTCTACTAAAAATATTTTTTTAAAACTTAGCCGGGTGTGGTGGTGGGCACCTGTAGTCCCAGCTACTCGGGAGGCTGAGGCAGGAGAATGGCGTTTACCCTGGAGGCAGAGCTTGCAGTGAGTCGAGATGGTGCCACTGCACTCTAGCCTGGGCAACAGAGCGAGACTCCATCTCAAAAAAAACCACACACACACAATAAACAATAGCATCATAAGGCTACAGTCTGACTTGAAGGAAAGTTATGTAAAATAGTTGGTACATAATTGCTGTTTACTAAACGGTGGTTATTACATAACTGTAACCCAAAATAGGAGAAAATACTGACTCTTTTTCCTGTTCCTAATTGTCTTTGTTTGGCCGTATAACAAAATACCATAGAATGGGTAATTTATAAACAACAGAAATTTGTATTGCTTGTAACTCTGGAGGATGGGAAGTTGAAGATCAAAGTGAAGCAGTATTGTTGTCTGGGATATATACCTGAGGTTTGTCATCTCGTGCCAAGGAAATAGAATATTTGAACACACAAAAAGTGGGTTTAGAAGTGGAGGTTTAATAGGCAAAAAAAGAGAAAGGAGAACAACTCTCTCTCCTGTGGGAGAGAGGGGTGCCCAAAGGGGACTTCCAGCCCGCAGTGGAGAGCACAGGACTTTGTAGACAGGCTTAAGGAGGTGGTGTTCGATTACATAGGACCCAAAGATTGGTTGGACCAGGTGTGACACTTACCAGCTGGTGGGGAAGCTGGCCACCCACCCTAATCTTATATGCAAATAGGGTCTTTGCCTGGAGGCAATGTTGTCTGCTCCTGACTGCACATGTGGTTGTCAAGCAAAAGGAAGATGGAGTCCCCATTTTGAACATGCGTAGCCCCCAGGTAGCCCCTTCCCTATTGGCACAGCGGCCAGTATTTACCTGTGCAAGCTTCTAGCTTGCCTTTCTATGTCTCAAGCTTGATTTTATGGGCTGCTCTTTGTTAGAAAAGAAAATGATTTGGGGGCTGCTTTTCATTAAAATGAAAACCTTACCAAAGACTTCCTATCCTCTCTGCCTAAATAATTTCTTCTTAACTCGTATATCAAAGGCACCAGCAGATTCGGCATCTGGTGAGTACCTATTCCTCAGAGATGGCATCTTCTATGTGTCTTCACATGGTGGAAAGGACTAATGAGCTCCCTCCAGCCTCTTTTATAAGGACACTTATCCCATTGGTGAGAGCAAAGCCCTTATGTCCTAATGACCTCCTGATATGCTTTGGCTGTGTGCACATCCAAAATCTCATCTTGAATTGCAATCCCCATAATCTCCATGTGTCAAGAAAGAGACCAGGTG
The DNA here is from genome assembly GCF_001698545.2 of Rhinopithecus bieti. NCBI lineage: Eukaryota > Metazoa > Chordata > Mammalia > Primates > Cercopithecidae > Rhinopithecus > Rhinopithecus bieti. Next base: position 2,225,520 of record NW_016804965.1, read on the forward strand.
GAGGTAATTGAATCATGGGGGTGGTTTCCCCTGTGCTGTTCTCCTGACAGTGAGTGAGTTCTCAGGAGATCTGATGGTTTTATAAGTGTTCGGTAATTCCTCCTCCATTCACTCTCCTTCCTGCCACCTTGTGAAGAAGGTACCTTGCTTCTCCTTTGCTTTGTGCCATGATTGTAAGTTTCCTGAGGCCTCCCCAGTCATGCTGAACTGTGAATCAATTAAACCTCCTTTCTTTATAAATTACCCGGTCTCAGGCAGGTCTTTATAGCAGTGTAAAAACCGACTAATACACCTCCCAAAGGCCCCACTTCTTCATACTATTGCATTCTAGATTATGTTCCAGTATATGAATTTGGAGGTGGGGAAACAAACATTAACACCATAGCACTAATGTTTAGTTTTAAGTAAGACATCAAAGGTGCTTTCAGCTTGGGTGCTATTAATGCATAATAAAGGTAGCTAGAGAAAAAGTGCTTAATGAGATTCATCGTGTGTGTGTGTGTGTGTGTGTGTGTGTTAGAGAGGAGAGAGAGAGCATGTGCTCAGCTATGATTCCAAAAGTTTAAGCTTTTAACTGGCAAAAATTCTTTAAAAAGCACTTGGATTGTCACTGCCTGAAATGTAGCAAAAACATTCTTCCTATAAGTTGTTCTATTTTCATGAAATGCAAGGTATAAGATGTTCTGGTTTAGGTGACCTACGCAATTAGAGTCAGGGATTTGGCAGTCAGAAAGTATATGTTTAGGCCGGGTGCGGTGGCTCAGGCCTGTAATCCCAGCACTTTGGGAGGCTGAGGCGGGTGGATCGCGAGGTCAGGAGATTGAGACCATCCTGGCTAACACGGTGAAACCCCGTCTCTACTAAAAGTACAAAAAATTAGCTGAGCGTGGTGGTCGGTGCCTATAGTCCCAGCTACTCGGGAGGCTGAGGCAGGAGAATGGCGTGAACCCGGGAGGCGGAGCTTGCAGTGAGCCGAGATTGCGCCACTACACTCCAGTCT
>NW_016804965.1:2227077-2254202 GCF_001698545.2 Rhinopithecus bieti
TTTTTTTTTTTTTTTTTTTTGACATAAGTATTTCCCAGAGAGCAGTAACAGCATAACTTGATTGATTTTTTTTTAGCACAGCTTGATTGATTTTTAGCATACCTTGATGGATTTTACCATAACAGAATTGAGAAAAGAAAAATACAGAGTGAAATCCCGTCTCCACTAAAAATACAAAATTAGCTGGGCCTGGTAGTGGGCATCTGTAATCTCAGCTGCTTGGGAGGCTGAGGCAGGAGAATTGCTTGAACCTGGGAGGCAGAGGTTGCAGTGAGCCAAGATCATGTCACTGCACTCCAGCCTGGATGACAGAGCCAGACTCTGTCATCAAAAAATAAAAATAAAAAAATTAAAAAAAAATATGTGTGGTGGGCAAAGTAGTGGGCATCATTTATGGATCTATATAGGTTGGCCTCAAAATTAGAACTACACTGGAATTTGAGGCGGTCTCACTGCGGCCCCGTTTTCCTGTTCATCATGGTGGCACTGTGCTTCTTTGGGCTTCTTGCAAATATTCTAAGGCTTGAAGAGGGGTGCTTTGGAAATCTGATGCTAACAAAGTCTTAAAGGGCCAGGTGGGGTGGCTCATCACGCCTGTTATCTTAGCACTTTGAGAGGCCCAGGTGGGAGGGCTGCTTAAGGCCAGGAGTTCAAGCCCAGCCTGTGCAATATAGTGACACCCTTTCTCTACCAAAACATTTTTAAAAATCAGCTGGACATGATGGTGCATGTCTGTAGTCCTAGCTACTGGGGAGGCTGAGGCTCCAGGATTGCTTGAGCTGAATAGTTATAGACCAGCCTGGTCTGCACAGCCAGACACCAATTCTAAAAAATAAGGAAAGAAAAAAGGGAAGTCTCAGGAATGTTACATTAAGTGAGACATTCTTCCAGAAGCTTTCAGAGGAGGTTGCTCACAGGGCCGCGGCTGCCCTGGATGCAAATTCGGATTTCTACCCCTCAGTAAGCACCTCTAGGCTAAGTAGTCAGGGCTGCAGGGGAGGAACTCGCACCCCTGCAGACACCGCTCCCTTCCCCAGAGAGCCTCAGCTGGGCTGGAGGGACATTAGAGGAACTAGAGAAGTTTCCAGACTGTGGGTGAACACACAGGAAGGAGAGAAGGGGAGGGTGGCGTCCCCAGACGGCGCCCCTGAGAGGGGTGTGTCGGCCTGGAGAGACATCTCCAGGCCCCAAGAACTCGGTTTCCCCAGCAGAGTCTGCAGAAAGTGACCCACTAGTCGCTGCTTCCGAGCCACGCGGCTTGGTAGCTTTCTTGGCTGAACCAAGAGCTAAAGGGATTCGTGCGTGGCGGTTTGGAGACAGCAGTATCCTTGGTTTCCGGCACCTGGTGGTCAGCGCTGCCCAGGACTCACTGCCATCCTCCTTCATGTGGCCGCGATGCTGGACTCAAGGCCCACATGAGCTGACGCGATCAGGCGGTGGGTTTGCCTACCTAGGCCTCTGCTTCCTGGGGCTCGGAGACCGCAGCGCGCCCGCGAGCACGCACGACGGCGAATTTGCCCGCAGGGGACTTCGCTCAAAAAGCCGGGGCTGGGGGAGCTACTTCCCGGGTAGAGTCGGCCCGGCGAGCAGGTGGAGGCCGGTTGGCCCCGCCCTCCACCCCAGGTCAGATCCCGGCCTCCCTGGGTCCCTAAGGCCTGAGAGTGTCGTGCCCTCCAGGGACGCACGGCACCGCCCGGGGCCCCCAGTGCAGCGGAGCTCCGGAGGCAGGAAGGGGCTGGTGGCCGATCAGCCGCGCCCCGCAGAGGTAGTAGCCTCGGCGTCTTGAGGAGCCTGGGTCTGCCCGGGACGGGGAGCGGGCCCTGCTGCGAGCTTTCCAGCAGGTCTCCTAGACCCTGGAGGAGGCGCCCGCCGAACTTGTCTCCGCTGGGCCTGCCCAGCTGGAAGGCGCGGGCCTGGGCCATCAGCTCCCTTATGTTCTGATGGATTGGGATAGAGTTCACTGGTGGTTTCCAAACCTCGGCGCGCGGCACATTCAACTGGCAAACGAGTTTAAAATGTCTGTCCGGTGTTTAAACTCATCAAATTGTGCAGGGTTTTGTTTGTTTGTTTGTTTCCCTGTATGTCAATTACACTGCCATAAAGCTGTTAAAAAAACAAAAACTACCCCGTTGTCTTCAGCTGGACCTGATGGGGTCTGCATTTTCCCATGGGTTCGAGGTCATTAGAGACCTCTCCGGAGTCAACTGCCTTTGGATGGGGGTTTTAGTTATTTTTTCTCTAAGCAATGGATAATTTTATGTCATGACTCCAATAAGCATAAGAATAAAGAAAACGTTGTGAGTATGACCTCCGCGCTGTTCAATGCAAGCTGGCTTGTGTTAAATTAGCCAAAGGGGACGCCCAGGATAGACCACTTTTAAGAAGCTGAAAGTTGTCTAAGGGATTATTTTGTGTGGACAGTTGACTTATTAAAAAAAAATTTTTTTTTGAAACAGGGTCTCACTCTGTTGCCCAGGTTGGAGTGCCCTAGTGCAATCATAACTCACTGTAGCCTCGAACTCCTCAGCTCAAGTGATCCTCCTGCTTCAGCCTTCCGAGTAGGTGGTACTACTGGCATGTGCCACCTTGCCTGGCTATTTTTTTTATTTTTATTTTTGCAGAGATGGGGGGTCTCACTATGGTGCCCAGTCTGGTCTCAAACTCCTGGCCTCAAGTGATCCTCCCACCTCAGCCTCCCAAAGTGCTGTGATTACAGGCATGAGCCACCTTGCCAGGCCTAGTTTTAAAATTGATATGTAATATTTGAAGATATGTGTGGGGTACATGTGACATTTTGTTACATGCATAGAATGTGTAATGATCAGGTCAGGGTATCTGGGGTATCCGTAACCTCAGTATTTATCATTCCTATGTGTTGGGAACATTTTGAGTCCTCTTTTCTAGCTATTTAAAAATATATGATACATTGTTGTTAACTATAGTCACCTTTCTCTGCTATTAAACATTAGGATTTATTCCATCTATCTGTAGGTCGGTAGTTATTCCTTTTAACTGTATGTTTGTACCCGTTAACCAACCTCTCTTCATCCCCTCCATCAACCTACACATCCTTCCTGGCCTCTGGTATCTATCATCCTACTCTCTACCTCCATGAGATCAACTTTTTTGCTCCCATATATGAGTGAGAACATGTGATATTTGTCTTGGCTTATTTCATTAGCATAATGATCTAATTCCACCCATAATTCCATAATAACATAATCCCATCCACATTGCTGCATGTGACAGGATTTCATTCTTTTTTCTTACTGTGTCACCCAGGTGGAGTGCAGTGGTGCGATCTTGGCTCACTGCAACGTCTGCCTCCCAGGTTCAAGCAATTCTCCTACTTTAGCCTCCCGAGCAGCTGGTACTATGAGTGCCCACCACCACGCCCGGCAAATTTTCGTACTTTTAGTAGAGACAGGGTTTCATCATATTGGCCAGGCTGGTCTCTATCTCCTGACCTTGTGATCTGGCCACCTTGGCCTCCCAAAGTGCTGGGATTAGACGTGAGCAACCATGCCTGGCTGATTTCATTCTTTTTTCGTGGCTGAATAATTTTTCTATTATGTACGTATACTGTATTTTCTTTATCCATCTGTCTGTTGATGGACACTTAGGCTGATTCTCTGTCTTTGCCATTGTAAGTAGTGCTGCAATAAACAAGAAAGTGCAGGTATATACTGATTTCCTTTCCTTTGGATAAACATTCAATAGTGGAATTGCTGGATCGTTATGGTAGTTCTGTTTTTAGTTTTTTGAAAACTCTCCACACTGCTTGCCGTAGTGGCTGCGCTAATATATCTTCCCACCAAGAGTGTATGAGACTTCCCTTTTTACTGCATCCTCACCAGCACCTGTTATCTTTCATCTTTTTAGTAATAGTCATTCTAACTGGGGTAAGACGATCCCTCACTGTGGTTTTGAGTTGCATTTCCCTGATGATTAATGATGTTGGCTACGTTTTCATATAACCATTGGCCATTTGTATAGGGACAGTTGACTTATTGATGACTTTTTGTTTAAGCATTTTTAGATATATTCTAAATGTAAATAGGTGTTATTCTGTATTGTTTAGGAAATAATAGCCAGAAATAAAGTCTGTACGTGTTTAGTACAGGTATAACCATCTATTTTTTATACTCTATTTTCTGAGGTTGGTTGAATCCACAGATGCAGAGGGCCGACTACTGTGTGCAAAAACATCATTAAATTTTAGCAAAATATAATCATCTCCTTAGTGTGAAAAGTAAACCTTTAAAGAAATGTTCATCAGAGAAACTTAAAAGTATTGCTGATAGGAACTCTGGCACTTTTTATTGTCTTCTACTATTTAAGTGCGTGCTTTTGATGCTATCAAATGGCAGCTTTGAGGATAGAGATTTGTTACCCCAGATGTTATTATATAATTTCTTTGAGCGTCTCAGGGCTGGCTAAGTGGTTTCATAAAATGTTTTATAGAAAAACTTCTGTACAAAACTCCTCAGGTAGGCTTTTTATTTAAAATAAATCTGTGGGTGGGATAATGAGACTTTTATTAGGACACAGAGTAGTCTCTCATATTGTCATTTCTCCTTCCCGTAAAAGGCCTATTAAATCTCTGAACATCAGTTCTGTTGTTAGGCCCACTTAGTTATTTCCTGATATTTCTGTAGAATTGGTTCATAAGTATAGTTACTGGTTACTTTACATCTATAAGTATTAGGCACAATCTCTCTCTTTTCTGAAATACAGTGATTTATTTTGGCCATAATGGTCTGAAACGTTAGCAATCAAATGGCTAGCCATCTAGTTACACTAATATAAGTTGTGGGTAGAAAAAAGAGGAAATGGTAGTATGTTATGGTTATTACATTAAATTCATCTTTTTAGTTTAACTTCCTAACTCCTTTGTAGGTTGTTTTTAGCATCCACTAGCTGTGTGCTTTGAATAAAAATTCCAGAAATAAGCCATTTATTTACGAATAACAAATGAGCGGAGGATGTCTTATCAGATGGGTCACTCTCTGGAGGAGTGCTTCAGTGAAAACACACACACACACACACACACGCTACCACTCATGGGCACACAAATAAACACATGCAAAAGCTATGATCCCACTATCCTTCTCCTCTAAAGGCTGGGTAGGGTTAACTACAAAGTTGACATTTTCTGCATAATAATTCAATTCTGTGCATAGCTTTGGGGACTCACAGGCTAAATGGCATTGTGCTTTGACTGTGGTTTTGTGTGAAATTTAAAAAGACACATAACCAGACAATTTTGTATCAAAAGTCTATTACCTTTGATTTTAGGAAGCATCTTTTAAATTTTGATGCTCTAAAGCCGTAAGTAATCTAAGATTGTTGTACATGCAATTAAGCAGAGAGCCTAAACTTTCATGTTGGTGCACAGGTGAAATGCTTAAGATTTCCTTTTTTTTTTTTTTTGAGAGGAGTCTCGCTCTGTCACCCAGGCTGGAGTGCAGTGGCGCGATCTCGGCTCACTGCAAGCTCCGCCTCCCAAGTTCACGCCATTCTCCTGCCTCAGCCTCCTGAGTAGCTGGAAGTACAGGCGCCCGGCTAATTTTTTTGTATTTTTAGTAGAGACGGGGTTTCACTGTGTTAGCCAGGATGATCTCAATCTCCTGACCTCATAATCTGCCTGCCTCGGCCTCCTAAAGTGCTGGGATTACATGCATGAGCCACCGCGCCCGGTCTTAAGATTTCTTTAAGATTAAAGTTTCTGAAATAGGAAGTTATGTTATTAACATGGTCATTTTAAATTTAACATAAAGCGTTTTATAGTGCTGAAGATGGAATGGAAGATGAAGAATTGTTATACTGGAAACATCTTTTTTTTTATTTTGGTTTGTTTGTTTTTGGAGACAGGGTCTCACTCTGTCCTTCAGGCTGGAGTGCAGTGGCGTTAACAGGACTCACTGCCTCGACCTCCTGGTCTCAAGCAATCCTCCCACCTTAGCCTCCCGAGTATCTGGACTACGTGGCACATGCCACCATGGGCTATTTTTTTTTTGTATTTTTTGTGAGACCACCATGTTTCCCAGGCTGGTCTCAAACTCCTGGGCTCAAGGGATCTGCCCACCTCAGCCTCCTAAAGTGTTGGGATTACAGATGTGAGCCACCATGCCCGGCCTGGAGACATCTTTGTTGTTTCTGTGATGTTATAGAAGATGAAGACCCATCTGGGATGCACTAGTCCTATATCTGGAACTTGCAAAGGGATAAGAAAAACTGGTTGAGATACAAAAGAGTCAGCACACAGTTATTGCTGATTTGCAGCAAAAACTCACAGAAATATAGCAAATATTGATTAGCTAGCAACAAGCTATTCTAGACCAGCAAAAGAAAATATATGAGCAAATGAACTGAAAGAAAATCCAGTAGAGTATACTCTTTGATGCTGTGAAGAGTATACATCTTTCTGTAGCTTGTGGGAGGACATTCAGTGTGATTTTTGAAACTCCTGTTAATGGACCACAAAACCAGGTCTGAAAGTCATCTCTAGAAGTCATACACTGTGCAGAAAGCTGAAGGCGATGTGAAAGTGATTAATGATGGAGCAAGCTCCCTAGACTATGGCCTTTGTGAAACTGATGAATTTTGCAATTTCCAAAAGAGAATATCACAGTGTGAAAAATGTGGCCAGGCGTGGTGGCTCACACCTGTCATCCCAGCACTTTGGGAAGCCGAGACTGGCAGATCACGAGGTCAGGAGATTGAGACCATCCTGGCTAAGACGGTGAAACCCCATCTCTACTAAAAAAATACAAAAAATTAGCCGGGGGTGGTGGTGGGTGCCTGTAGTCCCAGCTACTCGGGAGGCTAAAGCTGGAGAATGGTGTGAACCCCGGAGACGGAGCTTGCAGTGAGCCGAGATCGCGCCACCGCACTCCAACCTGGGTGACAGACGGAGACTCCGTCTCAAAAACAAAAAACAAAAAAAAAAAGAAAAAGAAAAGAAAAATGTACTTTATGCCTTGCAGGGCTGCCCCTGCCAACCCCGCCCCATCACATGTCTGAATGTTCCACAAATGCAGATTGGATTTATCTGGTCAAATATTGTAACTTTTATCTCTTATACTTAGTGATTTTAAAATACCTCTGTAAGGTGGTGGGCTGTGCTGTGAAGTAATTATGACTCTTAAGTTCAATTTTATATACGATTTTTAAAAAGCAAAAGTGAAATCTATTGTGTTAATGTTTAAATGATATATAATGAGCAATTTTAACATTTTATTTGCCAAAATATAATGGTCGAACTGGTGTAACCTAAATAACCTCTTATATTCATATTTGCAAACAGGATGTTTCTAAATTCCCCTGGTGTTTCCAATTCTAAGTTTATCTTTCCATAATTTAACAAGGAAGGTACACAATTTCCTCCAAACAGGGTGATCCAATCAACATTATAGTGTCTTTATATAATTTCTGTTTTCGTGACTCACAATGTGATTATACTTTTCAGGATAGAAAGAAATGCATTAAATCTCCAAATATATGTGGTAAAAAGATAAAATATCTCAGTATCAGTAATATATTTAAGAAGTGTCTATTTTTTATAAAAATGTGAGTAAGGATAATAGGCCTGGATTTGATCACTCAAGGTCTTTTCAAACACATACATACTCACATGAGCTCAAACATATAAGCAGTTAACCCTTACTTATTTCTGTGCTGGTTAGTAAATTTCTGGACTTCCTAGGGGAAAACTCTTGTTGCATATTAACTTCCTTTAACCTCTGAGGGCTGATTTGGGAGGCCAAGGGGGGTGAATCACATGAGGCCAGGAATTTGAGACCAGCCTGACCAGCATGGTGAAACCCCATCTCTACTAAAGATACAAAAAAATTAGCCAGGCGTGGTGGCACAAGTCCGTAATCCCAGCTCCTAGGGAGGCTGAGGCACAAGAATTGCTTGAACCCAGGAGGTGGAGGTTGCAGTGAGCCGAGATTGTGCCACTGCACTCCAGCCTGGGCAACAAAGCAAGCCTGGGTCTCAAAAAAATTAGCCAGGTGTGGCAGTGGGTACCTGTAATCCCAGCTACTTGGGAGGCTGAGGCAGGAGAATCACTTGAACCCAGGAGGCAGAGGTTTCAGTGAGCTGAGATCGCATCACTGCACTCCAGCTTGGGTGATGGAGTGAGACTGTGTCAAAACAAAACAAAACAAAACAAAACAAAAAAAACCCAGACACCTCTGAGAATTCCTTTAGGAGTTCCCCTATCATCTGTCTGCGACTTCTCAGGAAACCAAAAGATGTTTTAAGAGTTATCAAGTCAGAATGCAGCTCAGAAAGTAAATTGGGGTCAAAGGAATTTAATAGTGCATTTGAAAGTCAAAAAAAGGAGTTAGGGTTTTTTTTAAATTTTAAATTTTTATTTTTATTCCTTGAAGTTTCTTTTAATAAATGTAGGTGGGATGAGCCAGGTCAAAAGGTTGGACTCGTTCTTTTTTTTTTTTTTTTTTTTTTTGAGATGGAGTCTCGCTCTGTCGGCCAGGCTGGAGTTGCAATGGCCAGATCTCAGCTCACTGCAGCTCACTCCTCCGCGGGTTTACGCATTCTCCTGCCTCAGCTCCGCCGGTAGCTGGACCTCCGGCGCCCGCCACTCACCTGTCTGTGTTTTTTTGTAATTTTTTTAGTAGAGCTGGGTTTTCACCGTGTTGCCAGGATGGGTCGCCGATCTCCTGACCTCGTTGAAATCCGCCGTCTCGCCTTCCCAAAGTGCTGGGATACAGGCTTGAGCCACTGGCCCGGCCTTTTTTTTTTTTTTTTTTTGTTTTGGACAAGTCTCACTCTGTTGCCCAGGGTGGAGTGCAGTAGCTCAGTCTTGACTCACTGCAACCTCTGCCTCCCAGGTTCAAGTGATCCTGCTGCCTCAGCCTCCTGACTAGCTGGGATCACAGGCATGCCACTATGCCCAGCTAGTTTTTGTATTTTTCATAGAGATGGAGTTTCACCATGTTGGCCTGACTGGTCTTGAACTCTTGAGCTCAAGTAATCCACCCGCCTCGACCTCCCGAAGTGCTGGGATTGCAGGGATAAGCCACAGCACCCGGCCAGGTCAGGATTATTTCTGTGATTAAGTGGGAACTCCCTCCTGGTAGATAGCAAGAATTCCTTAATAGGGTTAAATGTCTGTGCTATTAGTATTTTCTCCCTGGGGCAGAGTCCAGTTCTCAGCAACAGTAAAGGAGAGTGAATGAGTGTGGTCCTGGTTCCCCTCCCTTTGCAGAATGAGCTCACTGAGCTGATAAAAGAGACAGGAGGATTCTGCTTCCCCATCTTACTTCATTGACTAGTGCAAAGGTCTCTGCCTGCCATCACTCTAGCCCATGGTTAGTTGCTAGGAAGCAAGGTAGAAAAAACCACAAATGTGAGAGAGGAGTGCATTTCCATTAGAGAGAAGGCTGACTAGGGCTTGCAGTGAGTGTAGACTGATTAATGCCTTGAGCTTCCTGTGATTCTTTTCCCATTGATCAACCAAAGACCTGTGAATTACCTGACCGTACAAGCCCACTCTGGGAGTTGACAGCTGTTACTGTTTAAGCCTGTTGTCTGATTAGATGAAGTTGTCCAGCGGTCTGTGTCTGCCATTTTTGGAGTCTTGCCTGAATTTAGAAGCATATTTACTTGGAATCAGGATACATTTAGAAGAGTTCTCTAGAATTTACAATATGGTTAGTTCACAAATTTTTTTGCATAAAAGAGGCTGGCGTTTTATGCTTCAGAAGATTTGTTGTTTTTGATTTTACCTTTATTGTTTGTTTTCTTTGCCTGTCTTTGGGCTTGCTGTCTTTAGGCTAGTTAGTAGCTTTAGAATCTTTTGGTTAAAAAAAACTCAAAAAAGGAGAGAAAGGCTAGATCTTGGTAATTCAACTATTGTACTTTTTATAAATATTTAATAAAGGATAGAGGCTAAGGAGTAAAGGGCTTGATACGTTCTGAAGGGATGCTGTTTATTATTTAGAGAGGAGTTAGATCAGTTCCCTCATCATCTGCCAAGCCCAGGCCTGCCTCCCATTGATGGTGAAAGGAGCCACGAAGAAGAGACCAGAAGTAATGAATAAAATACAAATGGGGATGTGGGCATCTAGTGTACTCAATTATTAGGGGGGTCAGGGTAAGGTTAAGAAACATCTCTCCTGACAAGCTTTGCTTCCAAATGTTGTTTTATCTTTTTTAATGAAATAGGAATATTAAATTTTTTATAGTGGTCAGCCATTGTGGTTACAGTCACATCCAATACTTTTAAATTTAAAGTAGGACCCTTAACCTCTGAGTTATGATAGAAAAATGTTAAACATATGAGTCTCTATGGATATGATTTGCTCAGAAAGATAATGACTGTATTATGTAGCCCTTCTATAAAACTATGTTGGGCTGGGTGCAGTGGCTCACACCTGTAATCCCAGCACTTTGAGAGGCCAAGGAGGGTGTCTCACAAGGTCAGGAGATCGAGACAAGCCTGACCAACATGGTGAAACCCCATCTTTACTAAAAATACAAAAATTAGCCAGACGAGGTGGCACATGCCTATGATCCCAGCTACTCAGGAGGCTGAGGCAGGAGAATTGCTTGAACCTGGGAGGCAGAGGTTGCAGTGAGCCAAGATCATGCCATTGTACTCCAGCCTGGGCGACAGAGCAAGACTCTGTCTCAAAAAAATTAAAAAAAAAAAAAAAACTGTGTTGAACTTGTGAAGGCTAATAATTAACCCCCTCAGGATAATACATTTTTCTCAGATTTGTTTATTTTTCCCTAAATTGAATTGTAGTGGGTTAGGGTTAGATAATGTTTTAGCTTTCATTATGCAGATTTAGATAATTTTATGTTAACTCAGAGAATGTGAATTAATGTATAATGTCTCTGTTTTACAGTATCGGAAATCATTGATTCAGCCTTTTTTTCTACTCTTTCCCTCGCATACACATATAAAACACATATGAGCATAAAATACGTAAAGCACATATGTACACTTATATATGAAGAGGTATACATCTGGCTTTCAGTTTTTCACGGTAGAATAGTATCTTAAATTTAGAAAGAAATGCCAACGTCTTTTTTTTCTGAATTTCTACTGTATCCAAAAGTTCTTCCAAAATATTTTTATCATGAAGTTGCCTAACCAGTGATTGAAAATTATCAGGGTCAAGAGAGTCATCACCTTTCAAGATAACTGTGAAAATTTGAGGAATGGTACATTGGAGAATTAAGCTTGAAACTTGGTGTCTTAGTCCATTTGGGCTGCTGTAACAAAATACCATGTATTCATCTGTTCTCACACTGCTGTAAAGAACCACCTGAGACTGGGTAATTTATGAAGAAAAGAGGTTTAAGGGACTCATAGTTTCACAGGCTTAACAGGAAGGCCTCAGGAAACTTACAAACTTGATGTAAGGTGAAGGGGAAGCAAGCAGCTTCTTCACAGGGAGAGAGTGAGGGGATGTGGTGGTTAACACTGAGTGTCAACTTGATTGGATTGAAGGATGCAAAGTATTGCTCCTGGGTGTGTCTGTGAGGGTGTGGCTAAAGGAGATTAACATTTGAGTCAGTGGAGTGGGAGATGCAGACTCACCCTCAATCTGGGTGGGTAGGCAGAACTAGACTGGCTTAGTCTTCTGGCCTCCATCTTTCTCCTGTCCTGGATGCTTCCTGCCCTCAAACATTGGACTCCAAGTTCTACAGCTTTGGGACTTTTGGACCTTTGACCACAGACTAAAGGCTGCCCTGTTGTCTTCCCTACTTTTGAGGTTTTGGGACTCAGACTGGCTTCCTTGCTCCTCAGCTTGCAGATGGACTATTGTGGGACCTCACCTTGTGATTGTGTGAGTCAATCCTCTTTAATAAACTCGCCTTTATATATACATCTATCCTATTATTTCTGTCCTTCTAGAGAACCTTGACTAATACACGGGGGAAGTGCCACACACTTTTAAACCATCAGATCTTGTGAGAACTCCCTGACTATTGAGAGAACAAGGGGAAACCACCACTATCATCCAATCACCTCCCACCAGGTCCCTTCCCCCAACATTGGGGATTACAATTCAACATGAGATTTGGGTGGGCACACAGAGCCAAATCCTATCAACTGGATAATTTATAAATAACAGAAATTTCTTGCTCACAGTTCTGGAGGCTGGAGAGTCCAAGAAAAAGGCACTAGCAGATTTGGTGTCTGGTGAGGGCTCCCTCTTTGCTTCAAAGATGGCACCTTCTGAGCTGTGTCCTAGCAAGGCAGAAGGAAAGGGCAAACAAGTTCCCTTGAGGTTTTTTTTTTATAAGGGCACTAATCCCATTCACAACGGTGGAACTCTTATGATCTAATCACCTCCCCAAAGTCCCACCTCTTAATTATTGCATTGGGGATTAGGTATCAACATGAAAATGTTGGGATAACACAAACATTAAGACCATAGCAGCTAGTTTGAGCTATATTCTGGATGTCAAAAGAATACAATTATTTCTTGGATGACTACTCTTATTGGTAAGAAATACCTGGAGAATTGTGCTAAGAAGGATGCTTAGGTAGTATCTGGGCTCAGAGGAGAAGGGCCTTGGAGAATTAATAGTAATAATGGCATTTGGGCTGAATGTCTGTCTGTCATGAGCTATCTGGTGGCAACAATGAAAGTGGCTTGGTTATAATTAGTCAAGTTGTGTTTAGATATGTAAGATAATTTGACTGAGAAAATTAAATATGTTCTTATGTTATTTACTTTCTGCATTCCCTCCCACTAGAATGAAAGCTCAACAAATGCAGGTTTTTATCTATTTTAATCACTGTGGAGTCTAGTTCCCAGACAGCATCTGGCACATGGGAGGTACCTGATAAGTATCTGTAGAATATGAAGGAACTGTTTCTGTCTGGCAGGGCTTCAAATCTACATTTATTCTCTTCTGATGTTAGACTACAACTTTAATGTCATTCTTGTGATCGGACATAGAGGAATGTTTAGGGTCAGGGCCACCCATGTCCCTCAGGAACTTATATCATCTCTGGGAAGAAAAGATTGAGAAAGAGGAGGAAGAGGGAAGGAGGGAGATTGTCTTGAAATGACTATTTACCCAAAGTTTCAAACTGGAAGTGACTATTTTTACCTTGAGTGGGCAAGAGCATTTTCAGTGACTAAGCTAAAAAAAGCTTTGTATTATCTCACTTATACATGCTGCGTAGCTCAGAGGGAGCTTTCAGATAGGCCTGGGGATGTTACCTCCACCCCTTCACACAGGACACAGAGTAATGATTCCCTGGAAATTCCCTGCCAAAGCAGAGCAGAAGCTAGCACAATATTGTGACTTGGCACCATCAGTTTTCTGGAGCACTTTTTTCTTATCAGAAACAGAAAAAAGTGCAGTATTCAGGTCCTGGTAGGTTTTTCTTAACTTTTCTCTCTGGATTTGCTTGCAGAAATATAATCTCCAACTCTTCCAAACCCTACGGCTTCTTTACACCTTCTATCTAAATTCTTCTTTTTTTCTAATATATTTTAATACTTTCTGCAAGCAAGGTTGTTTATAGACCACTTTTTAAAAAAATATTTTATTTCCTCTCACATAAATGGTAGTAAGCCTTTTAATCTAACTATGAACTATTATCTTGAAACTTATTTAAAAGTATAGATACTATGCATATTATTTCCTTTCTAAATAGGTGGTTTCCAGTGCCTGGGTGTTGCTGAGAAAGATGCTATACTGGGATTGGGTGGTGGTGGGTATTTCTTCAATAAAGAAGTACAAGAATGTCAGGCTTGTCAGGCATGGCTTATTCAGAACCTGGTGGAAATCAACTTACCAAGACCTGGGCTGCAGCTGTTGAGTTACCCTCAGCCAGGTCTTCTCCTTAAACCTATCCTGGGCTAAAACTCAAAGTAAAAGGAAAGGAAGCTGGTTCTGTAGCATCCAGTGAGGATGGCATTCAGGCAAAGCTGTTTACTATGGACTGACCTCAATTATCCTGTAAAACACAACTGCAAAAACTCTCTCCACTTCTCCTTAAAGTTAAGTTACAGTGAGGAGGTATCTGAGCTCAGTGGAGCTGGGATTGAGCCTCCTGCGGGGAGGTACTCTTGGAGCACTGGTGTCAGCAGCTTGCCCAAGTGAGGCCTGGCCATGTCCTCAAAGTAGGCCTGAGAAGTCCCCATCAGCTTTGCAGCCAAAGCAAAGACTGCCATTGGTATGTCTTCACATACCTATTCAGCTTGTTTTGGATGTCTCATGACATAGAGCAGTGAACACGAATGCACACATTTCAACAGCAATGCAGTGTCAGTAACTATCATCCTAGTTTAAAATGAACCATATCTTACCCACACAAGACCAGCCTATTCCATGTTGGGAGGGCTGTATGGTTCATGGAAGCTTGCCAATAACAAGTTTGTTTCTACAAGATTTTCTATTCCATAGGTGCCTCTGGTGTCCATGAAGGGTTTCCCTTGATCTCTTATATCAGCAGGAATGGTACAAATGTAAAACTGTTGAACGTATGCAATCAGGTGTCAATTACTGAGCCACAGCACTCTCTACTTTTGGAGCAGCTTGGGGTCCAGGCTGGAAAACTGATGGACGTTGAGATTCTCTCCCCTGCTCAGGGTCTTGTGTGCGTTTTGGAGACAGCTCTCATGTGAGATGTTTAATCTCATCTGGATCCCATGAGCAATTTCTATGGCTCTTTTAGCCACTGTTTCCAAGACAGAATTACCTACTGGACTATGTCCTGACAAATTCTTGTGTTTCAATTTCCTTATCTACTTAAATCTCATGAGAAACAGACACATCTGGTCTGTTCTGGTTGATTTGCTTTGAAGTATGTTAGATTTTCTGCAAAGCGTGTTGTTAATATAGTTGATCCATTAGTGTAATATAGTTAACATTGCTTTAAATCAGTTGGCTCGTGATGACATCCAGTCAGTTGCAATTGCTCAGCAAATGTGGTCAGATGCCCAAGGGAAGCCTGGAAGATGATGTAAGTCTTCTTTCTTCTTTTGAGACTCACAACTACACCATGATCGCTGCTTTTCCTGGTTGTGTTCTTGGAAGAACCTATCAGTTTGCTCAGGACATGGGACTAGCATGTCTATTATATGGATTGCTAGCTACCCAATGTCCTGGGAGACTAGTAAAACCCTACTGAAATATTTTCAATTGTCCCGAAAGAGCACTACCTGGTGTTTACATATTGTGAAATCAACACTTAATAGGACTGGGCTTTTGAAATATATTTGAGTCATTGTCAGTGGGATTCACTCCATAAAAAGACCAGTCTCTTTTAAAAAATCTATACAAAATGTAGTCTTATTTCCTGAGCATTACAGCTAAAGAGATCTGGATTAAACATAAGCTCTAACTTCAACTAGTACAGTAAATTCAAGACTTACTTACATTTACTGGACAAAAAAATATGTTACTAAATAAATGCCACAGAAATTATGTTCACCTAACTTCAAGTCAAGCCAACATCTACTTATATTTGTTTAAACAAAGTTCATAAGAACACTTTAGCCGTAAGACAAGTGGATACTTCTCACTTGTTAACTATGGTATTAATAACAATGATAAGGCTTTTTATAAACTATAGTTGTATTTAACAATGAAGTTCAACATCTAAATGCTGAAACTACTGATGTTTGTTATGCTGACTTTTATTTACTTTTTATCACATTTATTTATACTCTCAATCCTTCTCTACTTTTTAAGAGTATTTTGGACTTTCTTTCAAACAGTTGGTTATACTTTTATTATTTGCTTACTCATAGAATCCTCAAGGACTCTTGCCTTTTGCTGCTTACCTTTATTGTTTTCTTCGCATTTTTTCCTTCCTGCAAGTCAGTCTTCGGTAGCTAGTTTATAGTATACAGGTGGTTATAATAATTGCCATGCTTTTTTCTTTCTATTGAATCTGCCCTATAGAATTCCACTGTTTCTTTAAAATTCATGAAACTTGCAAATTTGTCATAAGACTGGCACTATGGGGAAACTGTAGTATCCAGCTTAGCTATGCAGAGATCAGATTATTTGAAAGATGGTGGTTACTTATTACTGATGTTTTCGCAGTAGTGTGTGAGCATTCCTGTTTGTGTCTACAAACTCTGACTTGTTTATTGTTAAACTGATACTTGGGGAATCAGCAAAGTGCCTTTTTTTCCCCTAGCCTTTAAGTCAGATAATGAGCAAAAAAAGGCAGACTTCATATCCGCAGAATAGTCAAAGGAGCTTTATATGCCAAACTAAAATGTTTGGTACCAAAGCCAAGTTAAAAAAGTATTCCTGGTTTCACCCATGAATAAGCAAAATTTCCACACTGTGCAGTAACTCTGGACTGAACACTACAGACATATAAGGGAGGGCTTGTGTCCTGGATGTGGCTGTGAAATAAAGCCTTGAGACGGAGCTGGAGGGTTGATAAGAAGTCAATCTCTGATCTCTGGTGCTGTGATTCTTAAGCCCACTGAAGATGATGCTGTTGGCTCTCCATGTGGCTTATTTTCCACCACATTCAGTGGCAATGTGTCTGCCAGTCACGTTTGACACCAACTAGCACACTCAATCCATGAATATTAAAGTCACTAAAAAACTACACGTTTTGAAATATCAAAGATAGGAATCTAGGATGTACCTGAAGTAGTCTACTCTAGGGCATTTTTATTCAAAATACATAATTATTGTCTTGAAACTGGCTATTTACATTCTTACATTTAAATATTTCTCAGTGGTTTTAATGCAATACCTCCTATTCATGTATTTAATCTTATAAAAGCTAGTTTGCCATCAAGCAGTTTCTGATTAAATATATTTCAATATTTCTAGCCTTTTAGTAATGAGAGGCATCTATTAGGGTTATAAACAGTAAATTACCTGTTGAAACATCAGGAATGCTAAGTTATGCAGGTTATGCATTTAAGTGAGCTCAACCCCTGTACATAAGAATTAAAGATGCTCAAGGAATACATAATTTTTTCTGAGACTTGTCATTCTTTCAAGCACACTTTAGGAACTGACTGGTATCTCAGTCAGCTTGGGCTGAATTTCTTGCAGTTCTGGAGGCTAGAAAGTTCAAAATCAAGGTTTTGGCTGAATTGGTTTATGGTGAGGGCTCTCTTCCTGGCTTGCTAGTGGCTGCCTTCTTACTGTGTCCTCACAGGGCCGTTTCTCAGGTGCATGAATCATTGGAAGGGGAGGAAAGACAGGAAGCTTTCAGGTGTCTTTTCTTCTAAGGACACTAATTCTATCAGATCAGATCCTCACCCTTTTGACCTCATTTTACCTTAATTACTTCCTTAAAGTCCCTATCTCCAAATGTAGTCATACTAGGGGTTAGGGATTCAACATATACATTTTGGGAGGACAAGAGGTGATAGATATTTAGTTAATAATAATTGATAATCCTCAGGTTCACCTACAAAAGGCAAATTACCCTATATGACTGCTGTATAGAACTTTCACATATAGTTGGGAACATTGACTTATGAGACAGTGTCATACTTGATGTTTGAATGATGGTAGAGACATACCACAAATTTGTATGAAGTTGTTTTTATTTTTTAGCCATTTACACCAAATGCAATAATATCAATGCCATTCTTTCACTGTGCGTGAGCTAATCAACTTTAAAAACAGTGCTATCTCATTTCTTCTCATCACACTCCTAATAACCATTTGTTCAACAGTTAGCATGTGCCAGGAATTACCTACAATTTTTATTTTCCTTATTTTAATTTGTTTGATAACTGTGTTAGGTAGGTAGTATTTTGCCCTCTTTATGGTGGTCTAGAGAAGTCAATGATTTGGCAAACTCATGGTGCTTGTTCTTGTAGAGGCCTGATTTGAACCCTGTTTGGCGATCTCAAAGTCTGTGCCCTTTTCTTAGTCTCATGGGAAAGTATTATATGTCTGGGAATGTAATGGAACAAAAGGAAGTACTGCATTGGGATTCTCCTACTTTGGGATTCTGGGCTGTATAGCCTTGTTCCTATTAACTGTTCAGGAGAACCATAAGACTGCTCTATTTAACAGATGCCCAACACTGTTATTCTAGAGAAATTTTAAAAAGAAATTTTTAAAAATTTTCGAGGAGCCATCTTGAGAATTGTAGCCTGTGTACGACTTCAATGATAGCATCATGGTAACGAAGGTCAGGCTGTATTTCTGCAGAGAATCTGGAGCTTAGTTTGAATGCCTTGATAGCCACGTTCACATTGACCTGAGAGTAAAATTTTGGTGCTTTGCTTTTCACTTGAGTGGCCCAGGTTAATGGCTTCTTAATATTTAAAGTCAGTTTTTTCTGGTATCTGGTAGTATCTCAGGGCCACAATGCTGTAGCATGGACATTCACATCAGGATTTACCAACAGTTATATGTTGAGTAGAAAGTGTCAAATGAAGCAAGAGGTCATAAAAGCAAGAGGTCAGCAGGTGCCAGAACAAACGCTGCGTATTGAGCATGGATGTGGACTTCTGACATGATTTAAGGCAACTTTAAGGAAGTAGCAAGATAAAAATAAATTAGAGAAGTATGAATAGAGTTCCATCCAGTTTGGGGCCGTGCCTATGCCAGACTGGCTCGCTATAAATTTGGCAGTTCTAACTGATGACAATGCAGAACCACTTCCTTAGTTTCCATTGTAATTTGATCTTAATGTCCAGAGAAAGTTCTTCTTAGTCCATTTTCTTCTGTATCATAAGCAAGTGCTCTCATTTCACCTGTAATTTGAAGACAGATAGTAACCTTTAGACTGAATGTGATAGAAAGTAGCTGCTAAAGGGACACATATATTGCAAATACAAGAAGCACTTGATTCCAACTTTTGTTTGCATGTTGGACACATGTGTTTGCATTTGTTTCAAATGATAGCTGATGAAAATTTGAAAATAAAGTATCATATAAAACTACAGTTTGTTCATTGAAATGATAGCAATTCAGCAGTTTTAGAATTTCCCTTTATAATTTTCTTTTTACAATTGTTTAGTAGATATTTTTACATTATAATCCTGGGGAAAATTTGTAAAAGTCATTTAGACTGCATTACAATGGTAGTTTAATGCATCTAAGTTTCTAAAATATAATTGAACTCTGTTGTAGAGTAGTGCTGATATGATTAATTTAAAAAAATGTTCACTATATCTAGTTGCATTAAAAGATGGTGGCTCTTATATCTGTCAGGGTCCAGACAGGTAACAGAGATCACATCAGTAATATACACAAAGGACTATTTAAGAGAAAGATGATTAACGAGGGCCTAACGAGGTGGCTCGTGCCTGTACTCTCAGCTACTCGGGAGGTTGAGATGGGAGCATTGCTTGAACCCACGAGTTTGAGGTTGTAGTGTGCTATGATTGTGCCACTGCACTTTAGCCTGGGCAATAGAGTGAGACCCCATCTCTTAAAAACAAATATTATTAACTAGGAATTACAATTAGTAAAAGGGAAAAAGGAAAATTCCAAATGACACAGCAATAGCAAGGATAGGGGACAGTTATACCCTTAAGGGCTAAGGGAAAGAGAATCCAAGGAAGGACAAACTGGAAGAGGGTTCCCCGCCGGCTGCGGACCAGCTCTGGCATAAGGCACTGGTAGCCTATGTCAATGAGGTTCCTGAGCTGTCTCTGACCAGAGCTGATCTGCAGTAGGTGGGCTGGGGCTGGTAAGAAGGAAGTTGCCTGCCTAGGAGTCAGCCAAACGTGGAGGAAGGTGGACATCAGTAGGTCTCCTGCATGCCACTGGCAGCCTTGCCTTAGGAAAGAGAAGAAAAGCATACCAGAATCAGGAAGACGCTCCTACCTCTTGTGGCATCCCTTCCACAGTCTATATAGAAAAGTTTCACTTTGTGGCAGCAAATAAAAAAAAAAAATGCTCTCTTTCATGGAGCACTGCAAAGAAGGGGGGATGCCACAGTAAGGTACCACTTCACATGTACTAAGATAGCTGTTACTGTCCAAAAGATGTCAAAAAGACAGGTAACAAGTTGAAGGTGAGGGTGTGGAGCAGTTGGTGCCCACACACTGCTTACGGGAAGGGAAAGTGGTATAGCTGCTTTGGAAAATAGTCTGGGAGGTCCTCAAATGCTTAAAACATACATTTTAAAATATGATTCAACAGTTTCACTCCCAGGGATAAAAATAAAAACAAAAAAGAGAAATGAAAACACATGTCCACATAAACACCTATACAGAAATGTTCCCAGCAGCATTATTCCTAATAGCTACAAAGTGGAAACAACACAAATATCCATCAACTGGTAGAATAAATATAACGGGGCATATCCATACAATGGAATGCTATTTGGCAATGAAAGAAATGAAGTACTGATGTATGCTACAACATGGGTGAAAGTCAAAACCATGATGCCAAGTGCAAGAAGCCAGTCGCAAAAGACTAAATATTGTATGGTTCCATTTAGATGAAATGTCCAGGATGAGCAAAACTGTAGAGACACAAAGTAGATTAGCAGTTGCTGAAGGCTGATGGGGAGAGGATGAAGAATTGAGAGGTGATTACCGAAAGGTATGGGGTTTCTTTGGGTTGATAAAAATGTTCTAAAGTTGATTGTGGTGATAACGGCCAACTCTGTGAGTACTAAAAACTATTAAATTGAAGGTTTTAAGAGGGTGAATTGTATGGTTCGTGAATTACATCTCAGTGCAGTGTCACAAAAATTTTTTTAATTAAAAAAGGATGGATTTGGAACTGAGAGGCAATAAATTGATAACTGGCAAAAATCTCAAAAAATGGACAATAATGTAGCAATTTTACTTTGTTAAATTTTTTTCTATGAAAGCTGATAAAAATATCTGAAGCCTAGAGATGTTAGGTGAGTTGCTTAGCGTGTGGTTTTCCTGACTCCTAGTCTATTATTTGTTGTACAGGACAATACAATTTCAAGGGAGTCTCTAGGAAAGCATTCTAACAACCTCTGTTCTTCCCAGAGAGACACTCTCTGAGAATGGTGTGGCAGAACTTATTTATTTCTGATTTAGAAGTGTTAAACGTGGCAAAGTATCAAGTAAGGTGAAAAATACAGGTCTGGATGTGAACATGACCTCAGACCCAGTTACGAAAAACAGTTGGTTGGAAAATATCTTACCAGTCTGAAGATGAAGGGACGGTTGATGGATTGTACAAAGCATTTTGAATTAAATTACCAGGAAGTTTTTGAGTTTCGATAAGTATAGACTCCTTTCTTAATATAAAAGAAACTCCATTGCTCACACGTACAACTCTTGTAATGCCTTACATTTAAACTCCTAAGACATAAACCAGTACAGAAGTGATTCTGGATTAGACCTTGAATAGCTTTTCTGTCTTTGATAATTCACACCCCAAATTGTTTAGTTATAAATTTTATGTTTATCTGTAGATGATTTGTAATGGTCTTTCTCATTTTCATTTCTCTTCCAGCGTTGTTTCTTCTGCTTCTATTTTGACAAAACAGGACATGGAAGCCATATGTCACAATCCTTAGTAATATTACTCTAAACAGATTGCTTCTAGTTGTATTTAAGAGAGGATTTTCTTCCTTGAACAATGGAAATACCTTAACTAACAAAGATCTTTGGTTATATTTTGAAGATTAACCTTTCTGAAAAGATCAGGAATATGGAAAATATTATCTTGCATTTTAAAGGAAGAAAATATAAATTTTGTACTAACTAAAGTAGAGATATACTTTAAAATAATTTTATCTTTTCAATATGGTGTCAAATACATTGAAATTTTCAGTGTATCACCAAATGTTATTTTAAAACCAATTATAATTTTAGAGTTTGATCACTGTCCTGCAAGAAAACAACTTCATACCATATTAACTAGGGATTCAAAATATTAATAAGCCCTAAATGCCTTCATCAAAAGTTTAAAATATCAAATTAACAATCTAACTTTTCACTTAATAGAACTAGAAAAAAGAACAAACCAACTCCAAAGCTATCAGAAGAAAATAAATTACTAAAATTAGAGAACTAAATAAAATTCAGATGCAAAAATCCATGAAGAGCAATGAAACCAAAAGTTGGTTCTTTAAAACAACAAACAAGATTGATAGGCTGCTAGCTAAATTAACGCAGAACAAAGACAATATCCAAATCAGTACAATCAGAAATGACAAAGATGACATTACAACTGATCCCACAGAGATACAAAAGATCCTCAGAGAATACTATGAACCACTCTATTTATACAAACTAGAAAGTCTAGCAGAAATAGATAAATTTCTGGAAGCACACAATCTCCCAAGATTGAATCAGGAAGAGATTGAAACCCTGAATAGAGCAATATCAAGCAATAACATTGAATCAGTAAAAAAAAAAAAAAAAAAAAAAAAAAAAAAAAAAAAAAAAAAAAAAAAAAAAAAAAAAAAAAAAAAAAAAAAAAAACCTACCAACCAAATAAATCTGTGGACCAGATGGATTAACTGCTGATTTTTATCAGATGTGTAAAGAACTGCCACCAATCCTATTGAGACTATTCCAAAAAAATGAGGAGGAGGGACTCCTTCCCAACTCATTCTATGAAGCCAGTATCAGCCTACTACAAAAATCCAGCATAGATACGATGAAAGAAAAGTTCAGGCCAATATCCCTGATCTATGTTAATAGACCCAAAAGTCTTCAACAAAATACTAGTAAACTGAATCCAACAGCACATCAAAACATTCATTCACCATAACCAAGTGGATTTTATTCCTGGAGTGCAATGTTGGTTCACCATATGCAAGTCTATAAATGTAATTAACCACATAAACAATTAAAAGTGAAAACCATATGTTTATCTCAATAGATGCAGAAAAAACTTTTTATTGAATCCAACATCTCTTCATGATAAAACCTTCAACAGACTTGGCAAGAAAAGGAACATACCTCACAATAATAAGAGCCATTTATGATAAACCCATAGCTAGCATCTTACAGAACAGACAAAAGCCAGAACCATTCCCCTTGAGAACTGGAACAAGACAAGGATGTCCACTCTCACCACTCCTATACTATATTATTCATATAGTATTGGAAGTCCTGGTCAGAGCAATCAGGCAAGAGAAAGAAATAAAAGGCATCCAAAGAGGAAAAGAAGTCAAACTCTCTCTCTTCACTGACGACATGATTCTATAATTGGAAAGCCCTGAAGACTCTGCCAAAGGGCTAACAGAACTGATAAACGATTTTAGCAAGGTTTCCAGAGACAAAATTAATGTACAGAAATCAATAGTATTTCTATATGCCAATAGTGCTCAGGCTGAGAGTCAAATCAAGAACACAATTCCATTTACAATAGCCACAAAGAAAATAAAACACTAAAAATACACCTAACAAAGGAGATGAAAGATCTCTACAAAAACTACAAAACTCTGCTGAAATAAATCAGAGATAATACAAATAAATGGAAAGCCATTCCATGCCTATGGATTGGAAGAATCAATATCATTAAAATGACCATACTGTCCAAAGCAACTTACAAATTCAATGCTATTTCTATCAAAGTACCAACGTCATTCTTTGTAGGATAAGAGAAAAAAAAATTCTAAAATTTATATGAGACCAAAAAGACCCAAAATACCCAAAGCAATCCGAAGCAAAAAGAACAAAGATGGAGATATCATACTGCTTGACTTCAAACTATATTATTAGGCCACAGTAACCAAAACAGCATGGTACTGGTACAAAAACAGACATATAGACCAATGGAACAGAATAGGAAACTGAGAAATAAGGCTGCACACCTACAATCTTCAGATCTTTGACAAGGCTGATAAAAACAAGCAATGGGGAAAGGACTCTCTATTCAATAAATGGTGCTGGGCTATCTGGCTAGTCATATGCAGAAGAATGAAATTAGACTCTTACTTTTCAGCATATATAAAAATTAATTCAAGATATATTAAAGATTTAAATGTGAGACCTTAAACTATAAAAATCCTAGAAGAAAACCTAGGAAATAGCCTTTTGACACCAGCCTTGGCAAATAATTTTTGACTAAGTCCCAAAAGCAATTGCAATGAAAACAAAAATTGACAAGTGGGACCTAATTAAACCAAAGAGCTTCTGCACAGCAAGAGAAACTACTAACAGAGTAAACAGACAACCCACAGAATGAAAGAAAAATATCCACAAACTATGTATCTGACAAAGGTCTAATATCCAGAATTTTATTAAGTGATTGTACTTTGATTAAGGAACTTAATCAAAGAATAACTTGGCCTGTACTATTACATCATGAGTGGGAGACCAGCAGGTATCAGAATAAAGATGCATCTCCTGCTGATTTTCATTTCATCCAGCTGAAAAGATTGGGTCCTGTTGGCAGCTGGAGCTTTCTTTCCCTCCCACATGCTTAATTCCTTCTTAGGAATATAGCACAACTTATAACTATTATTTATAGAATTATTTCATGCCTTTAGAAATCACCTGTGGAAGCTGTCCCCCTACTTCTATACACAGGCCAAGTCCATGCCATCAGAATTCTCTTACTTTCTGTATTTCTGGTATTTCTGGGGAAGTACCTTTGAGTTTGCTTTTGCCTTTTTTTTTTTTTGAGTCAGGGTTTTTGCTCTGCTGCCCAGGCTGGAGTGCAGTGGTGTGATCATAGCTCACTGTAGCTCTGAACTCCTGGGCTCAAGAAATCCTCCTGCCTCCGCTTCCCTTACCATTATGCTCAACTAAGTTTTAAAATATTCTGTAGAGACAGGGTCTTCCTATGTCCCCCAGGTTGGAGTTTGCATTGTCAGTAATCTCTTCAGATCATTCTGATGTAAAACTGGGGTGAGAAGTGATGTCTGAAGGAGTAATAACAAATATATTATTTTTGCTTCCTGGCATAATTGTTTTATTTGTGTCTCTTCGGATTTTATTCTTTTTCTGAAATATATTTGTTAATTTATTGAGTGATTGATTCATTTATTAATTAATCTAAAATTTATTTAGCCTACTATGCCCCAGAAATTGTACTAAGTGAGGGTAAGGAGGAGGAATGATAAAGGAGATAAATAAGAAACAAATTTCAGCATAAAGTGAAAACGATAATACAGTTAGACTCAGCAATGAGGAAGGGTACTTAATCTAAGACATAATCACACAGCATGACTAAAATATGCAGGAAGTGGAGAGGGCAGGAAAGTAAGCCTGTGCATATGCCTCTGTCCTTGGTGCTGAACCATCCCTTCACCTTCCGTGGTAAGGAAGTTTTTCCCATTACCTGGCTGCTAGTGAGTTCTAATTACCCCCACTAATTCTGAACCAGATGAGGAAAGGGCCAGTGGAAATGGAGGAACATAGGTGTAAGCAGAATAAACAGACTGTTGGAGACAAATCCGTTAAATTATTGACTCCGCGATGCTAGGAATTTCGGAGAGTAGTGAATGAGGATTTTGACTAATTAATCTGGAAGAAAGTTTTCTTGTTTGGAAAAGTAAGCTCTCCAGAACTTTCTGTAATGCTATACTTGTGACCTTAGAGACTTTCAGAAAGTGCTAAAAATCTGAACTGACCCCTGAAATAACCTATAAATGAAGGGGGCCTGAGAGACATTCCAAGGAGAGAAAAATCTTACTAATAATAAAGTACTTGTTGAAGAATCTATACATAATTTAATATGGCAAGAACATAGAGTGTCATGGCAAGAAAAAATGCTGAAAATGTAGCTAGGGAGTCATATCACCACAAAGTATCTTGTATGTAGAATTTATAAGACGAGGCTGGCTGGCAAGGTCATTCTGATAAGAGTCTCAAACTAAATGGAGTCTAAAATTTTGGCTGAACACAGCAATAAGTGTGGGTAGAGGAGCAGAATGAATTTCTGTTATGTATGTTGATTTTTTGCCTAAAAGTATCTACACATATATGCACATATCTATGAGATACATATGAATACACAGATATAAACAGACAGATTTAAGAGTCAAAGGTTGCTAGCCACAGAGCTACTCCCAGTCACACATAGAAGGTGAGCTAGCATTGTGAGTGGGAAACAATGTTGCTTAGTCCTCAGTTTAATAATATTGGGTTTGATTATGACATGAGTGTTTCTACTCACAGAGTTAATGTTTAGCTAACCCAAATATCTTCTAGGGATCCTCTAGTTGTTGAAATATCAAACTAATTCTGTACTGGTTCATTAAGAGCTTCTAAGTGACTCCTGCTGCATTTTGGCACTTCCTTGCCCAACCTAGGGCTTCTTCCTGGTCAGTGAATAAATGGGTCCTGCCCGGCCAATGAGGAGCCTCCAGAACTAGGTCTGGAACATGTTCTTCTAGTTGGTTTGTTATTGAGCCGTTGCTGATGTGTTTGAACACTACGCCTCTCTACTCATGCTGTAACTCGTTGATTCCAGAGAGCACTGTGAGATGTTCTCTTGGAAGGTCATCCACACCAATCTTATCTGAAAAAGATGGTTTTCTGATTTTTGGCACATCAATGGGTAAGCACATTACTAATGAATTATAAATTAAATTTCTTCATGGTAACTTTGCATTACTGCATTTCACCTCTTTTAGAAATTGTCCTTGATCATTTATATGTTTTTATTTTTGTGTGTTGATAAGTTTTACCAATTGTACTTAAAATATAAGCAAGCTCTCCAGGTTCATGCCTATAATGCCAGGGCTTCAGGAGGCAGAGGTGGGAGGATTGATGGAGGTCAGAAGTTCTAGACCAGCCTGCACAACATGGGAAGACCCCATCTCCACAATATAAAATAAAAAAATTAACCAGGTGTGGTTGTGTGTGACTGTAGTCTCAGCTACTGTGGAAGCTGAGGTGTGAGAATTGCTTGAACCTAGGAGCTGGAAGTTATAGCAAGCTATAATTGTGACACCACATTCCAGCCTGGGCGACAGAGGGAGGCCAGTTCTCAAAACAAACAAACAATTAAGCTGTTTACAATCAGTACTCGTGTCCAGAACACATTGTTTTCATTTTAAATCTTATCTGATGGTGGAACTTTTCAAATTAATGTGTATTTTTAATGGTCACACTGTTTTTCTAGATAGAGTTTCCTGAATTTTGATCTCATTTGGAAAATGATTTAGATAACGTCATATTATTTTATCCATAAGTATTTCAGTGAGTATTTCTACAAAGCAGTATGACTAAAATACTCTTGTCACATCTGAAACAAATAACAGTAATTTCTCTCTG
>NW_016804965.1:2254449-2260350 GCF_001698545.2 Rhinopithecus bieti
CTTGCCAATTTTGTTATTTGTTAACTTTTTGATAATAACCATCCTAACGGGTGAGAGGTGATATTTCATAGTGGTTTTGTTTTGCATTTTTCTTTTCTTTTTTTTTTTTTGAGACAGTGTCTTGCTCTGTTGCCTATGCTGGAGTGCAGCGTTGTGATCTTGGCTCACTGCAACCTCCGCCTCCCAAGTTCAAGCGTTTCTCCTGCCTCAGCCTCACGCGTAGCTGGGATTACAGGCACACACCACCATGCCCAGCTAGTTTTTGTATTTTTGGTAGAGACGGGGTTTCAACATGTTGACCAGGCTGGTCTTGAACTACTGACCTCAGGTGATCCGCCCACCTCGGCTTCCCAAAGTGCTGGGATTACAGGGGTAAGCCACCATGCCCAGCCAATAATTTCTTAGTACCATCAACTATTCAGTCAACATTTGGCATTCCCTAATTGTCTCTTGGATGTTTTATTAAATTCACACATTGGTTTAGATCAGTTATTTTAGTATCATTATGAATAAATGGGTTTTAAATATTGTTTATGTATTATTATTATTATTATTATTATTATTATTTAGATGGAGTCTCACTCTGTCGCCCAGGCTGGAATGCAGTAGCATGATCTCGGCTCATTTCAACCTCTGCCTCCCGGGTTCAAGCAATTCTCCTGCCTTAGCCTCCTGAGTAGCGGGAACCACAGGTGCGTGCCACCATGCCCGGCTAATTTTTTGTATTTTTAGTAGAGACGGGGTTTCACCGTGTTAGCCAGGATGGTCTGTATCTCCTGACCTCGTGATCCATCTGCCTCAGCCTCCCAAAGTGCTGGGATTACAGGCGTGAGCCACCACGCCCGGCGTATGTATTATTATTTTTATTGCTGGTCAAATTGCTCCATCTTTGGCCAATGGGAGCCTCTTCAAGTTGTCTTATGAGTGATTTGATATATGGCCAAATCACTGTATTCTAAAATCTCTCAAATAATTGCGCTTCATGTGGTTATACACAAATGACTTCATTTGTTTCATTTTACTTTTGAAATTTTAGGATTGCTTTATTTTCCTTTTAATTTGTTTTAAAGATATGTAAAATATTCACTTATTCCAAAGTCAAATCTACAACACAGCTTATATTCAAGAAAGTCTAGTTCCTATTTCTGGTTTTCCCCTCCCACTGCAGAGAATCCTTTAATTTGTTTTATGGTTTATCTTTTAAGAGTATAAGTGTAGGCCGGGTGCGGTGGCTCACACCCGTAATCCCAGCACTTTGGGAGGCCGAGACGGGCGTATCACCAGGTCAGGAGATCGAGACCATCCTGGCTAACACGGTGAAACGCCGTCTCTACCAAAAACACAAAAAATTAGCCGGGCAGGGTGGCTGGCACCTGTAGTCCCAGGTACTCGGGAGGCTGAGGCAGGAGAATGGCATAAACCCGGGAGGCGGAGCTTGCAGTGAGCCGAGATCGCGCCACTGCACTCCAACCTGGGCAACAGAGAGAGACTCCGCCTCAAAAAATAAAAATAAAATAAAAAAAGTATAAGTGTGTATGTGAGTGAGAGTGTATGTACATATTTATTTATTTTTATATTCTCCCTGATTAGACAAATACTCTACAGCTTGAGTAACCCTTATGCAAAATGCTTGGGACCAGAAGTGTTTCAAATTTTGGATTTTTTCAGATTTTGGAATATTTGCAGAATGCATACCAGTTAGGCATCCCTAATCCAAAAATTCAAAATCCTAAATGTTCCAATGAGCACTTCCTTTGAGTGTCATGCCAGCACTCCAAAAGTTAGATTTTGGAGCATTTTGAATTTTCAGATTAGGGATGCTCGATCTATATATATTTTTCCTCATCTTACTTTTTTTCACCTAACGTTATGTTTTGATGATCACTTCACAGTAGTGTATAAAGGTAATCCCGATTTTTTAAAAATAGCTGTGTCAGTTGTAATAGGAAATTTAACTTATAATGTTTCTTATTTGGTAATAAACACATTTGCATTTACATTCTATAGAATCAATTCTGCTTTCTGCAATTCTACCTAAACCAATAAAATACTCTAGAGGAAATCCCTCAAATGTACACCAATAAATACCAAAAGAATATTTGATAAAAGCATTGTTTGTAACGGCAGAAATTGGAAACAACCTGAATGACTATCCATAGTAGAAAGGATAAATACACGCTGACATAATCACAATAGAATACCGCACAACAACTAAAACCAAGGGCTACAGTCATGTGCACTCAACATAAATGAATTTCGTGAGCAAAATGTTAAGCCCAAAAAGGAAGCTTTGGGATATGCATGGTATCATTTTTAAAGAGATAAAGCATGTGCAAAATGAAACTATATATTGTACAGGGATACAACGATAATGCTTTAAAAATAGCTATAAGCGGCCGGGCGCGGTGGCTCACGCCTGTAATCCCAGCACCTTAGGAGGCTGAGGCGGGCAGATCACGAGGTCAGGAATGGAGACCATCCTGGCTAATACAGTGAAACCCCGTCTCTACTAAAAATACAAAAAATTAGCCGGGCGTGGTGGCGGGCGTCTGTAGTCCCAGCTACTCAGGAGGCTGAGGCAGGAGAATGGCGTGAACCTGGGAGGCGGAGCCTGCAGTGAGCAGAGATGGCGCCACTGCACTCCAGCCTGGTGACAGAGCGAGACTTCTTCTCAACAAAAAAAAAAAAAGAAAAAAAGAAAAAAGAAAAACTATAAGCAAAGGAATGATAAACACAAATTTTAAAATGATAAATTACCAGTGGGAGTGAAATGGATGAGCAGGACGGGCAATGAGATTAGGAAGAAGCCCACAGAGAGCTTCAAAAGACAGGTAATGTTCATGTCTTAAGCTAAGCATAGGATGCATAAGTTATTTTTCTTTTGACTTATGAGTCCTTTTGATTTATAAGTTCTTTTGACTTATAACTCATTCACATATTATAAACATTTTGTATTTATTCAATATTTACTATATTCTCTGAAGAATCATGCATCAAGTGGTAATGTTTAGACATCAAGAATATGCATCAATGGGCTAGGTGTGTTGTCTCATGCCTGGAATCTCGGCATTTTGGGAGGCCAATGTGGGTGGATCGCTGAGCACAGGAGTTTGACAGCAGCCTGGGAAACATGGCAAGACCCTGACTCTATAAAAAATACAAAAATTACCTGGGCGTGGTGATGTGTATCTGTGGTCCCAACTACTCAGGAGGCTGAGGTGGGAGAATTGCTTGAGCCTGGGAAGTTGAGGCTGCAGTGAGCTGTGATCATGCCACTGTACTCCAGTCTAGGTGGCAGAGTGAGATCCTGTTTCCAAAAAAAATGAAAGGAAAGCATCTAAAAGATGAATGAAGTAACTAACTGATAATATTTCATGAATGCTTATTTGTGGCTTAGAATAAAGATTGCAGAGCCAGAATCATACACATAAAATGTAGACATTGTGCTCAGTGATTCCAAAGTGATGGTGACAACAATGATGTCAGAGGTACATGTGGATAATTTAAATACAAATTTAAATAAATTTTTTTGAGATGGAGTCTCACTCTGTCACCCAGGCTAGAGTGCAGTGGTGCAATCTCAGCTCACTGCAGCCTCCACCTCCTGGGTTCAGGTGATTCTCCTGCCTCAGCCTCCTGAGTATCTGGGATTACAGGTGCCTGCCACCAAGCCCAGCTAAGTTTTTTGGTATTTTTAATTGAGACAGGGTTTCACCATGTTGGCCAGGCCAGTCTCGAACTCTTGACATCAGTTGATCTGCCTGCCTTGGCCTCCCAAAGTGCTGTGATTACAGGCATGGGCCACCGCCCCCAGTTTGAATACAATTTTTTAATGGAACATGAGAGTGGAAAAAAATCAACATTGTTCAATTAAAAGATGTTTTAATCATATGTGACTTATGTATATATGTAACTAGGTTAAAAAATGAAATATGATTTACAGGTAGACATTTGACTACTGCATACACATCCTTCAACATTTATGTATCCAAGTTGACTGAACTTTGTTAGAAAACCTCCTCTGCTGTAAGTATAGCATGGCACTGTGGTTACAAGAGGCTCATTCCTCCTCTCTTCCCTTTCTCCCACCTCTTCCCACAGGGCAAAACTTTTTTTCTTGGTAGCTGCAGTTATTTTTAAATGCTGTCTCTTTTCACTTTATTATTCATCATCTAACGCTAACAAAGGACCACAGACTCCTGGTACTAGCTAAATCCCAGGGCTAGAGTGTGGGTGTGAGTGGTGGAGAAAGGGCTTCAAGATTCATACATTTGTTGAGCCTACCCAAGGCTCCTGGAGGCCCTGCTCATTTGACTTTTTAAGAGACTCCTTTTGGCCAGGGGTGGGGGGCTCATGCCTGTAATCTCAGCACTTTGAGAAGCCGAGGTGGGTGGATCATGAGGTCAGGAGTTCTAGACCAACCTAGCCAACATGGTGAAACCCTGTCTCTACTAAAATACAAAAATTAGCTGGGCATGGTTGTGCACACCTGTAATCCCAGCTACTGGGGAGGCTGAGGCAGGAGAATGACTTGAACCCAGGAGGCACAGGTTGCAGTGAGCCAAGATCATACCACTGCACTCCTGCCTGCGTGACAGAGCAAGACTCTGTCTCAAAAAATTAAAAAATAAAAATAAAAACAAAAAAAGACTCCTTTTGTCCTGAATGACAAGAGAAGAAAAGGAAAGGTGTTCTGAGCACAGCTTTCTATCATCTAAGTCACTGTAGTTCTTACATTCGTGTGCCCAAACTTGGCTACTTCCCATCCTAGTGCTATGCGTTTTCACAAAGCCTATTTTTAGACTACCCTGTTTTCCCAGCTCCCTTTTTACTTCCTCTTCTATTTTGGCAGTTCTATGTTGACTTTCTTTACTTTGTCTCCTATCCACTGGTACCTTCTACTTTATACAGTCATCAATTTTCTCTTCCTTATTCTCATTTTCTGTGAGCATTCAACTGATTTTTTTTGTATAGTCAGATATTGCTGTGAAGCCTCTAAATTACCTAGACAGGTCCTCAGGGTGGTCACAGATTTTCAAAAAATTCTGGATAAGCATTTGTTGAAAAAAAAAAAAACCATACAATACAAATAGTACTATTTTAACTACCTATTTTGCCTGTGCTATTCAGGCACCGTGTCCAGCACCTTCAACTTAGGAGGAAACTCTTGCATGATGATGTAATGTGCAACTCAGTTTTACTTTAAGAAATGAGGCTTTCCAAATTTCCACTTACCCAAACCATCTCTTTCTTCCAAAAGAGCAAAAGGCATACTGCAAATGCATGCACTACAAAATATTGATACTCTTAGTCTCTTGGATTCATTGTTCCATAGATTTCCAAAACCAGAGTTGATATTGACAGGTATGTACTATGGCATCTAGTCTGATTGGTTAGGCTACCATTCTGAGCAGCCCGTATCCCCACCCTACCAGACACTAAATATTTTGATTATCACTTCTGCCTATGATGCTACAAATTCTTTCCACACTGGATTTTTTATCTAGAAATGGAAATAATGTGGAACAGTCTAAGCATATTTTCAGTGGCAGGTAGTTATGAGGCTGAAACATTTCTCCTTCCGAAAAGCTGGTACCACCTTAGTGGAAGGGAGGGTCATGGCTACTCTCTGCTTCTTCAGTTTCTTTATAAGGTCATTTTTCTTGACTGGCAAAATTTGGTGCAAAAACTACAGAATCATTTCCCTGTACATCTAAGGATGCTCATGTGTATATTAGATACCTTAAAATAGCCTTGCCACAATGCTACTATAAGTTTCACACTAAAACAAAATGCCATTAATCTTTTCCTCAAGGATTTTCAGAACTGAATTATATACGTAAAATGTTTTCATTTTAGAATGCTACCCCTTTTCATAATTCAGCATAGAATTGCCGTTTT
>NW_016804965.1:2260669-2268717 GCF_001698545.2 Rhinopithecus bieti
TTAAAAGTTCTGCAAGCTTTGGAAAAATAGATGTAGCATTAGATGTACCAAGAGTAGCTCAGTCCCAAACAGTAAACGTATAAAAGGAAAATAGTTTGCGTAACTGAGGAATTGATGTTACTAATGTGAATTCAGCGGCATGAAGTCAGGCTCTCTGCTTCTCTGCATGGAAGTTTCCAGTATCGAGGGTCAATGAGGTTTTCATGGAGAATCAGAAAAGAGATGTGTAGAGGCCCAGAGAATAATCTAGGATGCTGGTGCAAGATCACTTCTTAGTAGGTTGCAGCAAACCTCACTTAATTCGGAACCATTGTGAATGTCTGGTATGTTCTCAGTTTCCCAGAGAGAAGGCTCAAATATGGGGTCTACTGATTCAAAGCCACAAACTTGGCAAAGCTTATTGCCTGGTGAGTATTTAGGTTAAAGCTTTGGTTGTAACAGAAAAGCTGGTGACGGCAAAAGAGGAAAAAAGCTGGGAAAAAAATAGAAGAGCATAAAATGCCAAGAAGAAACAGAAAACAAACAAACAAACAAACAAACAAAAAAACAAAACAGAACAAGAGAAAGGAAGACCAGAAGACTGGGGGCCTCTTATATACTCCTCTGGAGTCAGGAACTAAACCAAGGGCTGAGCCTGCATGTGAAAGTAGCTAACAGGGTGGAAAATATGGCGTCCAAAATCAGAGCATATTTAGACAGTCTTCCATGGAGTATTACTTCTCCTGGAAGTTGGGTATCCATCCTTGTTGAAATGAATCCATTGGAAACTTTTCGTCACTAAGATGAGATTTAAAAATAGTTGTCTCTGACCATGTAAGTGTAGCAGTCATTAAGAGTAAACTGCTTTATTGACTTAATTGTATATTTAAACATTCGTATTTTAAGAGATTTAGGACCAAGGCAGTAAATGTAGTACAAATATTTACAGTTGTGTGACATTCTATGTAGAATTCACCCTCCACTGGGTTCGTGTCTTAAAGAAAAGTGGGTTATATTTAGAATTCAGGCTGCTTTGAGACTGAAGGTTCAAGCTGAAATGAGCAAGTTTTAAATCAGACCAATAGCCATATATCAGGAAAGGCTGTGCTTGTGTAATTAGAAGTTTTAAAGGAAGCAGAAACTGATGACTATCTTCAAAGACCTTGAATTCAAATTGAACCGGGGGTTTAAGTCTCCTGAAAACCCCACATAAATGTTTACAAGGGTTTCAAATAGCAAGATAAAGGGAAACCATAGAGGATTTTTTTACGACTTTTCATCTCATAAATTCTCTGAGGAATGTTTCTCCTGGATAGGTGTGTGTCACAAAGAGCTCATAAAAATGCAGAATGGTAAGAAACGTTTATCATTTTTCCAATTTTCAACATTGGTTATAGTGAGAATGACCATTTTTTTTGTCCATGTGTAGAGGTATTTTCTGCTTCATCATACCAAATAGTTTTATCTTCTATATATTAGAGACTTGTTATTAGTTAAGGTCTTCCAGAAAGAGAGGATTGATGCTCATTGCTTTCAAGCTCATGCGCTCCCACCTAAAGAAAGGTGGATGTCTGGGAGAGGGATTCTGCGAAGCAGAAAAGTGGAGATAGAAAGACAGGAGAAATTCCTCATCACAAGACCTTCCCCTAAAACCACCTTGCTGAAGGACACAAGACACTTACTTTCTCAAAGCTCTCAACTCAGATGTGTTCACCAACTACTTGAAAAATCTCTCTTACGTTTCCATTTTCCATCATCTTAAAGATAGATTTTATATCCCCAGAAGATCTTCCAGCCCCATCCTTTTGAAAGAAACTTTTACACATAACAGAGCTCTTGATTTAGGACACCTATTTTCCCTCCAAAAACCAGAACAATACATCCAAGAGCAAAGAATAACAATGTGCTTTTTTTTTCTCTTCTGAGAGAAAGGGCCCTTTTCTTTACCAATTAGACAATTGCTTCATCTCTGGGACTTCTTGGACTCATCTACGGATCCTAATACTCATTTCTCACCCCAAAACTATTTCCTTAGGTATCAGGGGAACCCGCTCCCAATATTTCAGTATAGATTCTTTCTATTTTCCATAAGTGTTGGCCGGCTGAGAAATAAAGACAAAGAGTACAAAGAGAGGAATTTTACAGCTGGGCCACCTGGGGTGACATCACATATCGGTAGGACCTTGATGTCTACCTGAGCTTCAAACCAGCAAGTTTTTATTAAGGGTTTCAAAAGAGGAGGGGGTGTAAGAACAGGGAGCAGATCACATGCTTCAAAGGGCAAAAAGGAGAACTACTGATAAGGGTCCAACAAAGATCACAAGTCAAAAGGCAAAAGCAGAACAGATAAGGGCCTATGTTCAGTGGTACACGTGTTGTCTTGATAAACATCTTAAACAACAGAAAACAGGGTTTGAGAGCAGAGAACTGGTCTGATCACAAATTTACCAGGACGGGGTTTCCCCCCACCCTAGTAAGCCTGAGGGTACTGCAGGAGACCAGGGCATACCTCAGTCCTTATCTCAACCGCATGAGACAGACATTCCCAGAGCAACCATTTATAGACCTCCCCCAGGAATGCATTCCTTTCCCAGGGTATTAATATTAATATTCCTTGCTAGGAAAATAATTGAGTGATATCTTCCCTACTTCCATGTCCATTCATAGGCTCTCTACAAGAAGAAAAATATGGCTCTTTTTGCCCAACCCTGCAGGCAATCAGACCTTATGGTTGTCTTCCCTTGTTCTCTAAAACTGCTGTTATTCTGTTCTTTTCAAGGTGCACTGGTTTCATGTTGTTCAAACACACATGTTTTACAATCAATTTGTACAGTTAACACAATTATCACAGTGGTCCTGAGGTGACATACATCTTCAGCTTCTGGAGATAACAGGATTAAGAGATTAAAGTAAAGACAGGCTTAAGAAATTATAAAAGTATTATCTGGGAACTGATCAATGTCCATATTAAAGTGAAATCTTCACAATTTATGTTCTTCTGCCACAGCTCCAGGCAGTCCCTCCATCCGGGGTCCCTGACTTCCCACAACACTTAGGAACACTCTGCTTCTTCTCAAATATAAGTTCTTGTTAAAGCTTAGAGAAGTCATAACTATAGGATCACTCCATGTAAGAATACTCCAAATAGATTTTTCTCTGAGGAACATCAGATCATAAATCAACCAAATATTATTTCATCAGATGAAAAGAATACAAAGTTGTATCCATATAAAATATATATCCTTAAACTAGATTTACCTATACACTTCAGCCATTGATCTGTTGTAATCTGTTGCCTCAATGGAAGCATATGAAGAAAATCTGTGCACACATAGATACACAGTTGGCAATGGAAGAAGCATTTCTGTTGCCTTTTCAGAGGACAATCCCATTTGACTACTTTTTATGCTCTCGATGTACTGATGATAGGAGTGGCCAACTGCTCAGTCTTCTCAGTGGTATGTAGGGCATTCTTCTGAAATGCATCTTGACCTTTCATTAAAACAAGGAAGCCTCTGTTGGAAGTCTTCTTGGAAATTCTCTCTGACGTGGTACAGTTACAGATAAGGGTGTGTCTACAGAACCATCCCAAGTACCGTATTAATTGCAACTCTGTCGAGCACAGAATTCCATTTAGGTTGACTGAAAGCAAAAATAAATAGGTAGCAGAAGGGAATTTACTTTGTGGGCACAAGGAGTCTCCTAGACCCCAGGATCAGAAGTGAAGTCAGACTCAGTAAGGAACTGGAACTAGGAACTGTCAAGCTGTCTAGACTCCCTGTGTATACTCACTGTGTCCTCCTTTCTCTTTCAATAGTCTGACTTTTTCTCTTGCTTCTTGAGTTCAAAGGGAAGAACAGGCCACCCTATCTTCTCCAATTACATCTCTCAATCCCAGCCATGGGGGATCTCTATCCCCTTCTCTTTCTGGCTGGCTAATCACAAATTTTGGGGAAGAAAAAAAAATCTGATAAAGCCAGTTTCATTTGATGCCAAGTTCTCATTCAAATAGCACTGCCAGGTACTGCGCTAAGTGTCTATACATTTTATAAATTAGCTCTATGTCAGTTTGGAAAATGAGAACAGGATTGTGATTGAGTTGCAAATTACAGGCTATTTGTGTTCTTCATGTGGTTGTGTAGTGAAGGTCATAGAAAGGACTTCATTTAATGTGGCAGATGAGCCTTCGGATACAATATAATTCAAATCACAGAGGGTATCTAATTGGTGTAGTCTTGTGATTTAAATAAGTCTAACAAGGCAGGAGCCAAGCTTGCAACAGTTTTGTTAGTTGTTAGAGGTATTTCACTGAGGGAAACATCAGCGTAATCACTGAATTCATGCTGGGCTGACGAATAGCATTTTCTCTTTCTCTCTCTCTTTCCTTCTTTCTCTCTCTCTCTTTCTGGTTCATTTTCGGTCTCTCGGTCTCCCTCTTATTACTCCACACTCTACACAGCTATTTGATAAATCCTTATAGGTGCAGATCCCAGTGATGTTCTATATGACCTCTCTCAGAAAAACTGACATTTTCAAATTGGTCCCCTGCGAAGCACAATGCTTAATCCTAAAGGGTAGCTGTTTAATGCTAAATTTACCTGCACCTTGAAAGGACACAGCAGAGGATGAAATATTTTGGTGTGTGATGGGCAGAAAGTTCCATCCTACAGCAGACTATGTAGGTGGGTGTCCAGTGGCCTTATTTTATGCCCAAGATAGAAAAGAATTTGAATATGTAACTGGAGATTTCAAAGCCGTTCTTTCAAAGGTGATGCTTAAGTTTGGCAAGTGTCAAATTCAAAACTCAAGAGTTCCTCTTTGTTAAACGTACAGCTATATACTGTTAGCATTCAGTCTGATGAACTGTGAAATGTCCATGCACACCTCCATGTTACTCTCTTTTATTTATTTAAATTTTTAGCTGTGTGTAGTGAGAATGATCCAGCTGCCACGGGTAGAAGAAGATGCTTTATCTTTCCAACTATTAATAAAATCCCTATCTGCACTGAAGGAGCCCATGAACAAGGGGTCAGTTCTGAATCTTCTGGAATTGTGAGAAGTGTAGAACTTCTTCATCACCGTGACTTGCAATGAAAGTTTGATAGTCAAATTGTTACGTGTGTCCATGTGAAGAGACCACCAAACAGACTTTGTGTGAGCAATAAAGCTTTTTAATCACCTGGGTGCGGGCAGGCTGAGTCCAAAAAGTGAGTCAGCAAGGAAAATAGGGGTGGGGCTGTTTTATAGGATTTGGGTGGGTAGTGGAAAATTACAGTCAAAGGAGGTTTTTCTCTTGCGGGCAGGGGCAGAGGTCACAAGGTGCTCAGTGCGGGAGGTTCAGAGCCGGGAGAAGGAATTTCACAAGGTTAATCGATCAGTTAAGGTGGGGCAGGAACAAATCACAATGGTGGAATGTCATCAGTTAAGGCAGGAACCGACCATTTTCACTTCTTTTGTGATTCTTCAGTTGCTTCAGGCCATCTGGATGTATACGTGCAGGTCACAGGGGAAATAATGGCTTAGCTTGGGCTCAGAGGCCTGACACAAATCTCTGAGTATTACTGGAAGCAGAATGCTGATTTTATCAAAATGAACAGAAATAGCACCTCATTCAAATGCAAATATACAACTTAATTTCAAATGAGTTTTTCTAAGTTGGGATATTTTCTGATCTTTTCTAAAAATGTTTCTCCTTAAAAAAGGCCACATCATTTCCCCGCAAAAAAGACAACACATTTTATTTCTTATTTTTGAATTGTTTTAAGGGAGTCACAACATTTTCAAAGCTAAACATCTATGCATATTTACTTTCATATTTTACCCTGAGAAATTAAAACAATATGCCACTCCTGAATAACAATTAGTACTACCATCTGTTACTAAAGACAGATGTAGTCAATAACCTTGTGCTTTTGGCTTCCTGATTTATAAAATGTTTTATTCTAAACCTAATTTTTTTTTGAAGAGCCCTGAGCCTTCTATGACTACTGTAGAAAGCCAAATTTCTGTTTAAATTATAGTATTTCTACAAGTAATCTGATAAAAGAAAGAACATGCCTATCAGATGATACTGAATTAGCTGAAATTTTAAAACTACCTTAGTTATAACAGTCGGCCCGCCAAATCCACAGATTCCACCAAATACACATAGAAAAAAGTTGGGAAAGAAATCTAATAAGAATAACAATAAAACAATAAAAAAACAAAACAATACAATATAACAATTATTTATGCATCATTTACATTGTGTTAAGTATTCTAAAGAATCTAGAGATTATTTAAAATTTAAGAGAGGACCAGGCTTTGGTGGCTCATGCCTGTAATAGCAGTGCTTTGGGAGGCCAAGGTGGGGGGATTGCTGGGAGTTTGAGACCAGCTTGAGACACATAGCAAGACCCCTGTCTCTACAAAAAATATATATATATATACATGGATGTGTGTAGGGGTTATATGCAAATACTATGCCATTTTACATAAGGGACTTCAACATCTTTGAATTTTGGTATCTGAGATTCGGAAAGGTGGACAAAAGTCTAAAGGATATTAGAAAATTATTTTTAGGTTATCAAGTCCACTATGAAGCTTTTGCAATTATATGAGACCTGGAGTCAGTATCAAGAAGATTATGATCTGGCAAGTATGCAATGATTACTTTGTCCACAATAGTGCATTTTACAATATAGTGTATTTTCTTTATCTTTAATAGGTAGAAGTACACACACCCCAGGCTGTTCTACAGGTTGCTGGCTTGAGACCCAGAGGCTTCTAGAAAACTAATCTTTATTTTGGTTCTCACCAGAGTCAGAAGTGAACTTGAACCACATTGGGAGAGCCTGGGGAGGAGGAAGATAGTGTGTTGGTCCTTGAGGTTGTATTGTTGCCTGTATAACTATGATGAATAAGGTGCCCCAGCACAGGTGAGGTGATCTCTAACACACTCCAGATGAGGACTGCCTGGGAGGAGGGAGTTAGGCTTCTAGGGCCATCTGCAGTTGTACATCCACTGGTCAGGGGTTTTGGAGTCCAGAAGAGAAGCTTGCATGTCCAGCTGTCCTGGATAATATTGCCGATCTCTCTGCCATGTGTCATGAATTTACTCTGTGTCCTTTCTATGAATAACCTTTTTTACTTACCTAGGTCAATCTCTTCCCAAACTGTGGAGATTTGAGCCAATACAGACTTGTGTCAACATGGTATCAGCTTTCTTTATTTATGTATTTGATCCCTTCAGGTTTTCTGAAAGCTGTGCCTTTAAGAAGTGCTGAGCTCTGATGTTTTTTCCTAAGTGACTTCTTTCAAATGTTCAAGAAATTAAGATAATTAT
Organism: Rhinopithecus bieti; assembly: GCF_001698545.2. NCBI lineage: Eukaryota > Metazoa > Chordata > Mammalia > Primates > Cercopithecidae > Rhinopithecus > Rhinopithecus bieti. Next base: position 2,267,973 of record NW_016804965.1, read on the forward strand.
GATGATTTTAAAACTGTACCAGAGCATACAGCATGAAAAGACTTCTATAAAACCAGCATATACATTTTGACAAAAATAGCACAAAAAGAAAATTATAGACTTCTCTCACATGTGAATATCTACGCAAAAATCCTAAATGACAAGGCAAATAGAATCCAACAATAAATTAAAAGAGTACACAAAGCCAAATGGGTTTATTCTGAGATTTTAAGAAAGGTTTAATATTAGGATATTTATTAATGTAACTCACCATATATATAGGTCAAAAGATAAAAATATATAATCACATTAACAGGTACAGAAGAGGCATTTGATAAAAGTCAATGTTTATTCCAGACTTTAAAGAAATCATGGTAAAATAGGAATAGAGGAATACTCCTTTAATATAATAAAAGTACCTCTTCCAACCAAAGGGTAGGATTATACTTATGGCAAAATACTGGAAGCAGTCACATTAAAATCACAAATAAGGCTAAGATGCCACTATTACTACTACTATTTGACATTAATTTACAAAAGTTAATCTTTTCTTATATCAGCAGTAATTAGTGAGGAAATAAAATGAACAGATCAAGTCTTCTTACCATATATGTTTTTGCAAATATCCATACAGAGGAATTTAAAATAAGACAAATAGGTATTCTCTATTCAGGGATAGGAAGGCTTATTGGACATACCAGTTCTTCCTAAATCAATGTGTACATTCTTCTACTTCTTCTTCTTCTTTTTTTTTTTTTTTTTTTTT
>NW_016804965.1:2269832-2283302 GCF_001698545.2 Rhinopithecus bieti
TATATATATATATATATATGTATATGTATACATGGATGTGTGTAGGGGTTATATGCAAATACTATGCCATTTTACATAAGGGACTTCAACATCTTTGGATTTTGGTATCTGAGAGGTCCTGGAACCAATTCCCTGCAGATACAGAGGGTGGACTGCACTGATTCTTTGTGATATTAGAACAAAATTTAAATATGAATTGAAAAATTAGAAATATGGTCACATAACAAAAAGGAGACAATTTGGGATAGAAGAACTAATCACTGATTTGATGCCTACACCTCTATCTTTGAGATCCTGCTTGTTCCCCTCTCCCTGAGGAGGCTCTCCTCCTTTCTATGTGACATTGACCCTTGTCCAAGCTGATTGGAATGAAGATGGTCACCTGACCCTCAAAATGAGTCAATCAGAGTATCTCTCATGGGAATCTGGAACCGCAGTATAAAGACTAAGGGAGGTTTGCTTTATGCTGTTAAAAAATATTACTGAGGCATGCAGTGGCTCACCCCTGTAATCTTAGCACTTTGGGAGGCTGAGGCAGGTGGATCAAGGGGTCAGGAGTTCAAGACCAGCATGGCCAACATGGTGAAACCCCATCTCTACTAAAATACAAAAATTAGCCAAGTGTGGTGGCACGCACATGTAATCCCAGCTACTCGGGAGACTGAGGCAGGAGAATCTCTTGAACCCGAGAGGTGGAGGTTGCAGTGAGCCAAGATCACACCACTGCACTGCAGCCTGGGTGACAGAGCAAGACTCCATCTCAAAAAATAAACAAATTGGCTGGGTGCAGTGGCTCACGCCTGTAATCCCAGAACTTTGGGAGGCCAAGGCGGGTGGATCACAAGGTCAGGAGATCAAGACCATCCTGGCTAACAAGGTGAAATCCCGTCTCTACTAAAAATACAAAAAATTAGCCAGGCATGGTGGCAGGCACCTGCAGTCCCAGCTACTCAGGAGGCTGAGGCGGGAGAATGGCATGAACCTGGGAGGTGGAGCTTGCAGTGAGCTGAGATTGGGCCACTGCACTCCAGCCTGGGTGACAGAGCGAGACTCCATCTCAAAAACAAAGCAAAATAAAACAACAACAAAAACCCAACTCTCTCTCTCTCTATATATATATACACACACATACGTATATATATGTGTGTGTATATATATGTATGTATATATTACTGAGACATGATGTCAGGAATAAAGGTGAGTTCCACGATAAGACAGAGCCATATGCAAGAAAGTTAAAGACGAGCAGGAATTTAGAGGCTCATGGAAGTGGGTCTGATCCACAGAAAGGAAAAGATGAGAGATCATCTCTCCAGCCACTTCATTCCTTCACTCTGCCTTCAATCTTCCACCATTCATCAGTTGCAAGGGAAAGGGTTATGGGAGATGAGGCAGAGGGATACACTAGGGCTTGACTGTAAAGGTGGACAAAAGCTAAATTTAGGATTTTGAACTTTATCCTCAGGGTCCTAGAAAATATGAATCCAAAGTGACCTGAATAGATTTGTTCTTAAAAGTTCTCTCTGGGTGCAGAGTGGAAAATCTGTTGCAGTGAGTAGAGAGTGGATGCCAGTGGCTCTCAAAGCCCATGAGGGTTGAGAGGTGGGTAATGGAGAGAGTAAATCCCTGCTAGCTTTTACTTCCGGTGTGCCTCAGCTTCCTGTGTCCTTTGAAAGAATCTCCCCTTTCCTTGAGATTTTTCTGTTCCTTTTTGTTCAGCAACAAAATAATCCAAATTTCTAAGCAGAATTCCTAGGTAAACATTTCCACATGGTGTCCACAGTCACCTTAAAGTCACCACAATGGAACTCCAAGCTGCCTAGTTCCTCATCCTGTTCTTATTTCAATGAGTCTCATAAAACTGGGATATACTCTTGGCACCCTTGTCTCTTCAGCTCCCTACATCTAACTGGTCTCTAGGTTCTACTGATTTTTCCTCTTAGTACATCTTAAGTCTGGGCTCCCTCTCCTTCCTCTATTCCTACTGCCCGCTGTTCTCTCCCCAGTCTTTTCCATCCCTCTCCTGAACTATTTGTTATTTCTGGTCTCCCCACCTCTCATCTCTTCCATCCCTCATACACATTTCCTATAGATGCCAGTAGTGAGGGAACCGCCCCCGCCAATATTTCAACGTAGGTTCTTTCTATTTTCCATAAGTGTTGGCCGGCTGAGAAATAAAGACAAAGAGTACAAAGAGAGGAATTTTACAGCTGGGCCACCTGGGGTGACATCACATATCGGTAGGACCTTGATGCCCAGCTGAACCTCAAACTAGCAAGTTTTTTATCAAGGGTTTCAAAAGGGGAGGGGGTGTAAGAACAGAGAGTAGGTACAAAGATCACATGCTTCAAAGGGCAAAAAAATGGAACAAAGATCACATGCTTCTGAGGGAACAGGACAAAGGGCAAAAGCAGAACTACTGATAAGGGTCCAACAAAGATCACAAGGCAAAGGGCAAAAGCAGAACTGATAAGGGTCTATGTTTGGCAGTGCACATATTGTCTTGATAAACTTCTTAACAGAAAACAGGGTTTGAGAGCAGAGAACCAGTCTGATCACAAATTTACTAGGGCAGAGTTTTTCCCCACCCTAGTAAGCCTGAGGGTACTGCAGGAGACCAGGGCATATCTCAGTCCTTATCTCAACCACATAAGATAGACATTCCCAGAGCGGCCATTTATAGACCTCCGCCCAGGAATGTATTCCTTTCCCAGGTATATATTCCTTGCTAGGAAAAGAATTTATCAGTATCTCCCCTACTTGCACGTTCATTTATAGGCTCTCTGCAAGAAGAAAAATACGTCTCTTTTTGCCCAACCCCACAGGCAGTCAGACCTTATGGTTATCTTNTGAGATTCGGAAAGGTGGACAAAAGTCTAAAGGATATTAGAAAATTATTTTAGGTTATCAAGTCCACTATGAAGCTTTTGCAATTATATGAGACCTGGAGTCAGTATCAAGAAGATTATGATCTGGCAAGTATGCAATGATTACTTTGTCCACAATAGTGCATTTTACAATATAGTGTATTTTCTTTATCTTTAATAGGTAGAAGTACACACACCCCAGGCTGTTCTACAGGTTGCTGGCTTGAGACCCAGAGGCTTCTAGAAAACTAATCTTTATTTTGGTTCTCACCAGAGTCAGAAGTGAACTTGAACCACATTGGGAGAGCCTGGGGAGGAGGAAGATAGTGTGTTGGTCCTTGAGGTTGTATTGTTGCCTGTATAACTATGATGAATAAGGTGCCCCAGCACAGGTGAGGTGATCTCTAACACACTCCAGATGAGGACTGCCTGGGAGGAGGGAGTTAGGCTTCTAGGGCCATCTGCAATTGTACATCCGCTGGTCAGGGGTTTTGGAGTCCAGAAGAGAAGCTTGCATGTCCAGCTGTCCTGGATAATATTGCCGATCTCTCTGCCATGTGTCATGAATTTACTCTGTGTCCTTTCTATGAATAACCTTTTTTACTTACCTAGGTCAATCTCTTCCCAAACTGTGGAGATTTGAGCCAATACAGACTTGTGTCAACATGGTATCAGCTTTCTTTATTTATGTATTTGATCCCTTCAGGTTTTCTGAAAGCTGTGCCTTTAAGAAGTGCTGAGCTCTGATGTTTTTTCCTAAGTGACTTCTTTCAAATGTTCACGAAATTAAGATAATTATGATGATTTTAAAACTGTACCAGAGCATACAGCATGAAAAGACTTCTATAAAACCAGCATATACATTTTGACAAAATAGCACAAAAGAAAATTATAGACTTCTCTCACATGTGAATATCTACGCAAAATCCTAAATGACAAGGCAAATAGAATCCAACAATAAATTAAAAGAGTACACAAAGCCAAATGGGTTTATTCTGAGATTTTAAGAAAGGTTTAATATTAGGATATTTATTAATGTAACTCACCATATATATAGGTCAAAAGATAAAATATATAATCACATTAACAGGTACAGAAGAGGCATTTGATAAAAGTCAATGTTTATTCCAGACTTTAAAGAAATCATGGTAAAATAGGAATAGAGGAATACTCCTTTAATATAATAAAAGTACCTCTTCCAACCAAAGGGTAGGATTATACTTATGGCAAAATACTGGAAGCAGTCACATTAAAATCACAAATAAGGCTAAGATGCCACTATTACTACTACTATTTGACATTAATTTACAAAAGTTAATCTTTTCTTATATCAGCAGTAATTAGTGAGGAAATAAAATGAACAGATCAAGTCTTCTTACCATATATGTTTTGCAAATATCCATACAGAGGAATTTAAAATAAGACAAATAGGTATTCTCTATTCAGGGATAGGAAGGCTTATTGGACATACCAGTTCTTCCTAAATCAATGTGTACATTCTTCTACTTCTTCTTCTTCTTTTTTTTTTTTTTTTTTTTTTTTTTTTTTTTTTTTTTTTTTTTCAGATGGAGTCTCGCTCTGTCACCCAGATTGCAGTGGCACAATCTCAGCTCACTGCAACCTCTGCTTCCTGGTTTCAAGCAATTCTCCTGCTTCAGCCTCCTGAGTAGCTGGGATTACAGGTGCCTGCCATTACTCTCTGCAAATTTTTTTATTTTTAGTAGAGATGAAGTTTCATAATGTTGGCCAGTCTGGTCTCAGACTCCTGACCCCAAGTCATCCACCCGCCTCAGCCTCCCAAAGTGCTGGGTTATAGCCATGAGCCACCACGCCCAGCCCAATGTGTACATTCTTTAGGATCCCCATGTAAAATGAGATTTCGGGTGGAATTTATCAACCATAATTCCAAAATTCATGTATAAAAATAAGTATAAAATAATATTGAGGAAAATTCGGAAAGAGAAGAGTCACAAGAGTAGAACAGCCTTATAATATTAGGCTGTGTTATGAGGCAGTTTAATGTAATGGCTAAGGGATATTCTCTAGGGCCAGACAATCTAGGTTCAAATCTTTACTATTCCACTTAATATGTGTGTGCAGTTAGGTAAATTACTGAAATTCTCCATGCCTATGTTCTACTTGTAAAACATGTAAAATCGTACCTGTATATAACAAGCATTCAACAAACCTTAACCGTTGCCATTATGGAGTGACCTCAATTAATAACATGGGATATTTGCATTGTAATAGATGGTGTAATCAATGGAAAGGAACAGAGAATTCAGAAAAAAATGCAAGAACTAATAGGATTACAGTATATAAATAAAAGTAGCATTTCAAATCAGTAGGAAAGGTGAATTACTAATAATGTTGGACCAAGTGGTTAGTCATTAAACATGGATTCTTATATTACTTACACTGCATTTTATTAACACACTTGCATGATATTATAGCTCAGAACAATTTTTGGTTACAGTGAAGACTTAAATGTAAGAACTACAATCACAGAAGTACTAATAGAAAGCATGAGTAAAAATTGTTTTTATAATCTTGGGATATGGAAGGTCTTTACGAGTAGGCATAAAACCAGAATCCATAAGGAAAATGCTAATAAATATGGTTATGTGAAAATTTAAGCTTTTTATGGTGAAAAGAAAACCAACGATCAAAACAAAAAATAAAAGCAGCCGGGCGCGGTGGCTCACACCTGTAATCCCAGCACTTTGGGAGGCCAAGGCAGGCAGATTATGAGGTCGAGAGATCGAGACTATCCTGGACAACATGGTGAAACCCCATCTCTACTAAAATACAGAAATTAGCCAGACATGGCGGCACGTGCCTGTAGTCCCAGTTACTCAGGAGGCTGAGGCAGGAGAATCGCTTGAACTCGGGAGGTGGAGGTTGCAGTGAGCCAAGATTGCACCACTGTACTCCAGGCTGGGCAACAGAGCAAGACCCCGTCTCAAAATACATACATACATACATACATACATACATACATATATACATAAACACATACATACATACGTAAGTAATAAAAGCAAAAACAAAAAGTCCTCTCTAACCATAAAAAAAGAGGACATTGACAAAACGTAAGATTGACTAAGTTTCTGTGCCTGAAAAAAGAAAAAAATAATTGTTTTTGCGCTAGGGAGGAAGGTGAAGGAAAGACAAATGTGGACAAAGAGGGAGGACAGGGCTGACCCTGAGCCATGTCACTGTCTCCATTCCTCACGTAGCCCTAGCCAGAGGACCTCCCTTTCCCCTAGCCCTTTTCTGTTCTCCTGTCTCTTCTCTTCTCATCTTCCTAGTGGCAGAAGCAAGTTTTCCTCTTTTATTCCTGGGCATCGGTTTGGTCATCTTAGAATAGGACCTGACATATAGTAGGTACTCAATAAACATCAGCCATAACAGCAATAATAATAATTTAAAAATTATCTGGTGTGTTACTTCATCTCCTACAAATATCCATGTCATCAGTGTCTCATCTCCCATCTCAAAAGGCCCTGCAAAAGGATTTTGTTTTTTAGGGTTGATTTTTTATCAATGTATCATATTGTATGTATTTTTGGGGTACATGTGATATTTTGGCACATGTATACAATGTGTAATGATAAAATCAGGGAAATTGGGATATTCATCACCTCAATTTTTTCTTTGTATTGAGAACATTATAATTCTCTTCTGGCTAGTTTGAAATATACAAAAAGAGTTTTTTTAAACAAATGCAGTTATCATCCTGAGAGGAATTATGGTGCCAGTGCCAGAGTTTAAAAAGACAAATGTGTGTCTGTCTACATGACTCTCACATTCACACAAGCACAATACTTAGAAATATAGCCTCAAACATTTGTATATTTCTCAGATTTTGCCGTGTTTGCCTCCATGTTTAATTACATGTGTAAATACAGAAACATACACATATACCTCAAATATGCTTATATATGTAAAATTTTTTGATGTCTCTATAAATCTGTATCTTTGTACATCTATATGTTTGTAAATGTCTAGAAAGACTCCAGTGTGATAGAACCAAACCTCTTCACGGAGGTTATTTATCTCTACGGAGTGGGGTTGTAAAAGGGCTTCCGGCTTGATTTTCATCTTTCGGTATTGGCTGGATTCTCCACATGTTTTATTGTTTTGGCAAAAAAATAGACTTAAAAATAAAGTCGAGTGTTGAAAGAAAGGACTATAAATGGTAAAATGAGGACTGAATATATTCCCAGGTTTTACATTTTCAGTAAAATACATGAAATGATTTTATTGCCGTCGTATGAATGCAGGATGGTTTCTGGAATCGTGGACTCTTTACTTAAAAACAAACCAACAAACAAAAGTTGTTGCTGACCCTCCCTCCTCAGCACAACGGCAAGTAATGTGTGGGCGTCACATGGAGAAACACACAGCCCATGCCTCCGTCTCTCAGGAGCCCATTATGGAATTGAGGATTATCCAGTCTCCTGACTTTCTTCTCCTTGCTCTTTTTGACGTTTACTGTTTCTTATTATTTTTACGGGAAGGGGAATGAAAAGAGCATAAACGTAGAACTTAAAATTCTAAATGTCTCTCTCTCCCTCGTTCCTCCCTCCATCCTCTGTGTGTGTATGTGTGTGTGTGTGTGTGTGTGTGTGTACTTTTCCTAATTTATATTGTTAGGTGTTCTTAGTGGAATCTCACAGAACCCATGGATCCTGGCGAGTAATATAACACCCTGCCTGTAGCATGTAGGGAGGGACTGTCGAGCATTTTACGCTTTGAAAGTTCTGTTAATTACGCCTTGCCCGCCTCCGTGATAGCATTCATCAGCATGCTGGCAATGTGACTCAGAATCCCCTGTCTCTTGATTTAAACATGCTCAGGTCCAAGCTCTGCTTGTGAAAGGAAGTTGAGGGATCTAATTATACATGAAGAATCGATAAATGGCAAAAGAAAAGATTTGCCCTCCAAGAACCACAATAGAGAATTAGAAATGGAAGATGAGAAAATGGCAAGAATACCAAATAATAATTTTCTGCATGTCCTTAGAAATCGAGGTGAAAGTCTGTATGAGCCAGAAATTTACCATTGATGAGAGCACTCACAGAAACCACTGGTTACTGAGGGAAGATGACCAGCTCTTCAAATAAAAAATCATTGTGCTCTAAGTTTCTGGCAGGGTGAAAGGAGAAGAAGAAAATAAAAATGAAAACTCAGAAAACATAGTTTTCCTTAGACCAGATGATTCCTGAAACAGCAAAGAGAATCCATTTATTTTAAGTGAACACTGGAGGGAAACAATGAAAATGTAAATGCTGTCTGAACAAAAGGACACATGCAAAATTGGGGGGAAATCATGACTTCCTTGAAGAAAATACTGCTACTGCCTAGCACTGCCATGTTGACAGGTTGAAACTATACTGGTGACAGTAGGCATCTAGATGCCAGAACAGATTCTCTGATAATAATATTGGTACCAGGTTTCGGGCATTTACTAGGTGCCAGATGTGAACCATAAAGATGCTGATGAAAAAGACAACTTCAGGTGGCTTCATCTTTCATTGAAGGGTGAATCTGTGGGGCACTAATGGGAATATTGCATGCGGGTGTTGAAGTTTTAGAAACTTCAACATGGGGTGAAAGAATTGGGAAAGAAACTCAAATATTCAGGTGTCCAGTTCAATGTTGAGTTCTTGTGTCTCCCTCACCTACCTACCTTCCTTCCTTCCTTCCTTTCCTTTCCTTTCTCCTTTCCCTTCCTTTCCTTTCCTTTCCTTCCTTCCTTCCTTCCCTTCTTCCTTCCTCTCTTTCTCTCTTCCTTCCTCCTTCCATTCCTCTTGCTCCCTTCCTTTCTTCCCTTTCCTCCCTTCCTTCCCTCCCTCCCTCCCTCCGTCCGTTCCTTCCTTCCTTCTTCCTTTCTTCCCCTCTCTTCCTCCCTCTACTCCCTCCCTTCTTCTCTTTCCTTTCCTTTCCTTCCTTTCCTTTCTCCTCTCCCTTCCTTTCCTTTCCTTCTTTCCTTCCTTCCCTTCTTCCTTCCTCTCTTTCTCTCTTCCTTCCTCCTTCCATTCCTCTTGCTCCCTTCCTTTCTTCCCTTCCCTTTCCTTCCTTCCTTCCTTCCTTCCTTCCTTCCTTCCTTCCTTCCTTCCTTCCTTCCTTCCTCCTGTCCTCTCTACTTTCTCCTCTCCTTTCCTTTCCTCTCTTTTTCTCCTTCTCTTTCTTTCTCAGTCTTGCTCTGTCACCTAGGCTGGAGTGCAGTAGTGTGTTCACAGTTCACTATAGCCTTGAACTCCTGGACTCAAGAGATCCTCCCACCTCAGCTTCCTAAAGTGAAGGAATTATAGGTACAAGCCATTGTACTAGACCTCTCCCTCAAATTTCTGTTTGCTTTATGTGCCGTCAGGTATTTGATAAGTTTCCCACTTTTTGTTATACTATTTACTAAGGTAAAGTAAGTTCACGGGGATGGACTTAGTGATTAAAGTCCAACTCTGTAAATGCAGTTTTAGCCTCCCCTCATGGATTTCTGAGAAAATGTATCCCTCTATTCTTTGTGCAGCATTAATATATGAAGTATTCATAGCCATGTGGGAAGACTCCGGGGAATAAATTGTAGTTGAAATTTTAAAAGCTCTGGTGAGAAGCTTTCTATGAGAAAAAAGATGATGTTTTTCCCAAGTATCATGGGAAAAAGCTAATGAGGCTGTCTGAAATTTTCTTGTAGGATTTTTAAAACATGTCATAGAATATTCTGCATGGGGGAAAAGATGGAAATACACTTTTAGATGATGCAAGTCTCAAGTTATTAATGACAATTCTTGGAATGTTTCGGGAACGTCTGGAATACTTGAGTATTGCTTCACATGGAGTCATCCTGTCTTCCCAATGTGAGTGTCTCCATGTCACTCTTGGATACGCAATCTTGGGCAAGGTCAGGTGGCAGTTCTTGTTTCAGTCAATATGTGCCATAGTTTCTCCATGGTTCTGAATCCAGCTAGTGTCTAACACCCCAGATTTGTCAAAAATGGGGGTCACAACAGGGTGGAGGTAGGGAGGGATGAAAGAGGTGACAGAAGAGAGTTGGAAGAGACACGTGTCACCATTACTGACTGTGAGTTGCCTTGCACATTGGTGGAAGTGTGAGGCCTGTTCACTGTTGTAAACGGAGAGACATTTGTGGGCATGCAGATTCCTGACTGAGATTTCCCTTGGAATACAGGAAAGAATTCTCTGTAAGTGGCACTGGAGAATTTGTGAGGGAATCCCTCCGAGCAAGCAAAAGCTTGGAGCAGGGATCCTGGGTTTTCTTTTCTTTTACTTGCAAGTTGTTTCTTATTTTTTTTATTAGATGATCCAACTGTATTAGACTGTTCTCATGTTGCTATAAAGAAATACCTGGCTGGGTGCAGTGGCTCATGCCTGTAATCCCAGCACTTTGGCAGGCTGAGGCAGGTGGATCACTTGAGTCAGGAGTTTGAGACCAGCCTGGGCAACATAGCAAAACCTCATCTCTACAAAAGTACAAAAATTAGCCAGGCATGGTGGCACACACCTGTAATCCCAGCTCCTTGGGAGACTGAGGTGGACAGATGGCTTGAGCACAGGAAGCAGAGGTTACAGTGAACTGAGATTGCACCACTGCACTCCAACCTGGGTGACGGAGCCAGACCCTGTCTCAAAAAAAAAAAAAAATCCCAAAAAGAAATACCTGAGGCTAGGTAATTTACAAACAAAAGAGGTTTAATCAGACCACTGTTCTGTAGGCTGTGTAGGAAGCAAGGTGCTGGACATCTGCTCAGCTTCTGGTGACACCTCAGGAAGCTTCCAATCATGGTGGAAGGCAAAGGGGGAGCTGATGTATCATCATGCAAGAGTGAGAGCAGGAGAGAGAGTTGTGAGAGGAGCTGTCACACACTTTTAAACAACCAGACCTCATGAGAATTCACTCCATATCATGAGGACAGCACCAAGCCATGAGAGATCTGCCCCCATGACCCAAACATCTCCCACCAGGCCCCACCTCCAACACCGGGGATTACAATTCAACATGAGATTTAGAGGGGACAACGTCCAAACTGAATCACCAGCCCTTGAGCTGTACATCTTCTATTCCTTTTTTCCTTTATGCCTGTTTGGAATTTGATGAAACATGATGCAGCAGTAAAGCAGCTAGTAACTGTTGGCCACCGCTGGGACTGTGCATTAATAAGGTAAGACAGCAATTAAGAGAAAAAAGTCAAGTGAATATTATTTCAGAACCGATTAAAATTAAGAATGGCTCAAACTTGCTTAAGTAAACAATAGGAACTATTTGGGGCCAAATAATATGTTTTATGAATTTTAAAAAATACTTTCAAAGAAGGAGATTGTAAACTTGAGAGAAAGCTTACTGAGCTATGCCAAATACATTGTTCCAGGAAACCTGGGCCACCAAGCCTCTGAGGCAGTAAGTGTGTGAAGAGAGAAAATTTAGGGAGATGGCTAAGATATTAAGTATTCTCCACATTTCTCAGGTGGAGAATAGTAGACACAGGGCTATGTCCTCCATTAAGGGAGTTTCTGTCTGACATTTCTCCTGCAGGAATACTTTTGCCCAAGTTTCTTCTCTAAGTGTTTATTTCTAAAACTTTTATTTTAGGTTCAGGGGTACACGTGCAAGTTTATTATATAGGTAAACTTGTGTTATGGGGGTTTGTTGTACAGATTATTTCATCAGCCAGGTACTAAGCCTAGTACCCAATAGTTATTTTTTCTGATTCTCTCCATCCTCCCACCCTCCACCCACAAGTAGGACCCCGTGTCTGTTGTTCCCCTCTTTGTGTCCCTGTGCTTGCATCATTTAAGCTACTACTTGTAAGTGAGAACATGTGGTATTTGTTTTTCTTTTCCTACATTAGTTTGCTGAGGATAATCGTCTCTAGTTCCACTCACGTTCCTGCAAAGGACATGATCTAGTTCTTTTTTATGGCTGCATAGTATTCCATGGTGTTTGTGTACCACATTTCCATTATCCAGTCTGCCACTGATGGGCATTTAGGTTGATTCCATGTCTTCGCTGTTGTGAATCGTGTTGCAATCCACTTACATGTGCATGTGTCTTTCGATAGAATGAGTTATTTTCCTTTGGGTATATACCCAGTAATGGGATTGCTGGGTCAAATGGTAGTTGCATGTTTAGCTCTGTGAGGGACTGTCATACTACTTTCCACAATAGTTGAACTGATTTACACTCCCACCAACAGTTTGTAAGCATTCCATTTTCTCTGCCCCTCACTAGCATCTGTTATTTTTTGAGTCTTTAGTAATAGTCTTTCTGATTGCTGTGATATGATGTCTCATTGCCGTTTTGATGTGCATTTCTCTATCTATTCATTGAGAAAGTGTCTGTTTATATCCTTTGCCTACTTTTTAATGGGGTTGTTTGCTTTTTCTTAAATATTTAAGTTTCTTACAGATGCTGAATATTAGACTTTTGTCAGATGTTTTCCAAGTGTTTGATCCTAAGCTAGGAGTAAGTGCTGTGTTTACTTTCATTCTGTATTATAACAAGTTCTAAAATATGTTTTGTAAAGGCAATAGTTACCTGTATGTGAGATAAAATGTATGTATTTTAATACAGGTTTTCAGTTTGTAATCAAGCTCCCTTTAATCTAGAATGATTGTGAAATGCCATAATCGGTATAATATTCACACAGAAATTAAAAAGAAATTATTTAGGCAGATAGTGAGGATAAGGAAGTCCTCGGTAAGGTTTTCCTTTTAATGAAAAGCACCCTCAAATCATTTCTTTTCTAACAAAGAGCAGCCTTAAAATCGAGCTGCAGACGTTGGCAATCTAACTGGAAGCTTGCACAGGTAAAAGACAGCAGCTGGGCCAATAGGAAAAGGCTAACTGGGGCCAAGTATGTTCAACGTGGAGACTCCGTCTTCCCTTTGCTTTGTCAACCATGTGCGCAGTAAAGAAGCGGATAACATGGTGCTGGCCAGGTAAAGAGCCCATTAGCATAGTAACATATTGCGGGGGGGCAGCCAGCTTCTTCGCATGCTATGTAAACAGCACGTCTGGCCCAACCAATCTCTTGAGTCCTGTGTAAATGAGACACCACCTCCTCAAGCTCAGCTATGCATTTCACCACAGAACCAGAAGGCCCACTCTGGCACCCCTCTGTCTGTAGGAGAAAGAGTTATTCTCTTTTCTCTTTCTTTTGCATATTAAACCTCTACTCTTAAACTCCCTTCTTGTGTATTTGTGTCCTCGATTCCCTTGGTGTGAGACGATGAACCTTGGATATTTACCCCAGACAATGACGCTGCTTCAAGGCTGGGCGCAGTATCTCACACCTGTAATCCCAGCACTCTGGGAGGCCCAGGCGGATGGATCACAAGGTCAGGAGATCGAGACCATTCTGGCTAACACGGTGAAACCCTGTCTCTACTAAAAATACAAAAAATTAGCCGGGTGTGGTTGCGGGCGCCTGTAGTCCCAGCTACTCAGGAGGCTGAGGCAGGAGAATGGCGTGAACCTGAGAGGCAAAGCTTGCAGTAAGCCGAGATCAGGCCATTGTACTCTTCCAGCCTGGATGACAGAGAGAGACTGCATCTCAAAAAAAAAAAAAAAAAAAAAAAA
>NW_016804965.1:2283697-2350182 GCF_001698545.2 Rhinopithecus bieti
AAAAAAAAAAAAAAAAAAAGTTTCCATAAAGGCAATACTTTCATAAGTATTAACACATTTTATTAAATGTAATATAATGCATCTACCAGTAATGTTTTATTTTGTTTAATGTGTGGCTTAAAGTTAGTTTTCCATTGTTTAGATCATTCATCAACATTTGAGGATCCAACGGTGCTAATGGTCACTTTGACTAACAGTAATGTACAACATCGAATAAAATTCCTGTCCCTTATGAGATTCTGAGTATTGTCTTCTGTGTAAACATTGGTTGGTTATTCTTATATCAATTATTTCAACGATTTTATATTCATAAAATATTTATTAGCACCTATGGTGGGTCAGGCACAATGTGGGTATATGAATATAATAGAGCGTAATCCCAGGCCTCAAAGAACTCAGAACCTGAGGAGGGAAACAGCCAAATACACAAATAAATTGCTCACATGCTTAGGTGTTTGCAACCATTCAGGCCTAGACACAGAACAGGCCACACCCTGTACTAGTATACTCTGTGTAGTGCGCTGGGGAGTCCAACATAGTTGGAGAGGCTGGAAGAGAAAGTGGTGGGGCACTTGGGGCTTGGAAAGGAGAAATTGTCAAGAGCTTAGGCTGGAGAGATAAGAAAGAACCGGATCATAAAGGGCTTGTATGTCATGCTGGGAATTTGGACTTAGTATTGCAGATGTAAAAGTTTTAAGAAGAGCAGTTATAGGACACTTTGGTGAGAGAGTGGAAGATGGCGTAAAAGGTGGAATGTTGGACCAGAAGATTAACTCTTTGAAAGTATTATTATTCAGCCAGGTGTGGTGGCTCACACCTGTAATCCCAACACTTTGGGAGGCCGAGGCAGGGGGATCACCTGAGGTCAGGAGTTTGAGACCAGCCTGGCCAACATGGTGAAACCCCATCTTTACGAAAAAATACAAATAAAAAAATAAAAATAGTAGCAGGGCGTGGTGGCCTGCACTTATAATCCCAGCTACTCCATGGAATCGCTTGAACCAGGGAGGCGGAGGTTGCGGTGAGCCAAGATGGCACCACTGCACTCCAGCCTGGGCGACAGAGTGAGACTCTCTCAAAAAAAAAAAAAGAAAAACAATAAAATAAAATAAGGAAAGTATCATTATTCTTTTTTTTTTTTTTTACAGCTCACTTTATTGTACAGGCTGGGTTTGAACTCCTGGTTCCAAGTAATTCTCCCGCCTCAGCCTCCCAAAACCAGTATCACTATTCTTGATGGCTAGAGAAATGGGTAACAGTAAGAAACTTATTTTGATATGCATAAAACATACTCGATTGATATATTTATGAAAATTATATATAAATTTAGTTTTGGAAAATGGTATTTTAAAGGCGCCAGTGAAACTCTTAGGAGAAACTAGAAGTGAAACCTTTTAAAACCCCTTTTTAGTTCCTTTGTAGTAAAATGTATTACTCAGAGTAATTATGTATAAATTTGAATTTTTAATATTAATGGATTTCAATTTTCCCAAAGCAGGGTTTGGATGAGTAAAAGCAAAGTTGGAGCAATTCAGGCCTAGAAACGCCACAGCAACTACCATTACCTTCAATCACCATTCAAACAAGGCACATGCTTAGAGTTTAAATGTGCTTGTTAAGAAACAAAAACAAAACTCCAGATTTAATATAATTTTAGAAGATAAGATTTTACAATTCCTTTTCGGGGAGGCATTTAAGAAATCTAGTTTGAAAATATATAGGACTAAAAATGTGAGAATTTAAGCTTTTCACACTGATGTGAAAAAGTATGGGGCTGAGGTGATGTCACCAAAATGGCACAGAAGTAATCTGACTTCACTCTCCCATACAGGAAATGAAACAGAACTAGCCAGTGTAAAGATCATCACCACCAATATCCAAGAACTCAAAACCAAGGCTGTGACAATCCCTGCAGACACAAAGACGTGAAAAACTGCAAGCAGAACATAGGAGAAATTGATTTCTCTACCCATAATGCCCTTTCTTCAAACTGTGAGACACTTCCTGGAAATGTCCCCCAGCACTCATGCTTTCAACACCGGAAAAAGTGAGGTCAAGGTGGACAGCCAGCTTCCAAAATATCTTGCATTCCTATGCAGGAAAGCTGTTCCTGTCTCGGCGGATGGGAAGCATCATAAGTGTCTGCAGCCAGAAGGACCTTGAGGGCATCTGGGGCCAGATAGAAGAGGTGGGGCTAGCAGCCCCAGTGCATACAACTTGGGAGCTGCTCTCCATCCCAGACAAAGAGATGCCAAATCAGAAAGGCAGTTTGGCAGTACCATGCTGTAGGAGGTGCACTGCATGGATCCTTGGGAACACAAACTCCTAGCCAGCTTTCCTACCCAGCCAGGGAATCCCCTCTGGGACACCTCCCTTCCAAGATGGGCAGTGCTTTGAAAGGCTGCAAAAGCTGTGGCAAACCTGGTCTTAGGGCACCATCTAGTGCCAAAAAGGAGGTAGTGCTCTAGTGCTAAGGGAATCAACAGGCAAACTTCACAGGGAACCTCTAAACATAACATACGCTAGCAAGAGCAAACCAACACAGACAGCAAAGACTGGAATAAATAACGAATCCTTCAATGTGAAGACATAGTTGTATGCTTATAAGAAACAACAGCAAATAGGGAACTATGACCCTATAAGTGGACAGAGCAAGATTCCAGTACTGACCCTAATGAAAGTGATATGTAAGTTCTCAGATCAAGAATCCAAAATAGCAGTTTTGAGGAAACTCTGCAAACTCCAAGGTAACATATAAAAGCAATTCAGAAGTTTATCAGAGAAATTTAACAGATTGAAATAAGTTTTTTAAAAATTAAACAAATTTTAGAGCTGAGAAATACACTGGCTGAACTGAAAAAGGCATCAGAGGGTCTCAACAGCAGAGCTAATAAGGCAGAAGAAAGAAGTAGTGAGCTCAAAGGCAGACTATTTGAAAATACATAGCCAGTGGGAAAAAAAAAGAATAAAAGGAATGAAGAATGCCCATGAGATCTAGAAAATAACTCCAAAAGAGCAAATCTAAGAGTCATTTGCCGTCAAGAGGGAGCTGAGAAAGAGCAAGCAGCAGAACGCTTATTCAAATAAATAAGAACCAAAAAAGAATGTTTTCCTACAATATATCTTATCGGAAAATACCCAAATAATGAAATATCTGTTGTTTAATTTAATATAACTTTAGATTCTAAATTATGACAAGTTTATGGAGTATTTATCTCATTACATTTATCTATTTATTTTAATCATTTACCTCGATTATTTATGAAAACTGCAATAGTCATCAAAGTTATGAAACCGCCATTGCAAAATTATAACTGAGACAGTGAAAATGATCTGACCTAACTGACTTGCTTCTAGCCTCCAAGTTATTCTTGTTCATTAACTTAGTTTATAGTTTAGCTTTGAAACAAAGATGATAGCAATCCTTTCCCAGAACAAACTTCCTTCATGTCTGTGGATTAGACTCCCTACGGCCACAAGATTAGAAGTTGGGGTATTTTTACTAAATAATTCAAGATTTTGCTATCTCCTTTAAGCCATTGTTAATGTTTCATTTATTTAAAATTACACAAGCAAAGATCATTCTGTTTTGGGATGAGTTATAGTTTTGTAACTTCTGTGCCAAATTTTGACACCTTACAGTATTTGGTAGAGATAAGTATGAAATTGTGTGATCAATAAATGTAAACAAAAATATACGTTGGCAACTCTTAAGACATCTCTAATATTACTTTACCAATAATTTTTAAAGCTAACTTGTTTATTAAAGATTTTATTTTAGTCACATAACTTGAAAAGCATTTGACTAGTCTTTTCTTTTTTCTGTTAAAGTATTTAAGCACTTTTATTTTCTTTGAGCCAATTAATTAGAACTCCTTTATATATTTTCAATAGTGAAAAGTGGTGTACAAAGACACAAATACATACACGTATTAGGCATCCCAATAGAAGTACATTTTATAGATTCATAAGACCTCCTTTTCCTACCTTTAAGCTCCAGGCAGAGCCCACATTGAATCCTGAGTTTTCAAAAAGGTAGAAGTATTATTATGAGGCTAGACCATGTGATGTTTTTACAGTGCACTTAAAAAAATGTTTTCCAAACAAAGACATTTCTAAGTGTCTAAATTACACTTTTTCTTAAAAGCCCCAGAGTAGCTTCTGTTGAAACAGCTATGAATAAAGAAAACAGAATTCAGTTAACTGAGAAGAAAAAACTGGCTCAAAAAGACAAGGTCCTAGGAGGAAAATAAACAAAAACATGAAGGCCTTTTAAATGCAAACATGCTCACATACGTATACACATCTTGGAGGTTAGCTTTTAATTAAGCTGACCCTCAACCATTGAGCTTCTAAAAAATATTTTCCCTTCTCAGAGGCCTCCCAGCAGGAATGGACCCAATATCTTCCATTTTCAAGTTTACATGATATCAAAGGGAATAAGATAAATACATAAATAAGTAAAGACAAAATTTTGACAACATAAGGGGGAGTGCACTAAGGCAAAACAGACTCAAAACCAACTCAAAACCTGATCTCAACCGAAATGCACAGTGGGTGTATGAGCGAGCCCTATTGCTTCCCATGGTGGTACTGGACAAACGGCTTAGCAAGCCCAGATAGGAAAGCAATATGCTCCTGGCAGGCCATCAGGTTAACTCACCCTTTGAGCATGTCTGCTCTTGATCTCCGTTCTTCCCCAGTAGTGAAAGGGACGTGCACTTTCATCCACGGGACCCTTCAAGAGGGTTCCCAGGAAAATCTCACTGGCAACTGCTGGGATCCTCCTGAACACTGTCTCATCACAAGCCGCTGGCCGATGAACACAGCACCGTCCCTGTATCTCCTGGCTGGCATGCCAAATTCTGTTTCCGGGCCAAACTGAGGGTTAGACTGCTATTTCTTGTGGCCCAATAACGAGATGCAGATGAACTGGGAAGGAGGAGAGTTTTATTTCTCTAACCAGTTACGGGTAGAAGGCCTGGAAATTATCACCAGACCAACTCAAAATTAGAAAGTTTTCTAGAGCTTATATACCCTCTAAGCTGTATGTCTTGTCTACGTGCAAGTGTGCATTCATCTAAAGACATAAGTGATTAATTTCTTTGAATCTATAACTAAGGTCTAGTCCTGAAGACTTTCGTCTGGTGCCTCAGTAATTTACTTAATATAAGTGGGTCCAGGTGCTGGTGTGATTACTCCTATCTTATCTCCTGCTAAATCACGGAGGTCTGGGGAGTTCCTTCAGAGCCCCAGTAAACTTGTTTGTGGAAGGCTGGAGAGTTTCTTCAGACCCACAATAAAACTTGTTGAATCATACTTTAAGGCCCAGAAAAAGCCTAGGCAAAACTCTTGGTGGGCTTTTGTTACATTCCAGCCTTTATATAAGGGCACTGGTTTTTTAGCTTTCAGTATTTAACTTAACCACTTAGTCGGTACTGAAACTGTTGTTACGGAGGCTTGCATTAGTGAGAACTGGCCTGCTATACTGCTGCTGCCTTCAGAGAACTTATAGCCTAACACACTTGGTTTGTAGTGGGAGAGAAGCCCTGCCCTAGTTTTCAGGCACTTGGCATTCAAGAGAGGTCTAAGTGCAGCGGTGGAAGTTTTCTCAGTGCATGAAGCAGTTTTTATGTTCCCCAAATTTCACTGCTATTTTTCTCAAAGCACACATTTTCCTCATACCTTTAAGACCCCAGGGAAGGCCAGGCACAGTGGCTCATGCCTGTAATCCCAGCACTTTGGGAGGCCAAGGCGGGTGGATCACAAGGTCAGGAGATCGAGACCACCATGGCTAACACAGTGAAACCCTGTCTCTACTAAAAATAAAAAAAATTAGCCGGGCGTGGTGGCGGGCGTCTGTAGTCCCAGCTACTTGGGAGGCTGAGGCAGGAGAACGGCGTGAACCCAAGAGGTGGAGCTTGCAGTGAGCCGAGATAGCGCCACTGCACGCCAGCCTGGGCGACAGAGTGAGAACCCGTCTCAAAAACAACAACAACAATAGCAACAACAACAACAGACCCAACAACAACAACAACAGACCCAACAACAACAACAACAGACCCCAGGGCATGTAGGAGTGATGGAAGCAGGTGAGAAAAAAACATTGCTATTCAGAGGTGGACATTGATAGCATTGTTGAAGGGAGGTATCAGGGAATCTGACTGCTTGGAATAAGAAAGAGAGATGATCACGATTTTGACAACCAGGTTCTATATTCAGCTAGGAATAGAAAAATGTCCTCGGAAGGAATAAAATGGTCGAAACGTCAAAATGCTTACAGAATTTCTGGCAAAATTTTGGTGACTTTTTTTTCTCTTCTACATTCTTCCAGAAAATTCCATTGTAACTAATTGAGGTCATGGCATTCTGATAGCTGCCAAGCAGAGTCATGGTTCTTTTGTAATTGCTAATAAATCATTCACTTTGAAAATTTCCTTAGAGAAATGATTTAGTTCTGTGGAAGCAGTTTTTGAGAAGGGGCAATGAGCAATGATTGGGGTCAGTTTTCCAGTTATTGAATTACTGATTGGAGGCTCTGACAAGGTCTGGTTTACCCAAAGCTATAACAGTTTAACTATCATTGACCAGGAACATATTCAGGGGTTGAACTCCCCTGACTTGTGGCAGACAGCCCTAAATAAGATTTCAGACAGATGTTTTTTCATTGCACAAATATTTTCATTACACAGATGTTTGTCATTGTAGGTGTGTGTCTTTTGGACTATTACAAAAGTCCAGAGTTAAATAGTCCCTGAAAAGAAGAGCATCTGCTGCTATAATGAATTTGCCAACACATTACAGGTTGGCCATGGTGAGACACACACACACACACACACACACACACACACACACACACACAGAGAGAGAGAGAGAGAGAGAGAGAGAGAGAGAGAGAGAGATGTGTGTTTTGAGGTGTTAAGGTTGTGGCAGGGCAGAGAACAGGGGAATCCATGCCCTGAATATAGTGATTTTGTTAGAAATCACTATAGAATTTGTTACATAAGAGTTTTTGGACCTCAAAATACAAACCTCTGAGCCTCCCAGCAGGTATTTTAAGCACCGTTGAGAACAAGCATAGGGCCCTAGCAAATAGCGGTGCAGGAGTGCATGGCACAGTTTCAGAGGTCACATTCACATTAACTGGGATGTGGATGGTGCCCCCTGGATTTACGCAAAACAGTAGTTCTGGCGTCTTTAAATCCTCGGTGCCTGACGACTTGAGGTCTACAGTAAGTCTTTGTTGAATCAGTCAGTTTTGTGTGGGCCTTTATATTTCTCAACAATGTTGTCAACTCCTTTTTCTCCCAAATATTTGGCCCCTTGGAGGAGTTTCTGTTATAGCCCATTGAGGCATTTTAATATATCTCTCTCAAAAATTGAACTGCAAAGCAGAAAATATATGCATATTTAGCATTCATTCCATAAACATCTATTAGATGCCTACCACGTTCCAGAAACTGTTTTTCATGCTGAGGATTATAGCAAGGAAAAAATAAGCAAAAATCTCTGCCATTGTGGAGTTCTGTCAGTTAACATACAGGATTCAAGTAGCGAATTTTACAATTAGATTATATCTACATATGTATATATATCATACATATATAAAGCTTAGAAATTTTGGATATATATAAAAAAATGAGAATTTTGGCCGGGCGTGGTGGCTCACGCCTGTAATCCCAGCACTTTGGGAGGCTGAGGTGGGCGGATCACGAGGTCAGGTGATGGAGACCATCCTGGTTAACACAGTGAAACCTCGTCTCTACTAAAAACACAAAAAATTAGCCAGGCGTGGTGGTGGGCTCCTGTAGTCCCAGCTACTTGGGAGGCTGAGGCAGGAGAATGGCGTGAATCCAGGAGGCGGAGCTAGTAGTGAGCTGAGATCGCGCCACTGCGCTGCAGCCTGGGTGACAGAGCACGACTCCGTCTCGAAAAAAAAAGAGAGAATTTTATGCATACATATGTGTCTACATATATATGTGTGTGTGTATACATACCTACATATGTACACACATAGAAATTTATATCCAAATATGTGATATTGAATATTTACAAAAATTAATCATATATTGGCCATACAGTAGATGTTGCTGAGTTGCATTATACAGGCCATATATATATATATATGTGATGTAACTTGTTTTTTTTTTTTTTGCAACTTTTATTTTAAGTTCTGGGGTACATGTGCAGGATGTGCAGGTTTGTTACATAGGTAAACGTGTGCCGTAGTGGTTTGCTGCACAGATCAACCCGTCACCTAGGTATTAAGCCCAACCAGCATCCATTAACTATTCTTCCTGATGCTCTCCTGGCCTCCCCCGACAACAGGCCCCAGTGTGTGCTGTTCCTCTCCCTGCATCCACATGTTCTCATAGTTCAGCTCCCACTTGTGAGGACATGTGGTGTTTGTTTTCTGTTCCTGTGTTAGTTTGCTGAGGATAACAGCTTCCAGTTCCATTCATGTCCCTGCAAAATACATGATCTTGTTCCTTTTTGTGGCTGCATGGTATTCCACGGTGTATGTACCACATTTTCTTTATCCAGTCTGTCACTGATGGGCATTTGGACTGATTCCATGTCTTTGTCTTTACTATTGTGAATAGTGCTGCAATGAACATACACATGCATGTATCTTTATAGTAGGATGATTTATATTCCTTTATATTCCTTGTATACCCAGTACTGGGATTTCTGGGTCAAATGGTATTTCTGCTTCTAGATTTTTGAGGAATTGCCACACTGTCTTCCACAATGGTTGAACTAATTTGTATTCCCACCAACAGTGTAAAAGCGTTTTTTGCCCACAACTGCACCAGCGTCTTTTGTTTCTTGACTCTTTAATGATTGTAATTCTGACTCTCATAAGATGATATCTCATTGTGGTTTTGATTCGCATTTCTCTAATAATCTGTGATGTTGAGCTTTTTTTCATGTTTGTTGGCTGCATGAATGTCATCTTTTGAGAAGCGTCTGTTGCTGTCCTTTACCCACTTTTTATTAGGATTGTTTTTTTTTTTTCTCATACATTTGTTTAAGTTCCTTGTAGACTCTGAATATTATACCTTTGTCAGATGGATGGATTGCACAAATTTTCTCCCATTCTGTGGGTTGTCTATTCACTCTGATGATAGTTTCTTTTGCTGTGCAGAAGCTCTTTAGTTTAATTAGATCACATTTCTCAATTTTTGATTTTGTTGTAATAGCTTTTGGTGATTTCAATAGCCACACGACTGGTTCTTCAGAAACCTACACTGGGGCTGTAGCTTTGTGAGGTCTCAGCCTCATGGGGGAAGAGTCTCTGTTTGGTAGGCATGGAGCCTAGTCTCCTTTCTCCTAGGAAGCCATGAAACCAAAGCTCAGATTCACAAAGTTTGTCAAATAAACTCAAGGTGATAACTGGCTTAGTGCTAGGTTTATTTCTCTAGATTTCTGCCTTCATGAAACTCCTGACCTGGAGTATTTTTTTATTTATTGCCATATCATTGATGTTTTTAAGAATATGTTTTAAATATATTATGTAACAATTTTAGCCATTTTCAACCAGAAGGTAGGTAAGGGAATCTAGTCCACAATATTACTAAAAAGGTTTCATTATATCTTTGATGATTTTTTTAAAATTAGCAAAATGTTTTATCATTTCATAACACGGGTTTACATTGATGACACAAATTACATCGATGACACAAATTACATTGATGACACAAATTACATTGATGACACAAATTACATTGATGATGTCCTTTCGATATGCAAATCCACCCCCTACTCTCATTCCTTTTAAGACAAAGACACAACACCTTAAAAAGCTCTCCAAAGCCCTGCAGGTCCTGTGCTCGCCCTGTCTCCAGCCCCACCTTGGCACAAGTTCCCCCTTGCTGTCTACTCCTTTATGAGGCCTGACAGCCAGGGGCCAAGCCCTGCAGTGACAGCCAGGACACAGCAATAAACACGATAGGCAAGACTATTGGTTCATTAATGATTACACACCTACAAAACTCAAACATTGTAAATCACTTTTGCTAGAGCTGCTTCTATCCCCCACAGGTGTTTACATACACAGTTCCTGTTCCGGGAACACGTTTTCCCCATTATACCTGAGTTACTCTTATCTTTCTCTCATAAGTTAATTTCTCAGGAAGAAATTTATCATTGGCTCTTTATCATTGGCTCTTGTAATGTCACATACCTCTCTTTTCCTTCCTTCCTTCCTTCCTTCCTTCCTTCCTTCCTTCCTTCCTTCCTTCCTTCCTTCCATTTTATTTTTAATTGACACATAAAATTTTGCAAACTTATGGAGGGTAATGTGATGTTTTAATACACGAATACATTGTGTGATGATCTAACCTAGGTAATTGGCATGTCCATCTCCTCAGACATTTATCTGTTCTCTGTGGTAAGAAAATTCAAATTCCTCTGTTCAACTTTGTTGAAAATATATGACACATTAAAATTGCAATTTTACATTTGTTTGTTTTATTGTCTTCTCTCCACTTAGGAATACCCCCACGACAACTGGAACTGTGCCTCTTTTTACTTCCCATTATATCTCCAGAGCCAGACATAGTGGGTACTGGATAAATATGTGTTCGCTAGATGAATGCTTGAGGGAGTGAATGAATCGCCTGTGGAGAGAGAAAGTGTGTGTGTGTTTGCACACATTAGGTAACTAGTGGCGCCTGCTGAGATGCCAGCCATGCTATGAACCATTGCCTTTCCCCGATGTTTATCCCTAATCTATGGGCATGGGGACTGGGAACCTTATTTATACTACATGATACCAGCATCTTGGAGATGGCCACCTTGACCAGGGGAGACATCTGTTCCCAAGCTCACCCAATCACATTCTTCCTTAAGAGTAAGAACAAGAGGCCACGCATGGTGGCTCATGCCTGTAATCCCAGCAATTTGGGAGGCTAAGGTGGGTGGATCATCTGAGGTTGGGAGTTTGAGACCAGCCTGACCAACATGGAGCAACACCGTCTCTACAAGAGATACAAAATTAGCCGGGCGTGGTGGCACATGCTTGTAATCCCAGATACTCGGGAGGCTGAGGCAGGAGAATCGCTTGAACCCAGGAGGCAGAGGTTGCGGTGAGCTGAGATCACGCCATTGCACTAAGGCCTGGACAACAAGAGCAAAACTCCATCTCCAAAAAAAAAAAAAAAAAAAAAAAAATCAAGAGACAGAGACTGGGAATTGGGAGCTGAGTCCAGTGATGGATGGTAGGGCTCCAGAGGGAACAAATATAAACTCTTGTGGCTAACGTCATCAAATCACCCTGATCCCTGCCCTTCTCAAGTTCTGAATGTTCCTGGGGTTGGATTCTATGCGCTTTTCCAGTACTCTACCCAGTTTTCTTTCTCTAAGATAGTTCAAGTTGATTTTCATTACTTGCAACCAAAGAGCCTTAACTAACTTAGTATTACTATTGCAACACTCCAAGTCAGAAATTAGGGCCGTGACTAAGGTGAGTGGCAATAGTGATAGGGACAAAGCGATGGATTTACAGAAGGAGAACAAGTGTGGTGACAAGTGGGGCAGAAGTTGGTGACAAGTGGGGCAGGATTCCATTTAGTTATGTCCGAAATGGAAACAGGTGATTTTTAATGTGCTCTGTGGGAAACTCATGAATTAGTGTATGTGACTGAACATTTATTGATGAAATAGATGTAAGTGCATGAAATGATTTCACTAGATTTTTACTTTCTTGCAGCATAATAAATTGAGCAAGGTTTTGTCCCCCTTTGTTAAATGTAACCGAACATTTCTTACCGCTTATAATACTTGAGGGTTCCTGAACCTGTGGCTGCTCCTAAAACTGCACTTGTTCTAATCTGGTTGTAAGAAATCAGAGTTTTTAGATAAGCAAAATTTTCCACCGCAGACTTCTCTTATGTGTGGTATTCTTCGTACAGAACCAGGGTTCCAGCTTTCAATGGCCAAGGGTCAAGCCTTCCAGTGTCAAGAAGAGGTGCTGGGGAAGTTCTTCCGCAGATATATCCCCCTGGGGCTTTGCTCTGGCCCCAGGGGCCTCATCTAAGCAACTCGCACCCCAAATAAATGTGTACTTGTTGCCTAACCTCAGACAGTCCCCCCCATTTCACATAGATGCTTCCAGGACAGTATCTATTTAGGTTTGATGTTTATTGGGCCAGGTGTGGTGGCTCATGCCTGTCATCTGAGCACTTTAGGAGGCTGAGGCAGGAGGACCACTTAAGCCCAGGACTTTGAGACCAGTCTGGGCAACATACTGAGATCTTGTCTCTATAAAAATAAAAAAAACAATTAGCCACACATGGTGTTGCATACCTACATTCCAGCTACTCAGGAGGCTGAAGTGGGAGGATCGCTTGAGCCTGGGAGGTGGAGGCTGCAGTGAGCTGTAATGGCACCACTACACTCCAGCCTAGGGGACAGTGAGACCCTGTCTCAAAAAAAAAAAAAATTATTTTTCCACACCCACCCCTCACTAGGTTTGATTTGTTTTAAAAAATGCCTGTTAGTCAACAAAATGCATTCAGTCCCTTATGACCACAGCATCCTGTTTGGCGAGGGGGAGAACTGGCCCCAGATGACCCACTGGACTGTGAGCCACACTGTCTCCTGGAGCGCCGCCCCTGCACCTTCCGCTTGTGCTGCAGGAGACCTGGGAAGACTCTCTTTCTCTTGACCTTTTGGAAAATATCCTTCATGACCCAGCCTTCTCTGTGCTCCCACGGAGGCATCCTCACAGCACTCCGGGGATGACTGCAACACTCCGTGTGAACTTATCTCCTCTCTCCTGCCTCACTGAGAGCTCCTTGAAGCCCAAGACTATGTAATCTCATCTTTGTCTCCCAGCAACAAACACATTGCATATATTCAGTGTTTATCCTGACTTACTCTTGCCCGACTCTTTTTTGTTTGTTTTGTTTTGTGTTTTGGAGACAGAGTCTCACTCTGTCCACCAGGCAGCAGTGCAATGGCCCATTATAGGCTCACTGCAATCTCCGCCTCCCAGGTTCAAGCATTTTTCCTGCCTCAGCCTCCCGAGTAGCTGGGATTATAGGCGCCCACCACCATGCCCGGCTAATTTTTGTATTTTTAGTATATACGGGGTTTCACTATGTTGGCCAGGCTGGTCTCGAACTCCTGACCTTGGGTGATCCGCTCAAGCTTGGCCTCCCAAAGAGCTGGGATTACAGGCTTGAGCCACCGGGCCCGGCCTTCTTGTCCTACTCTTTCAGGAGCTAGGCTGTGATTCCTGGAATGCAGAGGGAGTTTATTAAGTCTATTATCTATTTTATGTACCTATTCTTTAACATGGGAAGTTTGTGTATATGTTCTTAGGTAGCATGTGCTTCCCCGCACTCCTGAAGCAAATTGTGTGTTATTTACACTCAGAAGGAAATAATAACTGAGGCTTTTGTCGGTTTATTCTCTTCGCCTTTCTGTTTTTACCTTGGTCAAGCACAGAGAGGACAAGATAATTACAGTTCCTGTGCCAGACAGAAGTTGAAGGAATGTGGCCCCTCCTCGGGGGCTTCTTGGCTGCCGGGATCCTTGTGTGTTTCCCCTTAAAGGAGATCCAGGGAGAGCTGGGCGCGGTGGTTCACGCCAGTAACCCCAGCACTTTGGGAGGCAGCGGATCGCTTGAGCCCAAGACTCGAGACCAACCTGGTCAACATGGTGAAACCCTGTTTCTACTAAAATAAAAATAAAAACAAAATAACTGGTCATGATGGCACACGCCTGTAGTCCCAACTACTCGGGAGGCTGAGGCACAAGAATTGCTCTATCCTGGAAGGTGGAGGTTGCAGTGAGCTGAGATCACACCACTGCACTCCAGCCTGGGCAACAGAGTGAGAAAAAAAAAAAAAAAGAAAAGAAAGGAGAAGCAGGGAAAGCAGCCTCCTCTGGTCTGTGAGGAGATGAACGAAGGCTGAACGTGCTTCTTCCTGAGCACTGGCAGTGGGGTGCCTGGCGTGAGAGACACAGCCTGGTTGATTCTGTTTCATGCATGTCGAGGCCTTCCATGATCCGATTGAGTCATCTGTTTGCACAGAGGCAGCTACAGTGGCCTTTGTCGCTCTGTCAACCTAGGGTCCTCTGTCTCAGGTGGCTGCTGCTCTCCAGCTAATGGGTGATTATCTGGTCTGCCCCTTGTGGGGCCCTGTTTAAATGGAATCCAATAAAGTCCTTTTAAATGAGTTTACTAGCATAAAACCTGCTCCTAATGTGCTCAAACCCATGACTCTTTCTGCAGAAGCACATTGACTCAGTTGATATTTTATTTAAATAAAGCCAAACAAAACCCCTTAGTTTCTGTTAGGAGCTACCCAGGGCAGTGAACAATCACATTCACAGTGAATCTGTAGATCCGGTTGACTCACCAGCAGCAACTCCATTAGGAGGCGATTCTAAGGCCGTAGGGAGGAAGAGTGATTGCAGGACAGAGGAGGGGAAGGAAGGGCAGTTTGCCAGGGCCAAGGCCCTTCCAGATATTTTCCACTAAATTCCTACAACCCTCTCCCATAAGTATCACTAAGCCAATTTTACAGATGAGGAAAAGGCACTCAGGATTCTTAAAGTGAAGGGACCATATATTATTGGGAAGCAGGGAATTTTGCCATTGGTCTAGGAAGTATTGAGGGAATTTCTGGAATTTTGGAGTGGCTGCTTTAGATTCAAGGTGAAGGTAAGACAGAAAAATCAGTCCATGACTCTGCCATCCTTCAATGCCCTTATGGAATATTGCTGTAAAGACGAGATTAATGGTGCCAATGGGTGGGGGTCCTTCATGCATTGAGTTTACTCATAGACTAAGTAATCTCATATCATAAATTATGCTAGCTCATTACGAATGAAACAGATAATCACTCAATGTGAGAATTTAATTCCCTACCCATGCCCAACTATAGATGGTTCATTCTCAATATACATTTTACCTGGAATTCCATCATTCTTTTAAGAATGTAAAGTGAGAGAATGCTTTGTCTTTGCAGCTTTAACAAGCACACACACACACACACACACACACACACACACATTGAAACACCTCTTTCCTTACATCTTGGCTGCTAAGTAATAATTGGAACATCTGCTCATTCCTGAAAATAAACCAGGCTGGCCCAGCCAGCCGTGGAGACGCACAATGAGGAATGGTTTTTCCCACTAGACTATGTCTCCCTGGTACAGAGGGGTTGGTTGTGAGCAATTTAAATGAAAATGAATAGTAAAGAAAATCCCTATCCTTTACTGTTGTAGTCTCTGCAATCTTAAAAGAGACAAACTGTACAGGCAATAAAGAGAAGGTAAAAGACAGGGCAGCAAGATTTCCTTTTGACTAAAATCTGAATTGAAAAAGACTCTGATTGTCTCTTATTTTTTTCATGTTTGTATAATTGAATTTTCTTGGAATTTGCAAAGTTACTGTGTTTAAATAAATTGAAATCCTTCTTGAAAGTGATTTTCTTGCCAACTGTAATAAGCTTTTAATTACTTTTCCACAGCATAAAAGCCTCTCTTCTGACACTTTAACAGGGAACACAAACTTTTTTTTTCCCAAAGCGGAGACAGGATTACAGGTAGAGAAGTGGCTGTTCAGCCCCCTGGAATTCATAGTTTATTTGTGTTTATCCTGCACAAGCTACAAAGCAAGGGCTAACTCGGAAGCAGGGCTGACTTCAACTCAGAACTTTTTATGCTCCTTTGCTGTGTGTGTGTTCTGTGTGTGTTATTGAAAACTCCTGAATGGCTTTGGGGAGAATAAGTCACTTTTTGTTCTTACAGTGTGTCCTCAATTATTTTATTCAGCTAGAGCTGGTTTAACAAAACAACATAGACTGGAGGACTTACAAATGACAGGAATTTCTTTCTTTTTAAATAATTTATTATTTTTTTAGATAGAGTCTCCTTCTGTTGCTCAGGCTGGAGTGCAGTGGCACACAAACATAGTTTACTTCAACCTCCAACTCCAGGGTTAAAGTGGTCCTCGCGCCTCAGCCTCCTGAGTATCTGGGACTACAGATATGCCCTCCCATACCTGCCTAATTTTTTCTAGAGATAAGATCTTGCTATGCTGCCCAGGCTTGTCCTGAACTCTTGATCTCAAGCGATCCTCCCACCTTGGCCTCCCAAAGTACTAGGATTACCGGCATGAGCCACTGAGCCTAGTCCAGATATTTATTTCTTACGGTTCTGGAGGCTGGAGGTATGAGATCAGGGTGGCAGCACTGTTGAATTCTGGTGAATGCCCACTTTTAAGCTGAAGACTTCTCATGGCATCCTTATATAGCAGAAGGGGTGAGGGAGCTCTCTGGGGTCTTTTTCATAAGGGCACTAATCTGCTTCATGGGGCTCCACCCTCATGACCTAATCACCTCCCAAAGGCTCCAGCTCCAAATGCCATCCCGCTGGGGATAGGTTTCCACATATGAAATTTGGGGGGACACAAACAATGGTGAGTTGACACCAATGGCTACTTCTCATTGTGTAAATGGAAGCCAGTAACCATTAGGCAAATGACCATGTCAGCAATTCTTACGAAGCCAGAACCTCGGTTCCACACCATTTTGCTCTAATTCTTTGATGGGTGCCTGTCTGAGGCAAGAATGAACCTGGGAAAGGAGTAGCAGGTCATCATTCCAACTAAAATAACTGATTTCCTCTTGCTCTTCCTTCTTTCCTCAACTCTCCTGCCCAGCCCTCTTGGTCTCTGTCCAGTCACAAACAAAGCTAGGACTAAGGACGTGATGGGGGCTGCCTCCACCACCTGCCTGCTGTCCTCAGGGATGCCTCATAAGTGACTTTGTACAGGGTGACACTGCTGTTCATGATCCTTTATGTGTGAATTCATGATCTTCTCTGGGTGAGTTTAGGTAGCATGAAGGGCCTGCCTCTAAGTCCAGTCCTTTCAGGTGACACCACCAAATAAAGATAAGATGAACACATGTTGCAGTCACTCTGTTCCAGGCATCGGACTTGTTTCTCATTTGAATCTTCACCATCACCCTTTGAAGTAAGTGCTATTTTTGTTCTTGTTTTACAGATGACAGAACTGAGGTTCAGAGAGGTTAACTGCTTTGCCCAGGGCCACAAAGCTAATAAATGGCAGCGCCAGCATCTGAGGCCAGGCGGTCCGACACCAGCTGCTGCTCCAGCAGTCTCCGTGTGAGAGGAATAAAAATGTGAGAGCACCGACCTGACCTCTCCGGGCAGGAATCTAGGTTTTCAAGATGCTGCAAACCCAGACCTTTGGGATACCTCGCCCCATGAAATCACAGCACTCCTAACTTTTTTTTCTTTCTTTTTTTCCTTTTTTTCTTTTTTGAGACAGGGTCTCACTCTGTCCCCCAGGCTGGAGTGCAGTAGTACAATCTCAGCTTACTGCAACTTCCATCTCCCAGGGTTAAGCAATCTTCCCAACTCTCCTGAGTAGCTGGGACTACAGGCATGTGTCACCAAGCCTTGCTAATTTTTGTATACTTTTGGTAGAGAATGGGTTTCGCCATGTTTCTTAGGCTGGTCTCAAAGTCCTGGGCTCAAGTGATCCTCCTGCCTTGGCCTCCCAAAGTGCTGGGATTACAGGTATGAGCCACCACACCCAGCCACTCCTAATATTTACTGAGTCAGATTTGTGTTTGCTTTGCTCTGGACATCCCTGGGAAGGAAGTTAATAGAACTCAATGCTTCAGCAGCCATTAGGACAAGAAGAAAATTTTCTTCCTAGGAACACTTGTCTTTCAGAATTAACACCTACAATTTGTTGTTTTATCATAGACACTGGGCAGGCCATTCAAATGCTGTTTGGGTTACCACGGTAATTGGAATCCCTTTAGTATTATTATACACGAAAAAAGCATCAGGTAAGGATGATGGGAGTAGGGGCATCTCTAAAAATCCCATATACATTGGAATATTTATATTGTTTCTACAATGAAAACAAATGCCTTTCATTATTTAGTCTTAAAATACTCACATATGCATCTGATATAGACATTTGGTAATTGCAGTTCATCAAAGGCCACAAGAAAATATAAACCCTAATATCCTTTGGGATAAAGAAGATAAAACTGCAATAACAGCTTTGTTGCCCTCTCTTCATACTCATCTCCCTCCCCATCCTCTACTGCTGACTTCCCCTGGGAATTAACTGGGCCAGCCAATATTTAAAAAGCACTGAGTTTAGAAAGTCATTGCAAATCAGAGCTTTCTTTGCATAAACAAGGCAGATGTTAAACCAGGTGCTTTCCCTAAATGGACGTTTTGATCTGTGTTGCAGAGAATTGTTGGTTTCCATGCAGCGGCAGATGTTGTCAAATGTGTGAATTTGTTTGAATCATGGACCAGGAAACAAACATGAAGTAGAAGAATTGCCACTCCCCTCGTTGAAGTAGGGAACCATCTACATCATGCTGCAGCCCCAGAACTCACTCGGATCTGAACGAAACAGATTGAGGCAAAGATATTTTGGTAGTTTATAGTCACAGCGTCTCAGCCATCTATCGAAGACTAATTTTTAAGTGTTTTGTTTCTTTGAAACATCATGAAAGATCCTAGGTTCTGATATCATCAAATGGCTACCTGGGGAGGAAAAAGATGAGAACTCATGATTTTGCATTGCCAGAGTGAAGCCAAAGATAGCACCTGTCTGGGTAAATTGCAGTAAAATCACACAAACAGGTAGGAGGATTCCAACACTGAGAGGTGTTGGGATGTGTGTGAATTTGAAATTGGAAACACGGTTGGCAGATCCTTAGCTTCTAGTAGCACGTAGATTACACCACAATCCATGGTCTTTCAAAGCTTTCAATTTGACTTGTAAATATTCAAGTCAATTTGAATAACATTTATTAAGGGCTAATTACCCTGAAATGGGGTGGGGAGAATCTGCAAGATTTGATGAAATTGGTGGTTTTCAGATTTACAGTTTATATACCACTATAATTTTAAAGATGCAGGGGTTTAAAATGAAGTTTCTTACTCTTTTGTCAAGTAAGATGTCATCACTGTATTATCTTTTAAATGAAAGGATACCTTATGAACAATAACAATTAAAAACCATAATGAGGACATAATTTGAGATGAGACTGTCCTTCAAATTGAATAGCTTTAGCTTCACAAAAACACTTCTTGGTGGTCCTGGGTTTCTCGTTTGGCCACACATTGGACCCATCTTCCCTCTGCCTGGGTCCAAAGCCCAGGGTCTGGGAAACTCTACATTAGATGACCTTTCAGGGTATAAATGAAAAATAAAATTCTAAGCCCCCCAACCATCTGAATAGACCCCTCCTCTCAGCAAAGGGCGTTCCAAACTTAACCTGAAAAACTACTTTGGGCCATGTTGGGAAGGGAGAGTTGGACATACCTCATTAAGCCCTCTTCCCATTTGGAATTACTAATAGAACAGACTCTTTAAGTCTGATAAGAATCATTTACAATCTAGTCTATCTCTGAAGCCTGCTACCTGGAGGCTTCTTCTACATGATAAAACCTTGGTCTCCACAACCCCTTCTCTTAACCCAGACATTCCTAAGTCTTTAGTCAATAACTTAACACTTTCAACCAACTCCCAATCAGGAAATCTTTGAATCTAGCTATGGCTACCTGCTTCCAGTTGTCCCACTTTTCTGAACTGAACCATTGTGCATCTTACGTGTATTGATTGATAGCTTAAGTTTCCCTAAAATGTATAAAACCAAGTTGTGGCCTGACCACCTTGGACATGTTCTCAGAATCTCCTCAGGGCTGTATCTCGGGCCATTGGTCACTGGTATTTGGCTCAGAATAAATATCTTCAAATATTTTACAGAGTTTGACTCTTTCAGTCGACAAGGGTATTTCTAGCTGTCTAAGTCTGTGACTGGAAGGCATGTCTCTGCCCTCGAAGAAAAATTGAAAGACCAGATTTACAGATGGCAAACAGCTAGAGAACAATTCTAGGCAATACAGATGACAGGAGTGAGAGGATTATGCAGACTCAGTGTTTCAAGCGCAGTATGTTTTGTTCAGAGTAAGTGAGGAAGGTTTTATGGGAAAGGTAAAATGCAGTCAGGTCTCTTAACTAGGTATTTTCTTCTTTGGAGAGATGTGGCAAATGTGAGCAGCGCCTTTAGACTGGGCTCCTGGAAGGGGCCTCAGAGATCCCGGGGCTGGAGGAAGGCCAGCAGCGTCCCTCAGTGGAGGAGAATGCCAGGTCTCAGGCAAATATTTTCACTTAGTTGGTCTTTAGCTTAGTTCTATCCACCCCGTCTCTCTTCCCCTCTTGTCAAAAATTTTCTACTATCTTTCACACGCAACCATCTGCTCTCCCCATGGCAAAAAACTGCCCATTTGTGGAGCCGTCTGATGGGCTCTTCCTGCCTACTGCACAGAAAAGAAACAATTCACTGAGACCACAGCATTGCAGGAAAGAGTTTAATGGACAGAAGCCCAGCCACACCATGTGGGAGACAGAGTTATTCCTCAAATCCATTCAGAGGCTAGGGTTTTTCAAGGATAGTTTGGCGGGCCAGGGAGTCTGCTTCAAGGTGGGGCCACAGGATGGATCAGCAGGGTCAGGGTCAGGTTCAGCGGGTTCCGGTGCAGCCATGGGTTGTCAGAAACACAAAAAGCTGAAAAGACATCTCAAAAGGCCAGTCTCAGATTCTACAATAGTAATGTTATCTGCAGGAGTAATTGGAAGAGTTGCAAATCTTAGGACCTCCGGAACAATGGCTGGTAATCTTTTATGTCTACACCTTAGCAGAATTCAGGATGCTTTCATCCTCGTAACCTGGTGGACTTTCATTAGCTTTACAAAGGCGGTTTAGTTTTGGGGAGGGCTATTATCATTTAAACAATAAACTAAATTTCTCCCAAAGTTTGCTTGGCCCAAGCCCAGGAATGATGAAGGGCAGTTTGGAGATTACAGGCAAGATGAGGGTTGATTAGATCAAATCTCTTTTGCTGTCATAATTTTCTCACTGTTACAATTTTTGCTAAGGCAGTTTCATTTGTAGTTACTTTACCATTTAAAAGCAATTTTTAGTTTACAGTTTCCTTAGAGATCACTGGTGAAACAATAGGTCAGGGGTTGGAAGAACAGGGAGCTGGATGAAGGGAGGGTGGGCAGGATGGGGAAGGGACATAGCGCTAGTCCCCAGAGCCTTCTCCCCTCCTCAGCCCCTCTGCTCCAGGCCTTTCCTCTCTCCCAAGCCTCTCCATTTCATAGATATAGATGGTTATGCCTGTGAACCACCCACATCCTCACAGTGTGTTTTTATAGCATCACTGTTTAATTTTGGGGAAATGGACCCCTCTGGTTCTCTCTAAAAGTGAGCTCTGAGCTATTGATCTCTTGGTGTTTGTTCCTGTTTTGTGTCAATAATTGAAATAAATTATAATGTTATTTTTGGACCATCAAGTCCATTAAATTATAGTGGGTGTGTGTCCATGTGCACTTTTAACTATATAGCTATATATATATACACACACACACACATATATATATTCATGTATGTGTGTTTTGATAAGCAAGTAAATTAAGAGTTAGACAGCTCCGATTGACCTTGTTAATGGAAAACACATATGAAGCTTCAGACTGAGTTGTCTGAGATGGCAAACACTGAGTTAAACTGAACATCTCCTTGAGTTTAAATTTAGAGAGAGTTATGTTCACCTAATTGGAGTAGGCAGCAGTTCTTTCAGCCAGCAAATCTGAGTGATGTTAGTTGACTCTGTTGGTAATCTACATTGGACAAGCAGAAGATGATGCCAAAGATAAAGATGACATTTCCAGCCTGGACTTGTTAGGTGGGTGCCTAGTGACCACTACCGATGGAGAGTTAGTAGTTGGGGAATTCAGAGGAGGGTGAATATTTAAGGAGGTGACGTGAGTTGACTTACAGAACTCATCAGTAGAAGCACAAGGTTTGTTGAGCACTTACTAGGTGTCAAGCACCATGCTAAGTGCTGTGCATCCACGTTACTGAATCCACACAAAAGCCTCATGAATAAGGCTGTGTTACAGGAAAGGGTACTGATCCAGATCCCAAGAGAAGGTTCCTGGATCTCACGCAAGAAAGAATTCAGAGTGAGTCCATAAAGTGAAAGCGAGTTTATTAAGAAATAGAGAAATAAAAGAACGGCTACTCCATAGACAGTTGCCCATTTTTATGGTTATTTCTTGATGATATGATAAACAAGGGGTGGATTATTCGTGCCTCCCCTTTTTAGACCATATAGGGTAACTTCCTGACCTTGCCAAGGCATTTGTAAACAGTCACGGTGCTGGTGGAGTGTAGCAGTGAGGACGACCAGAGGTCACTCTCATCACCATCTTGGTCTTGGTGGATTTTGGCTGGCCTCTTTACTGTCAACTGTTTCATCAGCAAGGTCTTTATGACTTGTATCTTGTCTTGACCTCTTCTCTCATCCTGTGACTTAGAATGGCTTAAGCATCTGGGAATGTGGCCCAGTAGGTCTCAGCCTCATTTTCCCCAGCCCCTATTGAAGATGGAGTTGCTCTGGTTCAAACGCTTCTGACAATTGCTGTTCTGAAACCAGGAAACAGAGTCAGGGAAGTCGGGTGATATGCTCAGGTCTCACAGCTAGTCAGTGTGGGGCTGTGATTGGATCCCCAGTGATCCTATTCCAGAGCCTGCACTCTTAGCACCCACAAAAGATGCTCCCCAAATCATGGAGAAGTGGAAAATTCTTCCTAGGTCAAGGGAATAATGTGAACAAAGGCAGGAATGTGCAGTGTCCTCTTTATCTGGCTATCTTCTACTGGTTCTCCTATAATCAATATTGAAATTAGCTAGAAATTCAGCCTCCTCCCCTTTTTGTCCTTCTGTATCCCAGCTCTGTTTAAAATCGTATCTCTTTACTCCATCCAGAATTTTACCATTGGGGCAACTCAAGCCTGTCGGGCAACCTGGACCCGACAAAGCACATCAGGCATACCTATTCCATCTGTTAAATTCCTCTGGTTTTCTAGCTTTTAACCTGAGCACACCACTTATCCTCTGCTCCTGAGAGCCTGGGAGCAAAGTACCTGAACACAAGACCAGAACTTGTAACTCACAGAAGTCCAGAAATAGACTCAGCACGCTGGAAAATACACACAGCATATGCACAGCAGGGCACATATGGCATTGTACTGTGTGCCTGAATTGTAGGTGTCTCCGCTGTCCTGAAACACGTAGCCTCACCAGATTTTCTGAGCCACAGGCCATGGACTTCGTTGTGAAATTAAGAATTGGCAAAATGTGAACAGTAGCTGGATATTTGACATTGTCATGGCAATATTACTATACTTTTAGCTGTGATAATGGTATTAAGGACATTTTTTCTTTTAAGAGTCCAGGGTAGGCACTGTGGCTCACACCTGTAATCCCAGCATTTTGGAAGGCCGAGGCGGGTGGACCACCTGGAGTCAGGAGTTCGAGAACAGCTGGCCAACATGGTGAGACCGTCTCTACTAAAACTACAAAAAAACCAGCCAGGTGTGGTGGTGGGCACCTCTAGTCCCAGCTACTCGGGAGGCTGAGGCAGGAGAATGGCGTGAACCCAGGAGGTGGAGCTTGCAGTGAGTGCAGATTGCACCACTGCACTCCAGCCTGGGTGACAGAGCAAGACTCCATTTCAAAAAAAAAGTAAAGATAAGCTGGGCATGGTCGTGCACGCCTGTAATCCCAGCTCCTTGGGAGGCTGAGGCAGGAGAATCACTTGAACCTGGGAGGCACAGGTTGCAGTGAGCCGAGATTACGCCACTGCTCTCCCATCTGGGTGACAGAGTGACACTATGGCTCAAAACAAAAAAAAAATACTAATCTTTTAGCGGTTCATATAAAAATAATTTAGTGTTGGGGACGTCGGGGAGGGAAAGGGGTGGGGGAATGGATGAAACAAGATTCAGGCTCATAATCAGTAGATGTTGAATCTGGGTGAAGGCTACACAGGAGTTTATATTATTTTCTCTACCTTTTTATGTATGTGACATTTTCCATAATAAAATATTTAAAAAAAAATCAGATCTGATTGAAGGAGAAATCAGAGTGGGGCAAAGACATCCTTCAGAAGCTACAGTGTAGGCACCTGCAGAAGAGCTTTTTTTCCCCCCCACAAAAGACCCAAAGACACTTTAAGCTCCTTGGCAAGTGAAGGGCCTTTGATTCTAGCAATTTGTTGAAAATCATCTCCACTATGAGACAAAGTCAGAACAATTATCCACAGCCTGAGATGTGTCCACGTTTACATATTTATTTGGGTTTAGAGAGACAACACAGATAAAATACTTGGATCATACACAAGTTTATATTTGGTAGGAAGAACAGGTTGCCACATGTTTGTATATTTTATGTTTTTATTTTTTTCTGTCTTTAGTAATGAGTAATGTTGGGGGAATGTCGATGTCATTCAGAAACACCAATTTGGGAACAGTAGCTTGGCACACCTAACTAATAAATACACAGTGTTTGCATTTAGCATTTGAGAACAGAAGAGCACGTGCAAAATGATACCCAGTTTGAGGTTCCTCATCCTGCTACTATATTTACACCTGCGCCTTCTTTGTCCATATTCTGAAGATTAGCAACTACTCCAGTGCCCAGCAGAGCCAACACCTACGATTTTGGCAGCTGGTGACACTCCATAATTGGTAACGTCTGTTCTCAAAGACATAGTGGTGTTCACCTTGCATTTTTTGAAGTTGCACAATTCTCAAAGGAAGTTTCTCAGTAGGGGGCTTAGCTGAGGGCATGTTCTCTATTAGAGCCGATGTGGAGGGCATATAGTTAGGGGAGAGAGAGAGAGAGAGAGAGAACAGGAACAGATGCAAATGTAGTTTTCATAATATCAAAGTTCAATACAGCTACCACACAGAAAAAGACATATCAATAATATATTGTACAAGCTTTTACAGGAACACATGTTGATTTGCAACACTGTACAGTTCAGATCTAAAGTGCACAACCCCAATCTGAGGTGACAAGACAGTATTATCAAGATAATAAAGGCAACACAGTCAGACAGAATTGATTTCCTTTTCTTTCCTCACATCCTGTGACGGTATATGAAGTCCATACCATGCATAGATCTCAGATAAAGACATATCACACTTGTTTGTTCAAGTATTTTAAATGATAAACATGATATTGCTGTATAAATGAAAATGGCCATGTCAGTTCTGATTAAAGCTAAAACCAAACTTTTCTAAGATTTGTGAAGAATGGGCCCACATAAAGACCATGGCACTGGGAATTTGGGCTAATATTCAAAATAATCTCCCTTCTTCCCTCCCTCCCTTCCTTCCTCCATTTCCTTCCTTCCTTCCTTCCTCTTTCCTTCCTTCCTTCCTTCCTTCCTTCCTTCCTTCCTTCCTTCCTTCCTTCCTTTCTCCCTCCCTCCCTCCCTCCCTTCCTCCTTCCCTCTCTTCTGACCTGATTACACATCTCCTTTCAAGATGACTTATTAAACTACTGGGACCTACTAGGCTTTTATTTGCTTTTTTCTTTGGGCTACAGTTGGCAAGGATTTCCCTGCACAGGCCTGAGCAAGGCTCTCAGCCAATTTGAAGGAGTACTGGGAAGGGGTAGGGGAGTGGGGAAGAAGAGCTATTGTTTTTGCTAGAATTGTTTTGCTGGAATTTCATATATAGGCACAAATTGTCCTTTAAAATTTTACTATCTCATTAACCTAAAAAGCAGCAGCAGCAGTTCACAATCTAGGATCTGTAACCCAAAAGATAAAGCATCCTGGAGTAGAGCAGGGTTGGTTCACCAGGGCATTGGGCCCCACTGTCTTCTCCAAGAAGGACAGCTGGTTGGATCAATTAGCATCTCTGTCTCTGAAGTGGAACCTTTGGGCCTGAGGCTCCAGAGAGTCGGGCAGCTATGTGCTTATTCTCAGCAGGCCAGGCAGTTTTGAGAAAGGAAAGGGATGGGATTAGACAAAGCCTAGAATGGAAGGTTATTCCTTCATGAAATTCTGTGGCACAGATGAAAGAGTTTACTTCTAATTGTCATAGTGAACCCATTTGCTTTCTAGACAGAAAGGGCCTGAAGCTGTGTTCATATCAAGTTATCACTGTTTTTGCATATAACCTAGGAGAAATAATGTAGGGGGAAGCTTATGAAAATTTCAGATGGCTGGATCCTGTGGTTATATTATAGGGCATTTCTATATGTTATATTGTAGGGCATTTCTACCTGTTGAAGGGCAGGGTCTTCTCTCTTCCCTTGTATACCTGTAGTCTGAGTATTGAACTGCCTGGTCCATTCAGAAATGGAGAATGTTCCTAAATTTGCATTTGCAGTTTGCATATGAATCTATTGTTCTCCTATCAGCACTTGGAATCTGACAATGTGTGACCCCATAAATATCTATGGAAGCCTTTGTTAGCTCAGGTTTTTCTATCAGGTTCGCAGGGAAAGAAGGATGTTTTAAAAATACTATTTTGAATTCTAAGGATCTTGTTATTTCTGCATATTCTGGTCACTTTGGATCTTGATGGGAGATGGATAAAGGAAAATCTTAAGATAATGCCTCAAAATCTAGGGTGAGAGGCTGCTCATTTCATGGATGAGAAACAATCACCCATGGAATATAAATTATTTATTTTGGGTCCCAGTGGTAGGCAGTCTGGTGGGAGAGACTTTGTGGGGAGGAATGGGGAGGGGATGGAAATGCGCAACTGTCCTGAAGGTAAATTTCTCTTTCCTGGACAGTGGTAATATGGTGCCAGGATGATGTCATTATTGTCCCACAGAGATCTCTTCTCCCAAGGCCAACTTTAATTTTCTGGGCTCACCACATTCTGGGAATATGCTTCATTCCTCTTTGCTCAGGCTGATTAGGTTTTATTTTTATTTTCTCTAATTAATTCAAATGACCTAATAAAAGAATACTATTTGGAAGATGCCTCAGGAACGAGCATCCACCTTCTGTTCAAAACAGGCTGAACTGGAAAGCAGAATAGAGACAATTACCCTAATTTAATCTGAGATGAAGCTTGGCTTGTCACACTTGCAGAGTGAGTCCGCTAAGAGTAAAAAGGGTGGAAAACTTCAAGGGGAAGAGAATCTTATTGCCAATGGGATCAATTATTTTAAAGAACTTGCAGTATTCTTTTGTGTTTGTTTTGAAATACTAACTTCAGAGATGTGATAAGCCATAACGTGTAGAGAAAGAAGGAATAATACCTTTTAAGAATTTTGTGGGTCAGTGTTTCAAAGTAACTTTGCTAAGTGTTTTACTGTGCCTCCATTAAGAGAAAGGAAAAAAAATCTGGCTTAGTTTCTATATCTGCCCCTGCAGTTTGTATAACCCATATAAAATAAAAATCTATATGTTACAAAATAGGATATCTTTTTTAATATATATATTTTCCTTTTGTAAAATTATATGTATTTAAATACATTTGAAATGTTGCTATAGGTAAATTAGAAATTTTTTTCTAATACTATGAAAAAGGCAAGAGTTTTTATTGTCAACATACATTTTATATTTACTTTATCCTTTTCACTGCACCCCAAAGAACCTTTTATGATTCAGGGGCAATTTGGCACTATTCAGTCCTACTAGTCTGAAGTGAAAATAAAGTTTGCTTTGCACACTATATTAAAATTAAGAGAAGTATTTATAACAATTTTAAGCTTTTCCTGATTGATTAGAATATAGCCTTTTGTCACTAATTCTTAGAGAGGTATTCTAAACTTAAGAAAGGACTTTTAAAAGGAGCAATGTCTTTTTTTGTTTAATTTTTAAACTCTACTCTACTTTGACACCACAATATAGAAATAGATTTACTTTGGAACAAACTACAAATACATTCACACAGTTTGTGACAACTTAATTGTCTACCTAGAGAAGTGGAACAGCTTGGTGAGCAAGGTTATTATAAATCTTGTCCAAGACGTTCTATTTCTTCAATCAGGAAGTCAATGTCTTGGTGAGTTGCTGCGGGGTTTGAGATGACCATGCGGAAGAAATTGACCTTGTCTCCCAACGGTTGGTAGCTGACCATTGTTGTTCCATACTCCATCATTCTGGCTTTAATCACTGGAGCCACCTGTGGGACAGACCATATCAGCATGGTGACTTTCTCCTGGGACTCTCCCCTGAGTCAAAGAACCCAACAGCAAGCAGTGTCTTTAGTTTTTAGCTCAACAGTAGGAATCTTACTT
This sequence comes from Rhinopithecus bieti, assembly GCF_001698545.2. Taxonomy (NCBI): domain Eukaryota; kingdom Metazoa; phylum Chordata; class Mammalia; order Primates; family Cercopithecidae; genus Rhinopithecus; species Rhinopithecus bieti. The sequence goes on from NW_016804965.1 coordinate 2,311,846, forward strand.
GTTTTCTCTTGAAGGAGTTACCTCCAAGTTTTCTTGGGATCAGAGAACTAGAACAGTTTAACACATTCAAGATCCTGCAGGTGATAAGAGGAATAAGTGATAGACTATCAGGTGCCTGCCACCTTGTCCTTGACTTTCCAGTTAGTGTTCTGGGAGGACGAGATGAATCTAGTATTGGCCCCAGGCTAAATGGGTTAGCAAGACGTTTGGGGGTGTTTTCCTGCCACAGTAAATTTAAAAACATTGGTAATAAAACAGTTCAGAGGATTGTTACCAAAATGTAAGTTTCAGTATCACGTGATATATGAAGATAAGCAGACTTTTGGCAACTTTCTTGAAACCCTAGAGCTTTCTAGTTTCTTTTCGTTCTCTTTTTGCAGTGCCTCACTTTGTAAGATATACTGAAAGATAATCCTTAATAGTGATAATGAATTAGCTGGGACAAAAAGCTGAACCCACAAGGACTTAACATACGTTGCATATCACAGACAGGATAGCATACCATAGACAAGATCATACTCTATTTATGCCAGATTGTTGATTATAGCCTCAGATAGTTCTCTATTGTGTATGAAATTAAGTTTAAACTCTAGTTCAGTTCAGAGACCTTTCATCATCCATTTCTGAGGCCTCATCTTCCACCGTTCGCCAAAATGAATCTTCAACTCTGACAAGACTCCTTTATTAAATGTCCCTTGAATTTACTATACGTATTTTTGTCCCTTCACACTTGTCATCAGTGTTACTATGTCATACTTGTTCTCTGTGCTTAGAATCTATCCCTTTTCTCTTCTGGTTCATATCCTACACACACTTCAAGATTCCACCACAGTCCTAGAACTGCTATGAAGCCTTTCCTGACTTCTAGTGTCCATCAGTAGCTCTCTTCCTTTAAGCTGTAAACATATGATCCATGATCCTTCCCCATAGATTCTGACTATATGCTAATTTCCTACTATCCTCTTACTTCTGAGCAAATACATTTTCTTTCTGTACCTCAACTGTCAGGTCCTGGAGGGCAAACACAGCGTCTTCTACTCTGTTTGTTGTTGTTGTTTACCAGCACAGTGCTTGGTACGTGTTGGGGGAGTCCTAAATTCTTATTGCTATAAAGAGTAGCATAATAGAAACAGCTATCTAGGAAGAGGCAAAAACTTAAATCATGTCTAACCGTACATATAATCTATCCACATATATTTATCACTGGAGTTTGTAAATATATAATATCTGATCTTCATTGCTGCAAATGGTAGATAGACATCAGAGAAACTTTTAGACTTATTTGAGTTTCATGTGGTCAGAAACTCAGTTCAAAATGGAGACCATGCCTTCTATCATAGCTGGATTTATCTTAAATGGACAGTTCAATTCAAATGGAATGCTGTTATGAACATGTGATTTATAAACATCAACTCTTAATTAATCATTGGTTTGTAATGAAGTTTTCATCTTCAAAGTATCCAATGCATAAAATCAGCAACGTTCCCATTGGGTCTAATCATTTGTTAGTTACCAAAGACAAAGTCACCGGATAGACTTCACCTTCACTTCTCATTCCGAACCTAATTTCCTTATCTAAAAACGAATGTGGATGATGATTCCAGCACTGAGATCTTCTGACTCTAGGTTGAGTTATTATATCCCTTCCCACTCCTTGTTCCATGGGGAGGAATGTTTCTCCTGGACTGATCCTTCTTTCACCTAAAGCATTAAGAATGTATGCAGAGCACCGGACACATCCCAGGGAATAAATAAGAAGAAGAATTTAAATATCTCAAGTCTGGGATTAACTTCTGAAAATAGATCTACTAGAATATTCCAGCCAAAGGGACATGAAATTTATCCTTTGTGTTGTGAGGCACGTCAAGTCAATATGGTTCCTGCGAAGATAAATCTCAAATTAGAAAAGGAATTCCAAATCCACTTGGCTGCAGGAATTTAAGGACAAGTCACATAACTATTCCTTAGTTTTATTTGTGTAATAAATCATGCTTGCTCTTTAGAAGTGATAAAATAATGACAGAGCTTTACTAAGTAAATTAAAGTCTCATTTAGTTTTCATGGGCAATCCAAGCAAAAATACAGAAGAATGGCACTAATTATCAAGGACAATCATCTCTAGCTTTTCAGATGAATGCAAATCAAAGGTTAAAAGATTAATGCTAACAGTCACAAGCAAACAGATTTTGGCATAAAGTAAGATTGAATCCCCTCAGTTCCTGAAGCAAGCTGAATTGGCAGAAATCACAGCTGTCTAAACACATATGACTTTTGGTTGCTTCCAGAAAATGCAGATGAACTAAAATTAGCTGGAACATGAACATCTACTTCGTGGTATATTCACTCATTGCAAGTTAAGAAGGAAAATAAGATTCGGACTATTCTGATGAATATATGTGATCTGTGAGGCCAAAATAGACATTCCTATATCAACTAAGATGGGTCCAGGGTTCAGGGCCTGGTTGGAGGGCAAATTGCTAAATTCCTAATGATTGAAATTCCCTAACAATAGGTGCTATGAGACCCCCTCCTCACCCTGATTTACTACCCAGACCACTATAACTCTGACTGGACAGAAGACTGACCTTACACACATTCTTTCCTGGTAAGCAACTGCAGACCTTAAGCCAGTTTGAGCAGCTTATAGACATGGTGCACAAACTGTGTTTATGTCCTACAGTTCACCTTTTGATGTAAAGAGCCAAATTCCACCTCATTTTAACACTAAAACCCTGCCCTGAAGTGAACATGGGATGTATGCTACATATATGTTTACTCATTCTGCATGTGCTCAGCTCCCCTCATAAATATGGATAGCTTTTCCCCAAAACCTACTGAATATGTATGACTCTACTGTGTGTTACAGGCCCTGTAAGGCATAAAACCCAACCTGCCCTTCCCCTCTTGGAAGAGAGGGCACCTTCCGCACATGCTGCAGGCTGTCTCTGCCTGGTTTGCAAACTGGTATCACCAATAAAGCTCTCCTTTCTACTATTTAGCCATCCCGGTGGTCTATTGGATGAAATACATAGAGATTTCACTTATTTCTAGGCTTTTGTATTTTTTGGTTGTATTCTTAGTTTTCCTAAACGAAGAACGTGAGTTGAGAAAGAGTGGTCGCACGTTGAAGAATTCACTAAAGGTGTAGTCAACAAGAGCTCTTTGGGGCTGCCTTAAGAATTTTAGGGTGTTGTCTTCTCTCTTGTGCCGTTAGCTTTTTCAGTCCTTTAGAAAGCAGTAACTAGGGGACTCTTCCATAATTGGAATCCACATTTGTCTCTTTCAAAGAGGGTGCATAGTAAAGCATCATGAAATAAACTTAAAAGATATCACAGAAATGTATTTTCACTATGTCCTAGAAAACCTCTTTGTTTTACATTTTGGAAGACTGCAAGAAATTTTGAAAATGTAAAAGCAGAATAATTAAATGAGAAATTCTAAACCATTGGCTAGGCTTGGTGGCTCATGCCTGTAATCCCAGCACTTTGGGAGGCTGAGGTGAGTGGATCACTTGAGGTCAGGATTTTGAGACCAGCCTGGCCAACATGGTAAAACCCTGTCCCAACCCCATCCTGATCAAAAAATATAAAAATTAGTTGGGTGTGGTGGTGTGCACCTGTAATCCCAGCTACTCAGCAGGCTGAGGTGGGAGAATCGCTTGAACCTAAGAGGTGGAGTTTGCATGAGCCGAGATGGCACCACTGTACTCCAGCCTGGGCAACAGAGTGAGATCCTGTCTTAAAAACAAAACAAAAAAAATTCTAAAATACTAAAATTTCACCAATTAAATCCTCTATTGCATTTAATAACACAGACGTTCAAAGAGTCTGTGTTAAATATAAGGCCAGGCTACTTCCTTACAAATTTAGTATTAAATCCACTGCTAACCTTTCAAAAGTCCACCAATCAGTGTAGGACTGTAAAAGCTGACAGAACCAGATAGTGATCAACAATAACAAAAATTAAAATAAGAAGATGAAGAACCAGAAACAGAAGAGGTCCTCAAAAGACCAGCCCTTTTGACTCTTGTTTGGTAAACATTGGCACAGCCTATTTGCTGTCCCTCCCTGTGTCTAAAGCATGGTGCGGTGTCACATCCCCATAATGCCCCAAACATTCATCGTCTACACTGCCTCAGGGACAAAGCGCCATCTGCAAGATCACAGTCCTGACAGGGCAGGAAGCACACTGACTGGATTCTCGTGTTTACCACCCCCATGAAGGTATGACTGTACCTGCTTTATTTATAACTTCTGTTATCCAAATATTTGTCCTCAAACTAGTGCATTCTGGAAAAAGGCTTACAAGCCACTGTTAGGTTTCCTAAATGTTGTTTCCCTTCCTTATTCTGGAATATGCCTAAGGTATTCGCTATAGATGGAAATTTTCTGTCCTCCCAAAATTTATATGTTGAAATCTTAACCCCGCAATATGATGATATTAGGAGGTGGGGCCTCTGGTAGGTGATTAGGTCAGGAAGGCACAGTCTTAGAGGCCTCAGAGAACTGCCTTGACCTCTTTCTGCCATGTGAGGATACAGGGAGAAAAAGGCCATTGATGAACCAGGAAGTAGGGGTTCCACCCAACACGGAATCTATAGGGACCTTGATCTTGGACTTCCCAGCCTCTAGAACAGTGCAAAATAAATTTCTGTGTTTATAAGCTACCTAGTCTATATTAGTCTGTTTTTGCAGCCCAACCAGACTAAGATACAATTTTAGCCTAACAAATGATTTTTGAGTTCCTGCTGTGGACTACAGCTATGAATCAGGCAAGATGGTACAAAGAGTAATTCTCTGCCTTGTCTTGTCCAGAATTTAACTTTGTTCTTTTGGTTCTCATAAACTGCACAGGAAACTCCACATTTTCCCCATTTTGGGTCTATATTGGCATGGACCAAGAGAACTCTGTGCAGTGATCTCCATCATGTTCTATATCTGCGCTATCCCATAAAACAGCCATTGGTCACAAGTTGAGCAACTGAAATGTGGCTAGTGCGATTGAAGAACCAAATTTTGTTGAATTTAAATTTAATTTTAATTGATTTAAATTTAAATATAAATAGCCACATGTGGCTATTACTACCATATTGGACAACAGATTATTTCACCTCAGTTTTTTTCCCTCTGGGACTGTGTGTGTGCATGTGTATGAATATTTTACTGGTTCCTGGACATTATACTTTAAGGGCGTCACACTTAATAAAGAACTTTACAGAAAGTCTGAAAAAAATCATTGGCATAGATGAACAAAAGTTAAACTTGGTATTCATGTGGTTCTATTTTCGTTTTCAAACCTGAATTGCTGAATTATCTTGATTACAATAATAAAATGGAGAAAATCAGGAGAATTCATTTTGCAATCCCCGGAGATTTTCGTATTTGAATTGTCAACAGTATAAAAACAGTTTACTAATATTCTAATTGCCATCTCCAGGAAACAATCTCCATCCCTATTCCTCATTACAGCTCATACGAGGTGCTGAAACCTAGGAGGCATTTATAGAGTGATGTTTAAACAGGGGAGTCTCCGAGTTGATTTTTGTTCAGAAAATGATGAAAAAAGTGTTTTTATTCTGTACTCCCATCTTGCTCCATTCCTCAGCCCAGTGATAATGGGCTGATTCAACAAATGAAATCAGCCAAACTAGTCTGTAGATTCTCTTTCTGGTCAGTCAGTTCAATAAGGAAGTGAAAGGCAAAAAGAATGGAGGCATCTAATTTCTAACTAACTGGTTAAAATAAGTCATTGTTAAGAAATTTTGCATTATGAAGGTATACCATAAAATTCCAGGAAAATATGTATTTTTTCCTCTTAATGACAGCAGACACCCGCACCCCCATTCTCGTTGTTATTGCCTGCACTGATCATCTTATCCAATGCGACCTCTACTCAATTCCCTCCCACCCTGTGAGCCTGGTTTCCAGGAATGAACCAACTTCACTAAATCATCAAACACAACCACAGCCCCTTCCACCTCAGACACATGCACCACGGATCCAGGGTCTAGAATCTTTCTTCCATTTTTTCCTCTAGATCAGGGGTTCTCTAGCTGAGCTGCACATTAGAATCATCTGGATAACTTTCAGAATCATTCCCAGGCCCATCCAAGCACAATCTGATTACATTTTCAGGGTGAGACCTGGTCACTAGTGTCTTTATAAAGTTTCTGGATGATTCTAATGGATGACCAGGATTGCAAATCACTACTCTAATTAGGAGGCTTGGTTTAAAGACCTCAGCCAAGTGGAAGTTTGCTCCCGATGAGAGTTTGATCCTAGGTTGCTTAAGGGCAGATGTTAACATGTAAAAGCTTCAGTGAAGGTTTTATAGCTACACAAAATTCTCTTCTTCATTTTACACAGAAGGAACTAAAGTGTTCCCAAAGGTCAATGAGGCAGCCCAAACTCCTGAGCAGTGAAGGGACAGCCTGCGGGGCTCTTGGCAGTGACTGGAGGAGGTTCCCTCTTTTACGATAAATGAAAAGAACCCCCAAACCAACCAAATCAACTCTGAGATCCAAGTCTACACGACCATCCCTAGTTTCGCACGGTGACAGGTCCTGCATACTCGCTTCGATGTGCATTGTAAGCCATATTTCACCCGTGTATAAGTGCTAGGAGCAGGAGAGGATGAAAGATAAAGGGTGTCTTACTGACCACAGTACAATTTAAAGCTCAAGCCCTCAGACTTTCTGTGAGATTTTGGGAGTTACATTTTCTCCCTGTATGTCAGTTTCTCCATCAGCAAGATGGGTGGACAGTCCTTCCCATGTCAGGTTGCTCTGAGGCATTAAGTGACCTAACACCTGATGCTGAGCTGGGATACAATACACACTCAAAACAGTGGCTGTTATTATTGCTCTTTGCCCTCCTACCTTCTGGGGGTCATCACAGCTCTAAGGACACCCTCAGGATAGCCTTGATCTTGGCAGCTCAAGAAGGTCAGCAGCAGCATTGTTTGCTAACCATTTCTGGTACCTGAAGTCTCTTTTGTGCTTGTAACTGAGCGCCAATTTCACTTGGAACAGCAATGAACTTCAGCAATGTCCTCGCTGCTTTGTGAATGCCAGCAAAGGTTATCGCCTGACTACTTCTTTTAGGACATCATAAACTCACTCTCAGAAAACAAGCAAATAAAGTTGTTAAAAGTCTGCATAGGTTGGGCGCAGTGGCTCACACCTGTAATCTCAGCACTTTGGGAGGCCAAGGCGGGCAGATCACCTGAGGTCAGGAGTTCGAGACCAGCCTGGCCAACATATTGAAACCTCGTCTCTACTAAAAAGACAAAAATTAGTTGGGCATGGTGGCGGGTGCCTGTATTCCCAGCTACTCAGGAGGCTGAGGCAAGAGAATTGCTTGAACCCAGGAGCTGGAGGATGCAGTGAGCTGAGATCATGCCACTGCATTGCAACCTGGGAGACAGAGTGAGACTCCATCTCAAAAAAAAAAAAAAGAAGAAAAGAAAATAGAAAAAAAAGTCTGCACATACCAGGTTCTATACGTCCTGGCTCTGTGGGAGTCCACAGACGGGAGTGGGCCCATGCACCCAGGTGGGCTCTCTCCTAAGGCCACAGGCATATGTCATAAAGAAGAAGTGCACATGAAAGGCTCAATACACACATGTATCAGAGGAACTTGGAGCACTGACCTTTGAGAGGCGACTCATTCTCTCTTCATTGTCTTCCAGAGTACGCAAGCTTGGAGGAATGTACCAGAAGCAGACATTTGTGTGCTGAGGCTACAAAGAGGAAAGGAAGATTCACATCTGGCCCAGGCTGGCAATTTTGAAAATTCTAAGAACATTTCAAATCGATGTATTCAGCAGGTTCACAACACAATTCCCACTTTTCAATCAGGAATTGCCATTGGAGGGCATGATTTTGACAAAGTTCTATGGACTACTTGGTGAGTTTGGTCTTTATTCCAGCGTGGAATAGCTACCCCATCATCCAAGACTCCCCTCTGTGACAGTCCCACTTACCTGGACAGCACATCATTTACATCATATCAGTGATGAGGGTTGGAACTGACTAAACTTTCTGGGATTGTAGAAATCCAAATACATACCTTCCCGTCAAACACCATCTCATATCCTTCTCGGTTTTTTATGATGTTGTATAAATACTCTGCCAACTCCAAACATTTATCAACATGTGCTTCAAACCCGGTAGTCCCCTAGGTAAGAGAAAGACACAGCTCATTAGGCAGGCTAAGAGTGCGCAGGAAGTGATTTCCCTGGAGACTGATGGTCATCCTGCCGCCTCCGTCTCAGTCCCGTCTGGCACTTTCCCGACACAAGGCTGTTTCCACAGGCTTTTTCAGCGCTGTTTTCTCTTTAATGCTCTCCCCGTCAGGTGCTTTTGTTCCCTTTCATTACTGCTTTCTACAAGGGACTCCTTTTCTTCCAGAGCCTCCATTCCCCAGGCAATTAGTTTGACTACTCAAGGGGAAAATGTGCCTCTGCTATTCACAGGAGTAATCATGGAAGTCATTAATAACAGGAGGGCTGGGCTACTCTCTTCCTGCAGATAAAAAGCATCACTAGAGACCCTCCAGAATGCCTGCTTAGTCCCTCTCCAACGTGTACATTTTCCGTTCCCAGAGCCCATCTTTGTCTGTCAGTGTACCTGATATGGAACAAATTGGGTAGGTGCTCATTGAATTCTTTGAACAAATGGATGTAGGAATTTTAGGGAGTACCCAGATGCTTTGTTAGCCGGTCAAGCTCTGTAGAGTTCTCCTTTGGGGGCAGATAAATGACTCATGTGTCTATGATGAGTGAACATTATCACTGAGTTCTTTTAGTTTCTGGCTCTGGAAGCCCTGGATCCAGACTTAGGAAAACCAACACAACAATCTTGGACTGGAGCTGTTTAACTGACATCGGGACACACAAGAGAGTTACTTTTCAAAATGACTTTCCTCTTATCTCCTTGGATGTTTACTGGGTGCTGATGGAGAAAGCTTAGAGAAAAAGCCAATGCTCATCTCAGAAGTACTTTGAACCTGCCTATCAGTAACTTCTCCAGCAGGGAACCTAGAGAAAGCAATTGTAATGGAGATGAGATGGGCCCACTTGCCTGTTTCATACAAGATCACATCATCTCAGCTAAGGGTGCCCAACAGAGCCCAGAGACTTGTGATGTATGAAGCAGGTTTAAGAACAAGCTGCCCTGGAGAAATCAAATGGGTTCAGAAATTCACTTATTTGGAGACTGCTGCCCCAGCTGATTGGCTCAAGGAGGTTGATGGGTTCCTGATGCCTCCCCAGGAAGGGCTTGGGCTGATGCCTGATGCTTGGCCAGCACCCATACCAGGAGCTCTGTGTGTCTGTTGGTGCTAAGGAGATTATTATTGGTTTGGAATGACTTGACAGTTTGGGTTCACTTGGGATGGACTGTAAGTAGAAGGGAGGGAAGCTGATTGCTCTTCTCCAACCTGGATCCTTTGGACCAGTCTGGAGCTGGGTTTAAACTTTTGCATGTCTGATCTTGGCTATGGCATGACCAGTCTGACTCTGACCCTGTCCTGCTGAATAGCATCGGCTAATCTCTCTGATCAGATGGGAATGATGATGCCTCTCTGATTTCCCATGAAGAAGAATTTGCACTGCAACAGCAATGGGATTACTAAAGACCAGAATGTGAGACCTCTGGTTCCCCTGGTCTGGGACCTTGCTATGGGGATGATGGGGTCGTGTGATTGCCCCATTAGTTGGGGGCTAAAGACATACATGGGGAGTGACACAGAAAACTCTAGTGTGCCCTGGGTGCCTCCTGTTCATATTGAATATTTATGGGATTAAGATCCACATTTTATTTTCAAGGTTTTGAAGGCTTTTGAGAGATTCTTCAAAATTCTTTCATTCATTAAATACTTTCATCCATTAAATTACATGCCACGCAGCTCTTACGGTGAGAATGACAGAAGCACATGTCAAACTTTATCAGGGATCACGTCCCCATAGCCTGAACCCCTGTGCAGGATGCTGAAGGCTTGGACAGGCACTCCTAAGTGAAAGGCTGGACTCCAGTGTCAAGATTCCGCTGGGGGAGTTTCTGGAGAAAGATGGTTTTATTTAGCTCCTCCTGACTCACACACGTAGAACTAGTTTAGATTGACCTGGCTGCAACACATACTCCATGAGGGCACAGGTTTATGTTTCTTTTGTTCACTGTTAAATCCTCCACATTCTGAGCAGTGCTGAGTGCATATTAGGTGCTCAATGTGTATTTGTTGAATGAATAAGTGAATAACTTTGAAGCCTTTTACAAAGTATGTTCTGAGGAATGATCTATATCAGAACCGGATTATTTGTGTTAAAAATGTAGATTCTTAAGCCCCACCTCAGACTCCCAAACCAGAATTTTAGGAAGATGAACAATGTTTATGTGATCTTCTTCAGCAACCTCACCATCCAAGTATTCAGCTGCTCCCTCCATGTGGTCTTGGGGTTTAACATCTTGAGAGCTGGTCGTGATCATTCTCTGCTTCCTGAAATGCTTTTATAAACATTCTCAGGCCCCAGAGACAGTGCTTTTGAAATAACTACTGAATCCCTTGCTGTTATCTCAATTTTTGCTGCTCCCACCCTAGTTCAGGCTCTGTTACTTCTCACCTGGCATGTAGCTCCCAAGTTGCCCTTCAGTGAATTAGACTCTCCCTTACTCTCAAAATACACACTGAACTCCTGCTCAACCACTCCTTGGAATGGCCTTCTCACAGCACTGCTGGGTGAAATCCTACTTTTTCTACCTATCCTGTTCAAGTCCCATCTCAAAGGCCATCTCTTTGCAAATCATCTCGATTCTTATACTAGGAATGAGCTCTCCATTCTTTAAATTCCCCAGATGTGTCTGGATTTCTTTTGTGATCAGTCCTAATCTGTCTTTTATGATGGATTTCTGTGCATTTGTCTTATCCTGTCTGGAAAATGAGAGCCTCCTTATTCCATTCAGTATTAGACACGATAATAGATGCTGAATATCTACTTGTTAAAATAAATTTTATTTTAGAGAGAAAGTAAACATTCTGTCATTTTCGGCAAAGGATGCCAGATGTCTATTTCCCTTTAATAATTTTTTCCTGGTGTTTTTTTTTCCTCCAGCCATTTGCCAGTCCCTCTTTATCCATATTTTTAATTAGCAAAGCTAATCACAAAAAACCAAGGAAAACTGCTGATTTGTATGACTACATACAAACCCCGAGATTTGCTATGAAACCTTGGTTGTTATGAACGAAGCCATTCCTGTAGACCTAAAAAGGGAATGTAGGAGAATCGCTTGAACCCGGGAGATGGAGGCTGCAGTGAGTGAGCTGAGATCGCACCACTGCATTCCAGCCTGGGCAACAGAGCGAGACTCTATCTCCAAAAAAAAAAAAAAAAAAAAGTGTTGGGGAGATGTAATTTTAAGTTTATTTACTTACTTTTGTCGGCTACTGAGTTTTAGCCACTGTAGGAATCTGTCAACATTGGGAAATAATCATTAGGTTCTAGGATTATTTAATAAAATGCAGACAAAATGAAAGGCCGACTCCGTAAGAAGAGAGTTGAGAGTAGGCACTGGGCCTCTGCTGATGATAAACATCCATATCTTAACCAGCTAGTATGCCTCTTAGCATCCTAAATCAGGGGTCTTATTTTTTGCATAAATTTGTTCTAATCAAGTTAATTTGGACTTAATATGATGGCTGTCATCAGTGCATTTAGCTCCATTAGTCATTAGCAGATCAGTTCAAATAATAATAATTTATACTTAGGCTATTTTTCATGGGATTTTTCTTAGGAGAAAATGTGGAAAACACCGAATTCTCCAGGCAGGTCTGATCACAGAGGGTTTACTGAATTAATGCTATGTTCTTCCTCCTCCTCCTCCTTACTCTTATCCAGATTGTTTCCTCATTCCTGTGGGGAGGCAAGATTCAACATCATAGCCAACTCTTTCATGGCTCTTGTTGCAGGAAAAGGATGACTTCTTCCTTGGCCGGCATGGCTAAAGGGAGAGCTTTGATGTGAGTACAATTATCCCACCTTTTATCTAGATTGTAGGACTAAGCTTATTACTTTAATAATGATTATCATTTCATTTTTCAAAAAAAAAAAAAAAAACTCACAAAGGTTTAGATTGAAAACAAAGTGTAAGTTTTTGCCACTTAGATGTCTAGATATTTGAGGTATTTCCACAAAGAAGTAAAATAATAAGTAATGCAGTGGCTGTGATTTCCTCTTTTCATCCCCTTCCCCAATGACTTCATGAGGCCCTTCCCTTTATTTCCGGCTTCATCTGGTCCTGCTGTTTGATTCACACTTGATGCCCTCCATGTTATTTCTCTAGGAACCTGGGCTGCCCCTGCTGGAGAGGAGGCTTCAGATGGAAAGGGAGCAGCAGAATCTGATGAACCGTGAGAGAAATGTTTTCGTGGAAATATTGCTGATGATCATTATCTTAATAAAAACACCACAGGGGAAAAAAGACACAAAGAATGACCCTTGAAGTAAGAGGGAACTTGGCACAATATTCAGAGATCAAGGTTTTCTCAGCTTGCTACCTGATATTTACATTCATCATTTTGTAATCCCCACCAATCAATGAAAGGAAAAACCTGCTCATTTTAAAGCGGCTTGGAGGTATATCAATAGTTTACACTCTTGATTGCTTTGGGTTTTTCTTCCAAATGAAAGTGTCATTGCTAGCAGAATGAGTCTCCCATTGGGTGGTGGGGACCAGGTACCTGTCCTTGTTGGGCTGTCAATTTTCAAAAAAGGAAGGGGGCCCATCAGTCCACCGTTACCGGGCAACACTGTGGAGCTTCACTTCATGTAAAGCTCCCGATGTTTAGCTTCTTGTAGCTGCCTGATATTTAGCAACATGTAAAAAAAGTTCTGCTGGAGTAAACACCATTAAGCAGGCTTCCCTGAAGGATGTACAGTCCAGCCATCCCTGGAAACCACCCAAGAGTTACTTCTTCATTAAGCAAGACCATCTTTCTGTTTAAACTGCATCTTTTTGTCAGAATGGACTTAAAGGAGATTCCATAAAATACTTGTGGATTGCATTGCTTCACTCAAAACTCCCTCTTTTCTTGTTAAGAACCCCATCATCTAAGCTGCTTAAAGTAATTTAGGTTACTTTAAAAAAAATTATAAACAAAAGCATAAGGAATTCATTGCCGTGGACAAGGTTCCTACCTTTTTACACAGACTTGCAGAAGAACCCATTCACTGGTCTTATCCTGGTATACTTCACTCCTGCTGACCAAGTTATTGGCATTTTCTTATGGGACAGAGCATGTTACGTCTTTAAGTAGGCTATTTACACACCTAAGAGCCAAATGTATATCCTCTCCACCAAACATAAAGGACCTCGTGGTATCCCAGCTTTCCCTTGTGAACACCATTAGAATCAAAATGGAGTCACGAATGTTAAGAAAACCCTGATAGATAGAGCCAGGGAAAACCATGAAGAGAGGGTTCTCATGCCTTGTATACCAGATAACAAAAACTGTCACAGAAGACTGCAAAAATTACAACCTTGCTCAAAGGTCACCACAACCTTACACACACAAAAAAATACTTCTGCAAAGACATCTGCCTAGCAATTGCCTATCCAGCCTCAGACTGCATCACCCTTGTTATTGATCTTTGTAGCCAAGGATATTTATCTCAAAACAATTATGTAATCTTCCACATTTCTTCCTTTAAAAACTTTTGTTTTCCTTTACCTCCTTTGAATTTGCATACAGTTTACTATGGCATATGTATTCCCATTGTAATGCTTTATTTCCAAATCAACATCTTTTCTTTTAGAGAGACTCTCTCTGTTATTAAGGTTGACACCTTTAATTTCTCCCTTTCTCACTTTCTTACGTCAGGTTTCCTCGAATCCTCTTTTTGCATTTGAGCTTCTACAGTATATACAGCTAGCTCTGTCTATTTATCTCCTGCAGGAGATAAATGAAACTGGCTGGGCAGGCACTAATTTGTGACCTTTAAGTTAAGAATCTGGTCAAAATTAAAAATAAAATCTTTGACCTATCCAGCCTGCTTACATTTAAACATAAACGTAGGCTCCCGGAAGGCTACAGTTAGATCCAAGCAAGTCCTGCACACTGTTGGTTGGTGAGTTTTCCTTGCTGAAAATAGGAGGGATCACCTACAGTTAAATTCAGAGGGAAACACAGAACCTACATAAAAGGAAGTGAGTAGGTATTTCGGGAGATGAGGGGGAAAAAGCTTTGTAACTAGAGGTTATCCCTTGAAATGTCAAAAAATAAGCTATCATGGTGGGCTTTTTACTTTTTCTTTTTTGTTCTCCAAACCTATGCTTTCAGATCGCATTCACCTACCCAGTTCATCAATCACTGGGTAAAACCACGTTAGTAGACAAAACCAATGACAATAACAATAAACACCTGTTAAAATTCAAGGTGTTCTGCTATATAAAGCAAAATGGATTTGTTTTCTAGATGAGTGAGCATTTGAACCAATTTGGCTACAAAAGAAACAAACAATGGTTTTGATTACATTTTTTTAACACAAAATTGTTTATTCTATATAATCCCATGATGTAAAATATACAATTATACGGAAACAAACAAACAAAAAGACCCTTTGTCTCAACAGTAATTAAACCAGGCTGATAGGATTAGGAATGATTCCTATCCATGTATTTTTCCTTAAGGTAGAGTCATTCCTGGGGTACAGGAGACCTGAATCAGGAAAATATGGGGATATTTATTTATATATTTATTTTTAATTTATTTTTTATCATACTTTAAGTTCTAGGGTACATGTGCATAACGTGCAGGTTTGTTACATATGTGTACATTTTTCCTCATGTTGAATGAAGGTATTTAGATGTTAAGTTTAAAGAAAGCAAGGCCTGGCGCAGTGGCTCACGCCTGTAATCCCAGCACTCTGGAAGGCCGAGGCAGGCAGATCATGACGTCAGGAGATCAAGACCATCCTGGCTAACATGGTGAAACCCCATCTCTACTAANTTCCTATCCATGTATTTTCCTTAAGGTAGAGTCATTCCTGGGGTACAGGAGACCTGAATCAGGAAAATATGGGGATATTTATTTATATATTTATTTTAATTTATTTTTTATCATACTTTAAGTTCTAGGGTACATGTGCATAACGTGCAGGTTTGTTACATATGTGTACATTTTCCTCATGTTGAATGAAGGTATTTAGATGTTAAGTTTAAAGAAAGCAAGGCCTGGCGCAGTGGCTCACGCCTGTAATCCCAGCACTCTGGAAGGCCGAGGCAGGCAGATCATGACGTCAGGAGATCAAGACCATCCTGGCTAACATGGTGAAACCCCATCTCTACTAAAAAATACGAAAAAAATATTAGCCAGGCACGGTGGCACGTGCCTGTAGTCCCAGCTACTTGGGAGGCTGAGGCAGGAGAATGATGTGAACTCGGGAGGTGGAGCTCACAGTGAGCCAAGATCGCACCACTGCACTCCAGCCTGGGTGACAGAGTGAGAGACTCCGTCTCAAAAACAAAAAGAGAAAGCAAATCTTGGGTAAGGAATTTCAATTTGGAAATCACTTTTTTTGACATTTCATAATAGGGGTGACCAGATAAAGGTTCTGTTTTTAGTTGTCATTTAGCTGGTCCATACACACTCACCTTTGCCCTCCACATCAGCCATAGTTTAAAAACATCAACGTGGCGTCCACACTGTAAGGCCTTATCTCCAGTGTCATAGGACAGGTCATAATGTTTATCTTGCTGAAAGAGGTAGGAGGCATGCATTTGGTTGCAATTCTGCATCAATCCCTACAAGAGAGAAGAGAAAATTTAGGAAATTCTACTGATTACTCATTAGATTTATATTGGTAAAAATTAATAAGAAAAAAATGAAAGTAAGAGACATTGCATATCTTAGAGAAAGAAAACAAAATGAAAAAAAGAATTCTGGACAGGAGTGTCTAGGTTGTTGTAATGGTCAACTCTGTGGGATCAATGGCTCAGGGTCAAATGTCATGGAGGTTAGCAAGGACACGTTTATACTTTTACTCTCCCTTTTAAGAGAAGGCATTTGTAAAAATCAACTGATAAATAAAAATCATAATCAGAGTACACATTTATATTTAAATGTTCTCCTTCTTTGGGAGAACATCATACTATTCTGGTTTCATTGTGATTAAAATATTTTGGAAACTCTTTGGTTTTGTGAAATATTATTAGTGTGGTTCTTCTAGTATTTCTATCCATATCTAGTTCAAGTACTTTATCATTTAGCTGTTAGGGAGTTTGAGCTCCCTTTGGAAATCATGGCTTTTAAGACAGCTCATTGCTATCATTTTTATATGCTGAAATCTAAAAAAAAAAGAAACAAACAAACAAAAAACAAAAACCACACACACACATTGCAATTTTGAGATGAATTTAAATAACCAATCTTTCAAATGTCATGTTCCTCTCTCAAGAGCGATTAGAGTTTCAGTGCTGCATTCGCATGCTCAATTCCTTGAGACAGTTAAGTGGAAAGTCTCATCGTCAATGGCCATTCATTTGTCCTAGCACTGTAACCTTACTATGGAAATGGGTGGCAAAGTGATTGAATTATTCCATAGAATAGTGACTGAATCATGTTTTCCGACTAAAATAGTATTGCCAGTCTCTTCACTAAAAACCCCGTGTTTCAATTTGTCACGAACCACTGGATGCCTCTGACGATTTTGTTCTCTTCTAATTGTGATTTCACAAAAGCTTTGGCATTTGGTTTTGTTTCTTTTGTGATTCATGACAAAAGAAGACAAGACTAAAGTGTGATCACTTAGTTGAAGTTAGAAGTGAGAACACTTCTGAAAACTGTCCACACTAAAACACAATGCAATGCAATTACAGTTTTAATTTGGTTTTGAAAGACGGAGTGTTGAAATGGTAGACGACAGAACTGGACTCTACCTTGTAGTTTAGGTTTCACATATATTGGAATCCATTCCTTATTTTTCAGAATAAGAAAAATTAAATATGATGTATTTGTATTAGATCAGTAGAAATATACTGAACTCGAAAAAGAAAATTCACTTGAAGACCAATATCGTGAAAATTTGCAACACTCGCTTTTATTTGGTTTCATGGTCACAGAAACTTTGTGCCATTATTCCTCTGGCCATGCAAGCTCACACACTGGTGCCTCAATACTAAGGAAGACCACCTCAGAGAGTGTGGAATGCTGAAAGGATCAGACCTATTCCTACTGTGATAGAAAAAAATAACTCAAAAACACGTGAGCCCTAAAAAAGCTGGACGACTGGGTGTGTGGCTCATGCCTGTAATCCCAACACTTTGGGAGGCAGAGGCGGGTGGATCACGGGATTAGGAAATCGAGACCATCCTGGCTAACACAGTGAAACCCTGTCTCTATTAAAAATACAAAAGATTAGCCGGGCCTGGTGGTGGGCACCTGTAGTTCCAGCTACTTGGGAGGCTGAGGCAGGAGAATGGCACGAACCCGGGAGGTGGACGTTGCAGTGAGCCGAGATCACATCACTGCACTTCAGCCTGGGCGACAGAAAGAGACCACGTCTCACTCAAAAAAAAAAAAAAAAAAAAAAAGCTGGACAGCCGCAGTCTTATTATTGTACTACAACATGACAAGCAAAAGTGAGGCTGTTTTCCCTACAGAAGGCCTTAGTGAGATGATGTCCTGGTTCTCAGCCATGAGACATGAAAAGGTTACAGACCATCATGTCCCAAACTAATGTGTTTTAAAACACATTAATAGTTGCTGTACATAAAGAGATTCCCATGCTCAAATAAATGTAGGAAACTCTGTATCATCTAGTCTTTCTTTTTAGATATTGCAATACATATCAGCCTATTGAGGGCCCTGATAAGCCCTGAAATAATGTAAGTTGTTTTTAACTCTAAACCAATATATCCCAGCCTTTTTAAAACTAAGAACTCTTATTGGGGAACACTTACTACCATCTTATGGAACAGCACTGTTCCTTGGATGCCAATAAAAGAAATGCTGTCAGAGCATCATAACTCTTGGATTTGTAAGGGAATTTAGAGCTCATTTATTCCTACTCAATAAAGGAATCATTTCTACACCCTTTCTAATAAGTGGCTGTCCAATCTCTCTATTTAATCACCTCCCCTTATTAATTTATTCCTACTGTTGGACAGTTTAATTTTTAGAAGTGTTCCTTTTATTGAACCCAAGACAGACCTAAAATTGCAGGGTGTTCTGATCTTGCCATCAAATCCCTACCACCTGGTGTTACTAAACCAGCTCCCCAAAGCCTCAACAAAAACCCCAGTCTCTTCCATTTGAGAGTCCTCTAAATGGTAAAGGCTGCCATCCTCCTCTCAGCCCTTTTCTTTTCTTTTCCTCCCTAGGCTAAACATCCTTAGTTGTTTCAGTCATCCCTCTGACACGTTTACCAATTGGTCCCCACAGTTTGGGATCTAGCTTGATGGAACCCCATGGACAATTTGGTACAGAGCTAAGCAGAGCACTTCAGGTATGGTTTAGCTAGAGGAGAGTGGGAGACCACCACCTTCTCAAGCTGAAACTCCACTTCCTGTATCTCATCAATGTATTTTGTGTGGCATTTTTCTCTTGACTCGTTGTTGACCCTGTAGAGCTAGCATCCTTTGCCTTTTTCACAAGTCCAACAATTTAGCTGTAGAAACAAGCCTTCCTTGTCCAATCAAAATATAACCACAGTATACACAGACCTAAGGGCAGAGACTTACAATGATCTCCAATAACAACGTCCCTTTTTGGATGTGGCTCACTGGTCCAGTCTGTAAAAATCATCTTGTATTCTGATTCCATCCCTACACACATTTACTCTACCTCCTAGTCTCCTCCCATCTGAAACATTAATCAGCTTCTATGTTTTACTCAAACAGTCCGTGAATATTCTGAATGGTACAGGTTAGGTACCAAGCCATAGGCTCTATCCTGGGTAACATCAAATTGCCAGTCAGTAGGTCCTTCCGATGCAGTCATCTAATCAGTTCCAAATCTTTCTATTTTCCTCCGGCTCACATTTCCCTTTTGGTCTGTAAGGACATGATGGGAGCCACTATCAAAACATCTGGTTGAAATCTAAATAACAAAAATTTATTTTCTCCTTTGAGATAATTATAGCTGAGGTTTGCATGAGCTAGGGCAGATGATAATACATTGGACTGTATTTTTAACTGATGAAAACCCAGTCCAAAAGGGTATTTTCCATTGCATTCATCTCATTTTGAGGGGAAGTTTCTGTCTTCAATCCTGTGTCCATATTTTTATTACTGATGAAGACACAGAAGGCATGCTGTGTAAATTTGCAGTTGACAACAGGAGGTATTAAGAACCAACCACAGAGTAGTAACACTCTTTGACCCAGCAATCCCACTTTGAGTCTACTTTGAGAAAATAATCAGGAATGTGATCAAAGGTGTATGTTTAAGGATTCTATCAAGTCACTCTGTAAAACATTGGTTAATATTTTAACCATAGAGATATGGTTCATTGAATTATGTGACAGAATAATATGAGGCCATTACAAATCAGGTTTTGGAAGATCATGCTCATAATATAGTGCAAAGGATAAAGAATAATCAACGTGTATATATGAGGTATATGAGGTAGATGACAGCAATTTTATTATAAATATATATTTATACATTTTAAATATATTTATTTCTAGAAAAAATTGTGGGAGAAAATATTAAAAATGGTAATAATGGTTATCCCTAAGTTATAAAAATTTGAGGTGACTCTAAATTTATTTATATTTTCTGTTCTGCCTCAACTTTCTGACATAGTGTGTTAACTGTATAATTAGAAAAAAAGCAAAGTATTTTTAAGTAAATGAAGATAGATATTTGGCTGGGCACGGTGGCTCATGCCTGTGATCCAGCACTCTGAAAGGCTGAGGTGGACGGATCACTTGAGGCCAGGGGCTCTTGACCAACCTGGCCAACATGGCGAAACCCTCTCTCTACTAAAATCACAAAAATTAGCCAGGTGTGGTGGTGGGCACCTGTAGTCCCAGCTGTTTGGGAGGCTGAGGCATGAGAATCACTTGAACCCAGGAGGCAGAGATTACAGTGAGCCAAGATCGCACCATTCTTCACTCCAGCCTGGGTGACAGAATGAGACGCTGTCTCAAACAAACAAAAAAAAAAGTAAATGAAGATCAACATTTAAAAATTCTTTTAATCTGGGGTTGCTTTAGTAATGCTAAGAAGATAAAATTTAATGGGGATCATCTGAAACTCCTTATTTGGGTTTCATCAGCAAAAAAATGTGGGAGTGAGGAAGTATGAGTCCTGCCTGGCGTCATGGAAGGGAGACGCAGTGGCCTTGACCAACAGTGCTCACCTACTGAGAACGGCCCTAGGCCTGGTCAACAGAACCATCTTGAATGAAAGTGCTCGTTGATGCCGCTCCTCTTTTCTGGTTAATAAGGATGCAGCTTCCTTACACTCTGAATAATGGCTTTAAATATTAAATAGATAGACTGTAATCATGAGAGATAGAACACGCACACATACATATACATGTTATGGACCTGGATCCCAACACTAACCTGAATCCTATATCATGTATATTTCTTATATAGGAAAAATGATCTCTCAGATTCCAGAAAAAAACCTGGAAATTTAATTTTTTGAGAGAGTGACATAGAGGGTCTCTGGATTGGGGGAATGCAGGAACAGTTGAGGAAAGGGATATCATACTGAAAACATGGAGATTAGGTCAAAGTTTATGTTCTGAAAGTTGAGGTCCTCTTACCCTTTCTTCCCCGTTAGGCACCAGACCTTCACCCTGAAGACAGGAATCTAGAAAGGGCTCTCTGGGGAATGTGAGTAGCACCATAGAGAAGACCCGGTGATCCTGACATTTCCAGAGAAAGTTAACCGCACAAAGACAGTCAAACCCACGCGCGAACTGGGACACAGAGTCAGGAGAGACATACCTCTTCTCTAACCAGGAGAGCAGAGCACTGCAAAGGCACTCCCATCATCTTGTGTGGATTCCACGTCACAGAGTTGGCCCTAAAATAAACAAATCATGTAAGCGGGTGGCACTCCACCCTGACAGACTCAGGGCACGTGCAACCGAGCTTCAGTTTCTTGGTACGTTTCTCAGAATCCAGATGGACACTAAGTGTATTTATTTATTTTAATTTACAAAATTAAACAGATTGAGGGGGTACAAGTGTAGATTTCCTACATGCCTATAGGGCGTAGTGGTGAAGTCTGGCCTTTTGGTGTACCCAGCACCCAAATAGTGACCACTGTACCCAATAGATAATTTTTCAACCCTCTCCCCCATCCCATGCTCCCACGACACTGTATTTAGTAAACACAAAGTAGACTCTTAAAGATGTGTGAAAGGAAAATATCTCGGACCCCCAAAATCACTAAGCTAAAGGGAAAAGTCAGGGTGGGAACTGCTTATGGCAAACCTGTCCTCCCATTCTATTCAGTTACCCCTCTGCTCACTGAGATAAATGCATATCTGATTGCCTCCTTTGGAAAGGCAAATCAGAAACTCAAAAGAATGCAACCATTTGTCTCTTATCTACCCATGACCTGGAAGGCCCCTCCGCACTTTGAGTTGTCCCGACTTTCCAGACCAAACCAGTGTTCATCTTACATATGTTGATCAATGTCTTGTATCTCTCTACAATGCATAGAACCAAACTGTGCTCTGACCACCCGGTGCACATGTTGTCAGGACCACCTGAGGCTGTGTCACAGGCATGAGTCCTCAACCCTGGCCAAATAAACTTTCAAAATTAACTGAGACCTGTCTCAGTTTTTCGGAGCTCACACTGCAACTTTTCTTTGTCCACAGAAATAGCAGGTGAGGGTGTGGGTCTCCATGTGGCGTGCCCCAGCTCCAGTGGCCACATGCACCCTGCCTCCACGGTGGTCTCAGGGCACAGCTTAGAGTCATTGGGATCATCCAGTCCAGAGTCTCTCCCTCGGCCAGTGATGGCCAGAGCACCTGGCCAGTGAGGGCGGCGGCCTCCTGTACCTCTATGGTCCTTGCTATCGCAGTGGCCTGGAGCTCAAAGAGAGGGCTCATTTCACGCTTAACTCAATTTTTCCTTTCTAATCAATTGATGCCCAA
The DNA here is from genome assembly GCF_001698545.2 of Rhinopithecus bieti. Taxonomy (NCBI): domain Eukaryota; kingdom Metazoa; phylum Chordata; class Mammalia; order Primates; family Cercopithecidae; genus Rhinopithecus; species Rhinopithecus bieti. The sequence continues at coordinate 2,333,964 of NW_016804965.1, forward strand.
ATTTCTCAGATGCGTCCTTTCCTCGTAGTAGCTTCTGGCGAGGCCCGTGCTTCCATCTGTTTCCTAATCCAGAGTTATTTTCTTTCCAGACTGCAGATGAGATGTGCTGTGGCTCCCACAGCAGGGGAGAGTTCCGTCTTTTTTTGCCTCACACCTTGGGGAAATTTGATGTTCTCTCATCAGTAACAGTGGCTCACACAGCAGAGATTCCCTGCTCAGGGATTTACATTATTTCAAAAGTCTGAGCTGTAGTCCTGGTTCAGATTCCTTTAATAATAATTCTCATTATTTTAATCTGGATTCAGCAATTGTGTTGTAACTGACTCGGTCTCCATTTCATCCTTCACTTGGCACCAGAATTATTTTCGATCTCTGTTTATGGCCCTCTCCTCCTCTGAAATCACTGACAGTTTTCTTTCACCTCCAGCCCAAATTCCAAACTGCAGGGTATGGCTCCTGCAGCCCTTGGGGCAAGCCCCAGCTACGCCTTAGGCCTTGTGCCTCTTCCCTTTTCTTTATCCATTTCATCATGCCAGATTATCTTTTGTTCTCAGAGAATTCTATTATCATACTGCTGGGTCTTATTATGCTATTTCCTTTTCCTGGAACACCATCTCCCTTTGCTTCACTTTGTTAAATCTTGCTTAATTTTTTAAGGCCCCAGATTCTTTCAGTATGATCTCTGTGACCTTGTTTAACTTCTGTGACTTCTCTTCCGCACTTCCACTGTGCTCCTCTTTTGATTCTGGGAAAAGCGACTGCTCCCATTGTGAATGCCATGGCTCACTTCATACATTTACTGGGTAAGATGAGCCTCTGCGCTTGTCTCCAGAGAGACTGAGGGGCCCTGGCAGTGGAGTTCCATGAGTGGCATAAAGGAGGAAGGCAAGTATTACAGTAGAATAACCCGTGGCAGTTGCCTCCAGAGAGCCATGGATTGCTGCCCCGTCTGGCTGTACGACGGACATGGGCTCACCCAGTTCCCACCTCTCTGGGTGTGACAGCCTTGGGAAAAAATGAGAAGCTAGGAAAGACCCCATTCATTCATTTGATGAAGGGCATGTCAGTCAGTCAGAGCGCTCACTGGCCTGGGGATCTTATCTGAGCCAACGAATAGTCTAGCTCAGCTTCTGGTCTTTCTCTGGCTCTGACACTGGTTGTCAGATACATTTATGAATGCAATTGAGGAATTAGAAGCAAAGGTAGTTCATGGTCAGATAACTACCCCTGGAGAGAAGACTAAATGACTTAATGAATAATAACAGCATTGAGGTACTAAAAGTTCCCTCCAAGAAAATATCTCCTTGCTCTGTAGAATGACCCTGGAGTCAGGACCCTAGGCTATAAAGCAGACATAATAGTTAAGGGGGAAGCCCTCAGGAGCCAGATAGTATGGGTTTTCATTCAGGTTTCATCACTTCCTAGCTGTGTGACTTTGAGCAAGTTACTTAACCTCTCTGTGCCTAGATTTCCTCATCTAGAAAAGGAGAATAGTAATAAATATTTAGGTAAAGTGCTTAGAACTGTGCTTAACAGGCAGTGAGCATTAAATAAGGTTGGCTTTTGCTATGGATTTCATCTCCGTCATTTGTGAATTTGGTGACACTGTGCACGTATGTACACACAGCCATTCTATACATTCCATCATGTTCTACGGCTAGATGTCTAACTCTGATAAACTCAGCTTTGTCAATAAGAATGCCTGATGGGAGAGAAAAACAGCTGTCTTCCATGTCTGACTGTGGTGTTTATCTCTACGCGGGGGCCTATTTGTCTTTTCAGAAGAGAAGCTGCCAAGGCTCACAACCACCTGTCACTGAATTCTCTGTCCCACCTTTCTCTCAGAGGCATAAAGATGGCAAAAAAAGATGGCAAAAAGCCCTGCAGATTGATTCGATGACATGGCCTTGATTTAAGAAATGTTGGCAATTTGTTAAAAGCAAAAAACAAAAAAAACAAAAAAAACAGCCTCAGGTTCATTTTAAAACACTTTGCTGTGGGATTCAGTCATGTGGCTTCTGCAGTTTGTATAAGTTGGAGAGAACTGAATCCCACAGGGCTGTTGTAAGACAGCTCCCTGTGCTCTTATTTGTGCCTCAAATCCATAGGCCCCACTCTCTACTGCTCAACCTTCTAGATTGATTCTTTCTCCTCTATATTCTGTGTGCCTGGCACCACTTTCCTTCCAGGCCTCCAGCCTCCAAACCTCACTGTCGTCCTTGGTTTCACTCTTTTCTTCCCCTGTCTTGATACTGCCCCTTACAGTTCTCTCTCCCCGTCTCCTAGGTCCATCCACTTACTTCCTTCTCTGCTACTACAGCTTAGGTCACACTCAGCTTCTCTCCTGTCCTGCACCTGGACGTTCCTAAGAGCTTAACAGCTTCCAGTCTGTCCCTGGCTCCCATCTCCTCTCTAATGCGGAGTTAATGCCAGAACACAGGTGAGATCACATTGCACCTCTGCTCAAAGCCTGCTAGGGCTCCTGCAGCAAAGGTTTTCGATGCGTTTTGTCCCCCCAAGGAATCTGATAATCTCCACGCATAATGGCAGCCACACAGCAGTGACTCCCAGCTCAGGGATCTATGTTCCGCGGAAAGAACCCCCGTGGATTCTGACCTGGCTCTGTGGGAAGGCCCTGGGGGCTGGCCAAGACTTCTGTACCTCCCCTCCATGACCTGGCCACTGCTGTGAAACCATGTCATCCTCCAACCAAACTTGTTTGAACTTTCTCCAAGACATTGTGCACTTTCACACTTGCGTGTCTCTTCAGCCTGAATGCCCTTTTCCATTTCTGCCTGATGAAGTACCCTGTATGCCATGATGCTCAGCTCTAATGTTGCTCTGCTTGGCGAAACCTCTCTGTAATCACAGAAGGAACCATTCCTTTCTCTGTGCTCTCCGATCAGCTTCCATGTCTGTCTCTCCAGTCTTTGCTTCCTTGCCTTGAATTTTAATCCACTGTTCACTGACAATCTTCTCCACTAGATTCTAAACTCCTTGAAGATAGGCTTTATATCATACCCGTCTTTGCACCCACACAGTGCCATGCGCTATGACTTGCATATGACAGAGGTTCAGCAATGATTGAATTAAATCCTGAACGCCTGGCTCTCAGGGCGGGCGTGAGGGTAACTGGTGATGCGGCAGAAACTGCACCAGCACCTTCAGCTGGGACTGAAAGCCTTGAGAGTGGAACACATCAGAGGATGATTACGGTAAGCAGCAGCCTGTGGGCAGGAGGGACTAAAGACCAGTCAGTATGATGCAGAGGCCAGTGCGGCGGCTCACGCCTGTAATACCAGCATTTTGGGAGGCTGAGTCGAGTAGATCACTTGAGGTCAGGAGTTCAAGATCAGCCTGGCCAACATGGTGAAATCCCATCTCTACTAAAAATACAAACAAGCAAGCAAGCAAACAAACAAATTGGCCAGGCATGGCAGTGCATACCTGTAACCCCAGCTACTCAGGAGGTTGAGGCAGGAGAATTGCTTGAACCCAGGAGGCAGAGGTTGCAGTGAGGCAAGATTGCACCACCACACTCCAGCCTGGGTGACAGAGTGAGACTCCACCTCAAAAATAAATAAATAAAAAGAAAAAGAAATAAAAGGACAATACACAGAGTCATGCTCTGGAGTCTCAGGGCTTGTGGCATACCCTCTCAGCAGCATTTTGACAGTGCTAGCAAGGAAGAGAGCTGTTTTCTGAGTATTTGGTTGGTTCTCAAAGGGGATGCCAGTCAGGGGTCCAGGTGTTTGTGCCATTTTATTTATTTATTTATTTATTTATTTTTATTTTTTAAATTTTTTTAGAGATGGGGTCTCACTCTGTTGCCCAGGCTGGAGTGCAGTGGTGCCATCATAGCTCACTGTAGCCTTGAATTCCTGGGCTCCAGTGATCTTCCTGCCTCACTCAGTCTCCTGAGTAGCTAGGACCACAGCCATGCATGCCACCATGCCTGGCCAATTAAAAAAAAAAAAATCTTTTTGTAGAGATGGAGTCTCACTCTGTTACCCAGGTGGGTCTTGAACTCCTGGCCTCAATGATCCGTCCACCTCTGCCTCCCAAAGACCTGGGATTACAAGCAAGAGCCACTGTGCCCGGTCCCCTTGTGCCATTTTGTGTGAGAATGGCATTCAGATCCCCTGTGACTACGAAGGAGCCTCTGGATTTGGGGACAAGAATTGACCATGGATTTCCTCTACTTTTAGAGTGAGTTCTAAACTTTGGTTTGCGGAGCTTGAAAACATGTCATTCCCTAAGTGAGACACATTTCTTTCTTAAACTTGTGGCCATACACATTAAGTGGTTTCCACTGGTCTTCCAACTGTATTCACTTAGAAAGTATGCCTTTTGCTAATAAGTCAGTGAGAGAGGGGTATCCTCGGGTAAATGGGTAGCTAAGGGGATTCTGCTCAGAGTGGAACACCAGTAGCCCCCTCATTTTTAGGACTTCATATATGGTTATTCCATTTGAAAAGTTTAGTTACAGTACAGTTTCAAGAATTGTGGCAGTACAAGGGAACTCTGTGTTCCCTGATGAACGTTCTAAGCTTTGCTCTCAAATAATAGTCTTTGGTACAGAATCGTGTGGGTGTTTATTTTTCTAAGGCTCAGGGTAGGTAATTTAGTGAGTTTTTAAGTGGAAGATGTGCCAGGACTTTCAGCACGTGCAGTCGCAGGTGGCATCAAAGGTAAAGTAACAGACTTTTTGTGCCAGTCAGAAACTCACAGAAGAGAAAGACCTGTAGACAGGCCACCTCTCTTGAAAGCACATGAATTTAATTCTTGTTCTGATCGTGCGGGCAGGCACCTTTCAAGTTGTTCTCTTTCTCTCTCTTTTATTGTCTCTCTCTGTTTACTTCATTGCCTCTTCCTTAAGTTTCTGCATTCTTGCAGATCTTCATGGTGGAAAGGGATTAAGCCTGGGAGAAGCCCCAAGGGTCCAAGAGCAGAGGCCTGGCACTGGCTGACTCTGGGAGGGAGACACACCTACCCTCATCCACCAGCGTCTAAATGGGGCCCTGCAATCAGAACTTGGGGGGCTCCAGGTGCCTTAACCCAGCTGTGCCCAGGCCAGGCCCTGACCCCGGCCATCAGACTCAGGGACAGTGACCCTTCTGACATGGGCCTTAGCTGGTATAACCCAACTCTTTTTTGCTTTCTTTCCACTAATTCAGCGGGACGCTCTTGACTCCAGCCCAGTCACCCTACCCCTCTCTTTCCACACTCACGGGTTCTCTGTGCGTTTTAGGCCCGGGTGTCACATCACACACCCTACGCAGCCACTCTGGCCTGGGCCTTCCGCATGCCCAGGGCTCACAAGTGCTTCTGCGCTCCATCAGCGTCTCTCCTTGTCCTGGAACAGAAACTGTGCCAAGATGTCTAGTGGCAGAGCCAGTGTGACGCTTTTGCTGGGCAGCATCTGGGGACTTGGCAGGGGATGGTGGGCATTTGGCAGTCTCTGATGAATTCAGGCTTTCTTGGTCGCCTGGAGTGTCAGAGCTCACCACTGTGTCTGACCTGCCATGTTGTGATGAGAGAACTGGGCTCCCCTTGCATGTGGTTCAGAACCAGAGCCTGTATTTTGCATTCTGTTTTTCTCTTTTCTTTGGACCTGAATGTGCTTTATGCTAATCAGATACCACTGCCTTTGTGTTTTTCAGCATTTCTCAACAGTCTTCTGCGTAGGCTCTAAATAAAAGGTGCTCTGCAGCATCAGTCGGAGCTGTGTCGGAGGAAGGTTATTCCGGGAATGAAACCATGAGATGAGGCTATTGCTAGTATGTTTCACTTTAAGTGAACTGGCAATCTTAGACCCCAAGCCAAAACTTTCAACACTGATAAGTTATAAGGTGCTTATTTGCTTTGCAAAATTATTTGTTTTTTTTTTTTTTTTTTTTTTTTTTTTAAGCAGTGGATATTATCCTTTTATGAAACATGAAAGCTATAAATCTTCTCCCTAGAAAAACGTGGGTTGCCTGCAGGTTTTAAACAAGTTTTGTGGTTGGTGCAGAGATCCCAGGAATAGACCCTAGATAGGAATCTCTATGTCTGGAAGACATTCTACCTGGGTCACTTGATGTGTATTCTGATTTTTCTGTTGTTTACACATAATATTTACATATTTGCTTTTTCTGTTATTTACCCATATTCATGAATGTAACATCACATAAGGTAAGGAACAAAAGCACTGAATAGAGTGAGCTCACTCAGTATTCCAAGAGTTCCTGGAAATTGATTGTAATTTGTGTTTCACAGTTAGCTTTTAACACTTTATGTTGTTAATAAGAAAAATGCAACATACCTCTCCACGCCACTCAGTTTCCACTTGTGTTTTCGGGACATCAGTAATCCTCCACCCCAAGCTGCCTGAAAAAAGATCATACAAGGAAAATGGTAGCAGTTTGTCATTGCCTAGATTTCTATAGTCTGGTGTCTTCCAGACTAATGAGAGTCTCTTAGGGTGAAAATGATCTCCTTGACCCCAGGCCACTTAGGAAGTTGACCACCTTCTTCTGGCACTAACCTTCAGAGTTTACACTGAAGGGCCATTCTAAGGTCTCCAGACTCCATCCCACATTTATATGGGTGTAAGGAGCCACCTTGGAGGCATAGTTCTTGGTCCACAGGAGAGGGAGAAAGACCCTCTCCCAAACCTATCACCGGCACTGTTAGTCCTCGTGAAGTCATGTTCTCAGAATGAGAAACCCTGTGGTCCCCACAGTGTAAGGCAGAGAAGATGGGCAGGAGGGGCATTAAACAGCTTCCAGGTTGCAGGGAAAACTCTTTTGACAAGTCTAAATGATTCCAGAAATAGGAAGTGGCTTCATAACTCTATTTCACTGATGTGTGATTTTGGATAATTTCTGGGTCCAAAAAACCCCCACCCAAAATCCACAAGCAGCAAAGATTCATACCAGTTAATTAGCTAAGCAATTAGAACACATCTTAAAATTTTGTACTTGATCAATGTTGAAGATTTGAATTGGTGTAGTAATCTCCTTTAAAAACAGAATGTCAAGATGGAGATTAATTTGGAAGTATTAACTTTCTTTCCTCTGTGTGTACAATTAATTCTAGGATAATTTTAAAGGGATTATAAAATTCCTTTTTGATATAATTGCTTCCCCCCACCTTTTGTTGTAAGTTCAGTTCTTTTTTAGTTTTGTTTTGTTTTTGAGACAGAGTTTTGCTTTTGTCACACAGGCTAGAGTGCAATGGTGTGATCTTGGCTCACTGCAACCTCTCTGCCTCCCGGGTTCAAGCAATTCTCCTGTCTCAGCCTCCCAAGCAGCTGGGATTACAGGCACCCGCCATCACACCTGGCTAATTTTTGTCTTTTTAGTAGAGATGAGATTTCACCATGCTGGCCAGGCTGGTCTTGAGCTCCTGACTTCTGGTGATCCACCTGCCTCCGCCTCCCAAAGTGCTGGGATTACAGGCATGAGCCACTGCGCCTGGCCCAGTTCTTTTGCACTTTGAAAAATTATCTAATATTCCAAACGTGTACTATTTTAAGATTCTTTCTACTTTATAGAATGTATGAATGTTAAAGCTAATAAGAGTAAGTGGTAAACTTGGTATGTTTCAAAGAAAAGCTAATAAAACTGGTTAAAAGATTCCCTAGTTCTAATTTAAGTAGGAGACCCAGAGGAATGGCCCATAGCTTCTGCTGGCTCAGGACACACAGACATTCTCATTTTTGAAGTTGTCAGGTAATCCTCTTCCTGAATCAGCCAGCAAGGCCTAACAGGGTTTCCAGTCCTGAGGCCCAGGTCACTAATGGCACTGGGCGGTTCAGTCTTTTCTCAGTGTCCTCATACGTAAAATGAAAGGGGCTCTGGTAGCCCAATGAACGACTCACATGTGAATCAGGCAGAGTAAAGAAGATGGGTGATTGCTTTGCAGGAATACTCTGGAATAATGGAAATGCTAAGTCTGTGGAAATGTTCTGCTCCTAAAGAAAAGAGCATTAATGAGGCCGGGCACGGTGGCTCACGCCTGTAATCCCAGCACTTTGGGAGGCCAAGGCAGGTGGATCACCTTAGGTCAGGAGTTTGAGAGCAGCCAATATGGAGAATCCCGTCTCTACTAAAAATGCAAAAATTAGCTGGGCATGGGTGCGCACGCCTATAATCTCAGCTACTCGGGAGGCTGAGGCAGGAGAATTGCTTGAACCCTGGAGGCAGAGGTTGCAGTGAGCTGAGATCACGTCACTGCAGTCCAGCCTGGGTGACAGAGCAAGACTCTGTCTCAAAAAGGAAAAAAAAAGAGCATTAATTTGGTCTGAATAATTATTATAAAGCCAAAATGATCTAGCCAGGGCTAGATCATTGTTATAGCCCTGGCTTAGACCCAGTGCTGGCCCATGACAATATAAGGATCTTGCGCTCGAATGAACATCAACTTATGCCTTCCTTCATTGAGAAAGTCTTGCAATGAAAAAATTATCAGCTGAGCCAAGCATCGCGCTTAGTTTGTGATGGTTTGTGATTGATAATGGTTTGGCACAAACTCTTTATCTCATATGGATCACTAATAGTTTGCAGGTGGCAGCTAATCTTCAAACCACACTTGGAGTAATACTAATGTAAACTTAAATCCCTTCAGTCCTAAAACTTAACACATTTTTTTTCATTGGAAAATGTTCTGGAGGGAACACCTTCATTATTTTTTAGTGTGACAAGGCCTGAAGTCAAAACGTTTCAAATATAATCTATCTTCTTAGCTGACCAAGCTAAAGAATTGGAACTTTGGTGGTCCTTATTTAGGAGGAAGTTGTCAAGCCTATTTTCCTCTAAATATAGGAATATCTAACTTGAGCTTCAGTTGTTGTTGTTGTTGTTGTTGTTGTTTAATTCTCTGGGTTTCCTACATAAATGCAACTCCTTTTTACTCTTTTGACCATTCCGGTAAGTGAGGAAGAGTGGGACTGTGTGCGTAGGTTATATTACTCCATGAATGCAATGGCTCCATGAATTGAGAACAAAGTGGTCAGCTTGGGTACTGATTATAGAAATACAAATATTACCATGTTGGGGACATTAAGGTATAATCAGCCTCGGGATGCTTCTGGTGCATGGTGTGTACTGCGTGAGTTGTGTGCTAATTTGCTTCAGCCATCTTTAAAAGCTTTAATATCACCACTCTGAAAATAAGCTGATCAAGTTAAAAAAAAAAAAAAGAAAAGAAATTTCCTTCGTGTATACCAGATGAAAAACATCCAAGGACATTTTAGTGGCCAGTCCCTATGGGATACTTACATCCACATGCATCCAGATCTTATACTTTTTGCAAATGTCAGCGACAGCTAAGAGCGGATCAAATGCTCCATACACGGTGGTTCCAGCTGTGGCACTCACGAGGAAAGGAACAAATCCCTGTGCAAACGAGAAAGCCCCAAATCATGGGAAACAGAGTCAAGGGTTCTTTTAAAAAGCTGATTCGAAGCAATGGGAATTCTCTCCTTAACAGACTCGTCTGAATTTGGGGTAGTAGCAGAAGAGTTACTGACATCCCGAGGCCTGCGACAAATTGATGTTCACTCTCTGGAATCTGAGTTCTCTAGGCCATGCTGTTGGACCTGACTGTGTCTTATAAGAACAGACATTTCGATTCTCAGAAGAAGCTGTAGTGAACCCAGAGGCTGTCAAGGGATGTCCCCGATACATGTATATATTCCCGGTAGACTTTCTGGCCCTTTTAACCCCCTTTGCTCACTTTCAAGTGTTCCTTATTCACACCGAGGCCTCCGAACTTCATAAATCCCCTAGAGTGAGTAGGCAGGAGAATGAAGAGAAGTAGCTTTGACCAGCCCATTATTCCTATTTGGAAAATGCCCAGATAATTCATTTGGCATTTCAGCACGGAGGAGCTAAAATACTAAGCCATGACTTTTATCCGTCTAACTAGTCCTCAGTCTCTCTGGCCATGGCTAAATGAAAACTGATTGAAATAACAGGCTGGAAGAAGGCAGGAGAATGCCACAGACAGGATCGCCATAGTCCCTCATTCCATAAGGACTCTGTCCTGTCTATAGAATGTGATGTTACGGTGTCAGTCTTTAGGTGGCAGCAAAGGTTTAATCTTGTAGTTGATGTTACTGGAAGTAGTCCTAGTACCTGCACAAGAAGGAGGGAAACCTGCTGCTGCTGCCTGCACTTAGTAAACCAAAACCAAACGAGTAAGGGCATATGAACGTAAATAATGATTTCTGAGTTCCTAATAATAAAATGCATGTGTATCTTATTAAATCAGGAACTGTAGATTATATCTACCAAATGGTAAACAGAGAATTCTAGAAACAAATTCTCTGATTTGTGAGCCATTCCAGGTTGTAAATGACTTTCTAGAGCTTTGGGAATCTTGGCCAGGCATTCAGAACTTGTTACTTCTAAAAAGAGTTCTAAATTGCTTCCTGCAAAATAAGATGTCTGGAGAGCCAATGCTAACATCATGCACCTAGACAGGAAAAACTGGCCCCTTTTGAAGAACCGCACCAGAGTCCCTCACATACTGCATTAGCATTCTGCTATTTCCCTGCCTCCGAAAATACTCTTTCAAATGTATGTGTGTTTCATGCTAACCCTCAGTACTTAGGAAGACAAATGCTTTGGAAACTCTCACTGTATCTCTGTATGTAATATTTATTCAGCAATTTAAACTTTTCTAAAGCAGAGCCTATAATCCAGAGAAATAAATAGTGACTGGATGCAGAATTCTACATTCTCATTAAATCTGGGAAATTGAGGTTTGGATCCTTTTTTAAAAATAAAACCAAAACACACTTTGTTCTCTGCTGGATGAAAATAGAAATATGGGCTGGATAAAGATCCTGGCAGAAACTTACTTTCTGTTTGGCTTCAAGAATCCTTCTTTCAAGATCAGATGGGATCATTTTCCCTCTGGAAGGAAAAATAAATACAGTTTGCTTTGAATAATTTGCTTCATCATCTTTACAATGTAAGTGGCCGTAGGAGAGTAAAGTCCAACCCTAAACTGTTGATAACAATACTTGGTGAAAACAACTGCTTGACTGTTTCCAGGAAGGATGCATTTGGCCATGTTAGCAACCTCCAGAGAGCTATTTTGACTTAAAGAATGTTTCTCTGCCTCCCGTACCACGATCATTACAATAGTAAGCAAAGCAGTATCTGTGTTTTTGTTTTAGGAAAAGCATTTTTAGGGTTGAAAGGATGTTTGAAACGTGAGCCCATGAATTTTTGGCCTTCTTTATGCTTTTAGCACTTGGAATGTCATTAGGTAGCTCATCCAGATGTTTCAGAATGGATTTTCTGTTCCTGCTGTTTCAATGGTATGTGAAATTGCAGGTCGGTTTATTAAAAGATTTGGAATAAAAAGGTTTTTCTGAACTCTCCTTTCATTGCCAAACATTTTGCTCCAAATCAGGCTTGTTTTAACTGAATTAAGAGGATGACTTAATAAGAAGGTTCTGTGCACAGCAGAGGGTCATGGTAATCGTTCTACGGAGAACAACATAATACGGTCAGGAGTCTGCAAAACGTGTCAGAAATGATAGTCATGCCTCATCCAGGCAGGTAAATGCATCCCTTAAAGCAGTGATTTTCAACCTGATCAGATCAGGCTGTACTAAAGCACCTTGCTCCTGCTCTGATATAAACAAAATGTTCAAATTTCTGAGAAAATGTGGGTATTATCTTTACCTTTCACATAAAGTTTAAAGCACATTAAATTGCCATAGTGTTTTTGCAGGTAAACAAGAAAATTGAGAATGAGAACTCTTAGAAATTGTTTTTTGCAAATCTTGAATTTTACCCAAGTTTACCACAAGTTAAACACCTTTGCTTGGGAGAATTTTGAGTAGACTAGCTTAACAATCATTATTTGCTCATTAAATCATATCATACCTAACATTTTATTAAGTGTAAGGCATTAAGATGGCACTGAGGAGTCCATTCGAATTAGAAGGGGCTCCAAGACATGCCTGATTCTAGTTGAACCTTCTCATTTTTCAAATAAGGCAACAGCCTGAGAGGAGAAGTGACTGCCCAAGATCAAATAGCGGTAAAAGTCCAGGGAGTAACTAGAAATATAATCTAAGCTTACAAAACAAACTCAAAGGTGCCAAACATATAGGAAACCTGTTTGGAAAGGTTGGATTATTTTAAGATAAAATAAATCTTTCAAGATCACATCTGACTTTCATGAACCAGAGGTGTTATCCAAACCTGCTGGGAAAACAGTAATGAACGTATAGTCTGTTTCTTTCCTATATCAGCGAGATTTGGGCAGGAGGAGGGAGTAGGCTTGTCAAACCATCAACTCATGCACCTCTGGCAGATTGGAAAGAAATGGGGGTGGCTCTAGTCTCTCCTGGACACTCTGCCTTCCAAACCTATATTTGTTTTGTCTATTTAGGACGCAGAGCCTGAGATATGGCAGGTGGTAGATAAACATTTGCTGGAGGAATATGACTAGAAGGGAAAGTTTAACCTAAGTCTAGTAATATGTTTACCTTAATGTCTGACCAGATAGTGAATAGGGAGGCCTTGGGGGAGGAAATTTGCCATCTTTTTCTCTATTTTAGAATTGGCCGAATTACCTTAGAATGCTGGTTCTTAAAATTTAGTGAGCATAATAATTACCCAAGTCCCTGTTTAAAATGCATGGCCCCATTCTTAGGGATTTTGATTTAGTAGGTCAGCATAGGACCCCGGAATTAATTCATCCCACAAATATTTATTGCACACTTGCTGAGTGCCAAGCAGTGTTGTAGGAACTGGGGTAGCAGGGTAAACGAGACAGCTTCTACTCTCCAGGGCTTCCATGCTATCAAGGGAGCCAAATGAACTGATAAATAGACAAATATGCACAAGAATCTGCATGTTCATCAGTCACTCAGGTGATTCTGATGAAGGAAGACCTGGGTCCATATGTTAAGAAAAGCTGCTTGGGACATTTTAGCCTGGGAGGTATTTAACTGTGTAACACACTAAGTACTTTTCATATGTGCCATGGTTTGGAGCCTTCATGGCTGCAGGGCACTGAGCAGAAGGAGCTCCAGATGTAGCTTTGTCCATCCCCTGCCTGTCCATATGTTGCGGGGACAGAGATGACTGGGTGACAACCAGCAGATTGTCCCCTGCAGATTAGAGGTTGTCTCGTCAGTCCTGGTCTTTCTGCACAAGCATCGCCTCGTGCCTGGGAGGCTTTGGATGGCGACTGTTCCATACTCTTTGTGTGGTCCAAAAGTATTTCTATAACGTAAGCATATATCTTTAATAATTACATATCCAGCCTTTAAGCTTACAATTAAGTAGCCACTGATGCTTTAGAACACTGCTCTCAGTTAGCTGTTAGTGTTTAAGAAGGGACTGCTACTAAAGTCAGGGCCATTGAAACAGACTGCTGCTTTGGACAAGGTGTTTTGCATTAAGATGCTTGGTTAGCAGTAGCCTTTAGGAAGTCATATGACGCTGGCCAGGTGCGGTGGCTCGCGCCTATAATCCCAGTAATTTGGGAGGCCGAGGCAGGCAGATCACAAGGTCAAGATATTGAGACCATCCTGGCCAACATGGTGAAAGCTCGTCTCTACTAAAGATAGAAAAATTAGCTGGGCATGGTGGTGCATGCCTATAGTCCCAGCTACTTCGGGTGGCTGAGGCAGGAGAATTGCTTGAACCTGGGCGGCGGAGGTTGCAGTGAGCTGAGATCGTGCTACTGCACTCCAGCCTGGGTGACAGAGTGAGACTCCATTTCAAAAAAAAAAAAAAAAAAAAGTCATATGATGCTATAGGGTCAGATAGCTCCCTTAAGTTGACTGGGCAAAATCCCAGGAAGAACGACAGGTAGAACCACCAGCGGGAAAGATCTTCTGTTTGTGGGAAGAAGCAAAAAGACACAGAATGTATCTCGGACCATGGTCCCAGATTCATGCCTAACTCCCCATAGCTCCAAAGGAAAGAACTGATTATCTTACCAAAGAAAGCAGGTTACTGGAGAGTCTGTATTTCTAGGCAGGCTTGCAGATGGTCACATATGGGGTGCTTGAGTCACTAGTTGACCCTGTTCATTGGCCCTGCTGAAACTAGAGATACTAACAGCCTTTCCTAAGTGAGTAGGGCTTAGCTCTATTCCTAAAAACATGAGTGCAAAGAAGAAAGTATTCATATATCCTTCCTATTAGAAATTGACTAAAGGTTATATAATAGCAACACTACCAGCAGCAATGATAAATGACTAGTTTTAGAAGCAGTAACTGTGAGATCCCTGCTCCTCCTCCTGACCCTACGAGATAGTTATTTTGCACTTACGGTGCAGATTAGGAAACTGAGGTTCAGAAAGGCAGTTGACTATGGTTAAAATCTTGAAATCTGGAGATAGAATAGTGGGTTCCTGCCACAGATCATATATGCTAACTGTGTGTAGTTGAAGTATTTTCTTGTTTTTACTCATTTATAAAATGATAATAGTATTTGTCTCAGATTTGTATGAGAGTTAAATAAGAGAGTAGGTATAAACAATATTAAGCAAACTCTGCCTAACATTTGGTAACCACTAGATGCCTGTTTGACAGTCTAACGCTGTTATGTTGTTATTAGCAGTAGTATTGTTATTGTTATCATTAGCATTATGTGACTTGCAGAATGTCACACAGCTAGCAGGAGGCAGATTTCAAATCTAGAGCTGTCTGATAGCAAAACCTAGCCTCTTGGCACTGTACAACTACCTTGACTTAACAAAAAAATTTTTCAGGTTGAGTTCTACGATTGTAATGACATGTGCAAAATGTCCATGTGGTTTTCTGGAAGCCTCCTGAATTGAGTAGTCCAGTGACCCCAATTACTGCTATCAGCACTGGCTAGTAAATAATAAAAGCATGTAACCTCGTCTTAAAACATATTTGACGATGTTGTTCTACCTAGTGTAGCATCCAAATGCAATAGCAGTAACAAAAACCTGCTAGTTGTTTGTTTATATTTGCTTTTCAAACTGGTCAGTGCTAGGCAAAACTATCCTATCAAGATAGCAAGGAGAGTTAATGCATGTAGGTGAATTTTCAAATTGCACAGACTGTGTAGTGACTAGAGAAATTGCGTAGACTCACTTGGGGAAAACACTGTTGAAGATGAATTGCAGAGAAGCAGCAAAAATTGCCAGAGATTTCTCCTGGGGAAAAGAGCTCCCCATGTCTTTACATAGCTGATACTAACATGGGTAGCCTGTCTTGGGAAAGGATCCTAAGATAACTAAACTAACAAAAGTCAAAACTGACCATTTAAGAAGTACTTGTATTACAAAACCAAGTCCTTTGCAAAGAATTTTACCAGAATTATAAATAGTGAACTTTCTATTCGTTATAAATAATGAAATCCAAATACATAGTTGGATTTGGAAAAAGAACTTTAACTGTAATGATCAATATTTTTCTCTTTTAAGATTTATTTTCCAATGTGCGCAATTGAATCACTTAGCATTATTGTCAGGTTATAAGAAAAGGATATTTTGGGTGATTTTTTTGTGTATAATTCTAGTAATATTTATTCTTTCCATTGACTTCCTCCAAAAGCATTTACTTAGCACACATACTATGACTATACAACAACGCAAGTGATGTGCAACTGAGACTCCAGTCATGATATGGTAAGGAGATATTTTCTTTTGTCTATGAAACCTCATTACTGCTGCCCTTGAAGGGTAGTATTAGAGCTGACAGGGAGGTATATGATGAGGGAAACTGTATGGGCAAGAAAGTGTGCTGACCACCTCACATCACTCCTCCTTCTCCCCAAACTACTGTCTGTCTTCCCTAAAAGTATCTGTAGAGAGAGAGAGAAAAAAGGACTATGATAAAAGTTCAAGTTACCATGTAAGAAACCATGCTTGGCTACTCTAAATAAATAACTTTGGAGTCCAAGAGGAAATCAAGATGGCAATTACAGAACATTAAAAATTAATGACATGAGAATAAAACTTATAAAAACATGAGAAGCATCCTAAATCATTCTCAGAGGAAAATGTATAGCCCTGAGTGCTTCTGAAATTAAATAACAGAGAATAAAAATAACTAAATTGATTAATCCAAAAAGCTGGGGAAACAGCAACAGTGTGGGCAGAAAGAAGAAATAATTTTTTTTTTTTTTTTGAGACGGAGTCTCGCTCTGTTGCCCAGGCTGGAGTGCAGTGGCCGGATCTCAGCTCACTGCAAGCTCCACCTCCTGGGCTTACACCATTCTCC